>NC_091827.1:21631964-21979464 GCF_038994185.2 Dermacentor albipictus | reverse complement strand
ACGAGAAACGTGAACTTTTGCTGCCGTCCCTTATAGTTATTAGGTTTACAGTCTAAATGACTGACGAATGAAGCATGTGTAGTAGCATGTGTGGGTTTATTGACCGGTTGCCTTCACCCCAAAAGATCACGTTCTCGTGACGCCTGCGGCAGAAAAGGATGTTCCACATCCGCCGCCAACGTCTGTGAGTGGTGGCACTGGCTAAGACTCCCAGAGTTCTACTAGGAAACATAAATACCCAAGAAGGTAGATGGGAAAACGGCTCCGTGGTAGCTCAATTGGTAGAGTATCGCACGCGAAATGCGAAGGTTGTGGGATCGTTCCCCACCTGCGGCAAGTTGTTTTTTTCGTCCACTTTCATTTCCATTAATTTATCGTTTTTTCATTTCATTTATTAAGCACAAGTAATTTCCTCTATGTTGTCCGTGATGTCAGTGTTTGTTGGCTTCTTATGACATGACTAATCAAAATCGGGCCCCTCGGTTAATGCCTTTTCTTCAATGAGTGAAGGGGACCGACAAGAGCTCCACCAGATGTTGGCCGACGAATTGAACTGGCGTTGCTGTGAGTTTGGCCACTTCGGAAGTTGTTGCCAGCAAATGCGTTGGGGACGATTTCTTGAAGTTTTGCCGACCATGTGCGTCATCTCAGATATTCAACAAAAACAATGAAGCGTTACGATCCCCAGAGCATCCAGACACTAGCGTCGCGACATTGTGCTACCACGGTCTTGTGCGTAAGGTATTCCTACTCTACATACCGCCATTCCTGCAAGCGCTCACATCGAGCGAGTTTTCAGTGCCGCTGTTGGTATCTTTAGAAAAAAAAAATAAAGAGGGAACACGAGTGATGGAAATTTAAATACAAAACAATTGTTTAAGCAAGGTGGGGAAGGGGTGAATAGCTACAATGGCGCACTGAAAGAGCCAAGCCAGCTCGTTTTATATATTTACTGCATCCGTGCAATATTAGTAAACGTTGGCTGGGAAGTAACGTAAATGTAGTCGATTATTTTTTAGGAATTACCCAGGTATTTTAGTGGGGCAGTAACTGGTAAGTTTAATTAATTACATTTTTGATTGAAATAATCGTAGTTCTAATCGGTGCCACTTTTTTTTCTGTAACGTGAACAAGTCTGATTTGGACACCGGGTGTGAGAAGGCTTCAGATTCACGCTCGGTTTCAGAAGGCGGTTACCTTCGTGAACAAGTACTTTCGCACAATAATTTTTTTTCTTTACCTGGCGCGGTTGACTTAACAATGCTGCACTTAATTCTTGCTCCTAAAGTGAGCGCATCATAGAGGGGAAAATAAAAAAAAAACCTTAAGCGATCCAACTTCCGAGTCTTTTATTTACATTCGTCTGTTCCCCAGCTATACAGACGCGCACATTTCTGTCCTTAACCATGCGGCGAAATGCGCTGAAGGTTCCCCTTCACTTGCACGACTCTTGTAGTCAGGGTAAGCTGGTTGTACAGAGGAAACAAGGAAAGAAAGAAGGAAGGAAAGAAAAAAGGAAAGGAAAAAGGAAAGAAGCAAAGAAAGAAGGAAGGAAAGAAGGAAGGGAGGAAGAAAAGAAAGAATGAAGGAACGAAGGAAAGAATGAAGGAAAGAACGAAGAAAGGAATGAAGGAACGAGGGAACAAAGAAGGAAAGGAAGGTGGGAACGAAGAAAATAAACATTGGGAAACAAAGGATTCACCTAGAGGTTCTTGCTTCGTCAGTCCTTTCACATCACACGTAAGCGCCTTGAATAATGTCCCAACACGCGTGTAAAATTGAAGTTCCAGTCCACTGCGAGCACGGTCGCCATGCCTCGTTTGTGAAAGCTGCCCGAGGTAGTCTATCCGTGCCCCTCAAACGACTAGTGGCTCTGCGACTTTTGGAGCAGCCGACGCTGCCTCCGACTCCATGATGTCCTGTGACGCGTAGGCTCCGAAGTAAAGGGACACCAGCACCGGAACCAGGGGCATCGGAAATCCTGCGAAAATGAGCGAAATAACAGTCGAACGCTTTTATAACGAGGTGCTTAAGGCCTGCCAAATAATTCGTTATACAGGTAGCTTCGTTGTATAGGTCGCGCACCGCGCCACTCACTGTCGAACCGGGACGGAATTATTCCTTTGTTATACAGGTGATTTCGTTGTAGAGGCATTAAATTATACAATAAACAGAGGGACACGGCACTGGGAAATAGTAGGGAGGTGCGGTTTCTTGTTGATGGTGTAATCAGGCGTGAAAAAGGGTCAAAGCTTGAATTAGGCGGACGGGGTGAATCCAAGAAAATATCGCAGGGCTGCCACAGCCTCCGTAATATTAGTCATGCGTCCTGAGATAAAATAAAGGTTAAAAATTATATCGGCGAAGTATGGGCAGTCTTCGTTGAACGCATATCTGTGATATATGTAATATATGAGATATATCTAATATCTGTAATTGACTGCATATGTGGGATGAGTGTTGCAAATTATAGGGTGGGGCAATAAGGTTTGAGGGTAAAGATTAACGGGAATTTTTTTTAGCAGCCTGCAGTTTGCAAATGACACAGTCCTGTTCGACAACGCTGTAGACAACTTATTATAGACGATTGAGTACCTGAAATGGTAAGATCTTATTGGTAAATGCGAAGATTAATATGCTGAAAACTTAAGGTAATTCTTAGCTGCCTGCCGAAAAGAATAATACCTTATGATTGGTACTCAGCGTCTAAGGAGGACATTGAAATTGGGTTAGAACTTCTTAGGAAAAGAGAGAAACGGTACAGAGAGGAACGCGAGTTAAGAAAAATGCAACTTGACCTTGAAAGAAAACGTTTGGAGTTGTCTCAAGGAAGTGAAGGGGCTCTGGGACGATCAAGTGAGGCAGTGTGTGAGGCAGGCTGTGCGGCAGGCTGCCTCACACAAGTGCTCACACAAGGCAGGCTGTGTGGCAAGTGAGGCAGGCTGTGTATGAGCGTGCCGTTGCCAGCACGCTCGCACACAGAAAAGGACGCCATTTTTAAATCCCACTTGCCAGCATTGAGGCGTTATTCTCGGCCAAAATGCAAGTTTTGAACGCGTTTTTTTTTTACTGTGCCATCTGTTGAACAAAAGAGAACTAAACAAAGTTCGTTAGGGTAGCTTGACTGCGGCAGTGACCAAGCGCTTGTTGCAGCGTGGACGAGCCCAGCTCGTCTTCGGTGGGAGTGGTACAAACCGTGCGGACGAGGTCAGCTCGTCTATGGTAGGTCAAGGGTTAAAAGCAAAGCTTATGCGTACTCCAATGTTTTGGGGGAATGCGCCATCACTAAAGGAAATCAAACGAATGTGGTCAGCTGGCGGCAGGCATTAGGAACGTAATCATGCGAATACACGCAACGCTAGTGGACACGTGTAGTGTCCGCGTCACTACATCACCTGGTCAGACTCGAGCACTCTAGCAAACCTCGCACATTCCCTTCAAGTACTTCAGTACTAGAATAACGCGACACTTAAATCAAGCACCAGATGTTAAATGTAAGGCTTACCGAGAATGACCCTTCTCAGGAACAGGGTTGTGATCTCCATGTCTACCAAATAAAACATGCAGGCCGATATGGTAAGTAGATAGTGGGGCGATCCGAGGATGGCCTTGACAATTCTTCTTCGCTCGGGGTTCAGGTATTTGGCCTGCAGTAAGGCAAGTAGTTAGTGTGCATAAATAATCCCACGTAGTGCCCATATGCTATGAGCTGATAGCCTCATTTTGTGCAAATATGGTTATCGATATTAACTTCGTAAGGGCCCTGCGGAAACCTGCGTGTAAGGCTGAAACGCACCTTTCAGTCAGAAAAAACGGAGACTGAAACAAAGGTGAAGTTATACTCCCGGACAACTTTTTCGTGGCAGTGAGGACAAAACTAGTACGGAGGCAAAGTGCGCACAAATAATATCGCTACTGAATCTACTTCCACATTTTTCAATTGCGTTAGTTTAACCTCGGGGAGAGCTAACGTAAGCATCTCATTTACCAATTAAAAAGAACACCAAATAAAGATCAAACAAAGCAAACTAAGGCTATACACACCAGTGCAGGTGAACTTATTTCTATTCTTTTCTCTTCCGCGTTCCGGCATATGCGAGGCTGTCACCCTCGGAAGCTATACGCTGAAGGCACGTAAAGCGTTGTCAAACTCTGTTGAACCAATCGGCGCAGTGACACGTGTGCAACGGCTCTGCCCCTGTAAGTTTTCCTTCGTTTCCGCGGAAAATTGTGAGGATTATACTACGTAGCACGTGCGCTAGAGAAGGAACGGGAATTAGCTGTACCCGCCGTGGTTGCTCAGTGGCTATGGTGTTGGGCTGCTGAGCACGAGGTCGCGGGATTGAATCCCGGCCACGGCGGCCGCATTTCGATGGGGGCGAAAACACCAGTGTACTTAGATTTAGGTGCACGTTAAAGAACCCCAGGTGGTCCAAAATTTCCGGAGTCCCCCACCACGGCGTGCCTCATAATCAGAAAATGGTTTTGGTGCGTAAAACCCCATAATTTATTTTTTTTAACTAGCTGTCGTTCTAACAAGCTTGTTTCCCGTCTTCTAAAGGCTGAGGCTAAACAGTGCACTTGCTTGAAACAGACATGGACGTTAAGGACAGAATGACGACTTATCTGCCCTCGTTCGCGTCATCTGTTCGGCGCTAGTGACAACGTCCAGTCGCAGTCGGGAAGACCGACCCGGTTTAATTGGTAATCTTACATATGATGACCACCATACCGCTCCGTCGCGAAGCTTCTTGCCTCTGGCAGGCCCTCATCACCCGTAGAATAACTTTGCTTAACGCATGTGTTCACTATTCTTTAAATACACATTGGCAGTCATCATAGAGTACGATGATGAATTCCTCTTGCACTTTCATTAAATCTCATCGAGAACACGAATTTACTTTAGTTAAACTATCTAAATTTATCTTTTGGGGGGTTTGAACGCATTGGACACGTCGCGTTTCAATATTGGATTCCAGGTGCGCTTCCAGGACGAATTTTTCTTCAACTGCGAAACTTTTCTTTCGAGGAACCCTTATGGGTTTCCTTTGTATAGCACTTAGCTACGTTTGCGTGGATGTCTCATTTTCCCTTTATTAAAGACTCCATATTGCAGAAACATCACGGTGAGAAACTGCGGACCGCGAGGTCACGGGCAAGCTATCTATACGTTGCAACAAACGACCGAAGCTTCACACAGAGGGGTTCGCAAAACCACCCCAAGAATCGTGCATTGGTGCGAGCTTCTACCGGCCGAAGCAAGCACGCCGGACCCCGTCCACCAGGTACAGGGTCAAATGTTGGGCCGACTTTTCTACATAGAGAAAAAGCGACGCGGACGGTTTCACGGCGAGTTTGCCTGCGAAAACCCGTGGCTGCGAAGGACGCAGTGCTCACAACTGGTTTCTGTCCTTCCTCGATCGAACCGCCCTTGCTGCTTACTTAATTTCAAACTGCGCGGTGGCTTACGCACCTCGAAGCCTTTGGCGCAGTCCAGCCGTTTGATATGAGCCATCGCCACTTCGACCGCTACGCCGATGGTGCTGAGCGACGCCCAGAAGGTGACCGCGGTGGTCATGGAGTGCCAGATCCAGACGAACGTGAAGGCCACAGCGATGGCCAGCAGCCGCATGTGCACCTTCCTTTCGGTGCCTACTATGGGCAGGTATACGTACCTGCGGGTGAAGCGGGTGTTTGTTTGTTTAGAGTTTTACACTACTATATATATATATAATCTTTCTTTCCTATTGACGTAAATATTACAATGTGTGTACAGTTTCGCACATGGTTCGAATACTGCAATGTCTTTTTTTTTATATTACTGTCATGGCGTGGTACAGGCGGTGCTCCATCGCTCTTTGACCATGGAACCAGCTCTGTAACTTACACCATGTACATGTATATATTTGTTATTGCTACAACTTCATTGATTGATTGATTGATTGATTGATTGATTGATTGATTGATTGATTGATTGATTGATTGATTGATTGATTGATTGATTGATTGATTGATTGATTGATTGATTGATCAACTGACCGACCGACCCACCCCGCCCGGTCGATGGGTCGGTGGGTCGGTCTATCGGTCAGTCGGTCGGTCGATCGATCGATTTATTTATCAAACGAAACGGATAGTGTCGGAGTGTCGTATGACTGGCATGCACTGTGAACTACCACGACGGCACTAATACGCCGCAATGCATGTTCACACGCCTACACGCATTCGAGCGCGACAGTGGAACCACGCAGGTTGCAAATCAGTATTACGGATCACGTAGTTTATGGTACGTTACTTGGACTAGTGGGTGAGGCGTTGTTTCAGTTTATGGCGCCATTTTTTTAGGCGATCGGCGACGCCACCTTGTTGCGCCCTTCGTCAAAAGCCCGCGCCTTAAAACAAAACGAGCTGCCAATCGGGCTGCCAATCGTCACCATGCATGCACAATCCAGCTGCGGGATTTAAATCAGCTAAAAGCCTCAGTAAGCGTCGTCTTACTTCTTTATCCACAGGTGGAGGCCATGGTCAAAATACCTGAAACGGAGCGCCAAAAGAACATGTGATCATCGTCAAAAAATATTACAAAGCCCTGACTGCATATGTATACGCGCTATATGCACAGGATATCCCAGCTATAGATTGTCCCAAGTCCTAAGAAATCGAAGCCTTCACTCTGAATGAAACTAACTGCTAAAACCTCGTTATAATGAAGTTCAAGGAGGAGCCAGAATTGCTTCGTTATATCCATTACTTCATTGTAGCCATTACTGCGTTTACTGAAATATAAACCTCTCCGGATTTCATGAGGAATTTCACTTCGTTATTATTTACTCATACTGTTGACCTGTCGGCCGTTACAGGGTGGGTCAAAAGCAGCACTTCAACAATTAGAACAATACATCAATATTCCAATATTACATATAGCACAAAAAAGCAGGTCAATAGTAGTATTTCGGCAATTAGTACAGTACATGAATAGGCGAAAATAAGCGAACAAAAAAAATACATAAACGAAATATGCCGCACATATTCCGATCAATAATACAAGACTATAAATGTAGTGTTAACAAACGAGCTCATACACACTCCCCCCACCGAAAAAGAAAGGCGGTGAGCACGTATGCGTGCGTGCATCTTTCAATGTAGTTTTATGTTTTTCTCAAATTGTTGTGCACTGGTGCTTTCTCGCGTTAACACCGGTAGTTACTTTCATTCTTTAATGGTTCTTGGGAAAAAGGAAAATGCGTAAGCGTTAGTGTGCCTCTGAGGTATTTGAAAAGTATTATATTTGCTTTTCCGTAGCGTTCTACCTTATCGTGCTATCAAATACTGTTCACTATTGATGTTGAATGTGTTTTTAGTGAGAAGAAAAAAGAACTCTAACCTAGCTATGCGCATGCGTTCAGCGAGCGTAGGCAAGTTCAGCAAACTGAGCATTTCGGAAGCAGAATCTGTGCGAGAGTATCGTGATAGAATAAACTTGGCTGCTCGATGTTGAACTCTATCCAGTCTCTCAATTAACCCCGACTGATAAGGGTCTCAGATTATGCTGGCATATTCTAGCGTGGGCCGAACGTACGTTAAATAAGCTCTTAGTTTTACTGACTGTGAGGCCAACTGCAATTTCCGTCGCAAAAACCAAAACTTCTTTACCGTAGTTTCGCATATTTTTATAACATAGTTTGACCAGCTTCAATTCGCGGATACATGTATGCCTAAGTACTTCAGCACGCCAACCGTGGAAAGCACCGAAGAATTCACTGTGTAATTGAAATATCCATTATTTCGTTATACCCGTTTCGTTATGACGAGGTTTGGCGTACACGCTATTAGAAACTTCCTCAATGAGTCGTTAGTGTGTGCTGAGGGTGGAAGGGAGGGTCAGGGAGGGGAGGAAACAGATGGCTTTCAACGCAAAATACTTTTAACCATCATTTTCTACTTTGATATATTCAACCTATTAACCCCGAAATAACGATAATACATATAGTTTTGAAAAATTAATTTGTCAGTCTAAACTTATTTCGTATTTTATTTTCTTTGGTGTCTATTTAAACGTCCAGTTATGTAAACCCTGTTAGACAATTGCTTATCGTTCTCACCCTTGCCGCTGATCTACGCTTGCTACTCCTGGAACCTGTGAGCAAAGCGCGAAGCCAGCACCTGCACCACTTTCGCGAGAAAGAAAGAAAGAAAGAAAGAAAGAAAGAAAGAAAGAAAGAAAGAAAGAAAGAAAGAAAGAAAGAAAGAAAGAAAGAAAGAAAGAAAGAAAGAAAGAAAGAAAGAAAGAAAGAAAGAAAGAAAGAAAGAAAGAAAGAAAGAAAGAAAGATCAGGACCTACCTCCAGAAGTGCGAACACAGGTGGCCCCTAGTGACGCATTTGGGAGGTGCCGGAAGGTTGTGGCCTTCGATTCTGGCACAACCGCCAGACACGCCGTACTGTATGAGATACTTCGAGTAGAACATGATGTTCAGGATGGCGCCGTATCCCAGCAGGCTCGTGTTGTCCAGTTCCGATACCAGGTAAGGCGCCTTGGTTAACGCGGCGCTGCGTGGCACGACAGTACCAGATACAGGTGGAGGGCAGGTCATCCAGGGTAAATCGAATAGGTGCATGTGCTGAAACTAATTCGTTAGCTTGTTCCAGGCAACGCGTCTCACAATTCGATAGGCTTCTGTGAGTATCAGTTTTTCTTTTTTCTTCGAAGTGAAGTCGGGGGAGCGAATAGCAATGGTGCATGTCGAATAACATGCGCCCACCAGTGCCGCAAGAAGTGCAGTCGCATGCTCCGAGTATAGCGTTTCAATGGCTGAGCACTGTACGTAGAAGATACGTGTGCATGAGGATTGTAAGAACGCTGCGCAGGCTATTATTTAGACTCCCGAAGTGCTTCTATTCAATACCAAAAGGCACGTATTCCAAATGAGCGGCACTTGCGGCATCCTGCACCGTATATAGCAATAAGGACTTTTAGATTATCCGCTATTCCAGCAAATGGGAATGGTTTGGGCGGATTGCCGGATGGGCGGGGCGTAAATGTGAGCGGCCGGAGCGGTGCAGCCGCCTCGTGGCTATAAAGCTCAACCAGACAAACAGTGCTAACATTGCAGTAACCTCCTATATTCTGCTATGCTGCTGGTGCAAATTTACTGAAACGGCGTAATTTTGAACACGATCACGCCGCTGTCGAAAATTTACACCAGCAGCTAAGCAGAGTATAGTAATTTGCTCTGTGTTTGTATGGTTCAGTTTTGCACCACCAGCTGGCGCCACCAATCTGGCCGCTCAAGTTTACGCCCCCGCTCATCCGGCAAACCGCCCGCGCTTGCCGGAATATTGGACGCACTAAAATTTGCTAATACAAAGTGCTAGCATTTCCCTACTAAGCCTCCCGCTTGGTTAACTTCAATTTTGCTATATCTGCGCCCATGGGGGCTGGTCTAAATAATCTGGAGAGAGTTCCGCGAAGTGCTCCTTGCGACGTCAGGCGGTTAGCGCAAGCGTTCGGAGCCACCGTCCTTACGGAAGACGTGCACCTAGGCCACTTGCCTGCTGGCAATGCGCACTCATCACGTGTAGTAGTTATAGGCGCACAAACACTCCACGGTTAACTCCCTCTTGCCTACGTTGTTTGTTTGCCTGCGCTGTCCATCATTTCCTTACCTGTAAAAGTAATGGCACAGGAGGTCCATCAACAGAAAGTGAGCACCAGAACGCAGAAGCCCGGCGACGAGCATCGCGAGCTCTCGAACTGTTAGCGGCGGCTTCGGTTTCTCCATCTGCGTATGGTCGCGACAGAACAGTGTGAACGATAGTCAAAGTTTGTCATAACGAAACGGGATACAACGAAATTGCGGATGTAAGACAGTAAGTGAAATTCCCCTTGAAATCCTCATAGATATTCATGTTGCAGCTAGTACATGCAATAAAGAATAAAACGAAGATCAATGGTTATAGCTAAGCAATTTCGACTCCCCATGCAATTTTGTTATAACGGTGTTTTGCTTTGTGTGAATCAAAGAGCCCTAGCAGTGTGTGTGAAGTGAATTCAATGCTTCAGTTTACATAATATTTGTCTAATTTGTTGAGAATTCAGAAGGCGGCACTACTGCCATGCCATCAAGCTGTCGAAAACTCACGTGTACAGTGAAAAACATTCTATGTCTACCCTAGCTACACATAGAAGAACGGAAAGCGTGATTTTCAAGCATGACCTTCCGGTACACTATGACATCGCCCAGCTCCCTGTTGCTATACGATATCAGGTCACCGAATGCGAAGTACACTTGTAGAACAAACTATCCTTTCAGGCTATGGAGACTAATCCACAGTTCCGCCTGAGGCTCTTCAGGCCCAATAGAATCACGTTCGCCTTAACGCGGTCGGGTTCGGCTGTCTCACTCTCTTGTTGTTATGTTATTTTTACATTGCCGCATCATTGTTGTTTCATACTGTAGTGGTACCAGATGGGCATACTCTTTTTCTAACGCATAGATGCCCAAAACCAATCTTATCGTTTCAGCCCGACTACTCATTCGACCTGCAGGCGCCCACGAAAAATACGTACAGACGTCAATCCATGACCAGGCAAGCATTACGTGGGAACTCTGCAGAGTAAACATCTGCAGGCAAACCTCGGTATAACGAAGCGCGATATAACGAAGTAAGTGAAATTCCCCTTGAAATCCCCATAGCGACTCACGGACTCGAAGCGCAATACGTGCACTATGAATCCCCCTTCGACTTCGTCATGACTAAGTTTTACGGTGTTTCCTCGAGCAAACTGCTGGTTCGCAGCTGTAAAGGTAAAAGAAAGCCATCTCACCGAGGCAGCGAAGTCACTGTAGTTTTGCACGGGCCCAAGGAAGAGCGGAGGCAAGTACACTGCGTATGCCAGCGTCTTGCAGTAGTCGGCCAAGAAGTTACGCCCTCCCTGGGCAGTGGATTCATCAGGAGGCCGCCGAATCGTGTCCATGCAGAAGCTGAAGCACCGCAGCACCGTCCAGTAGAAGGCCACGGCGGTGATGTAGTAGGCATGTTCACCGTTCCTTTCGTACACAATCTGAAGACGGCCAAAGGGAAACGTGGTTACTCATACCGCCATTGTCATCTTTATCTGAACCGAATCCTTTAGGGCACAGAGTACCTTCCCCGTTCTTTTGCCGACCCCGCCACGTACCTTACTCTTGAAGGTTTATTAACTGCGTCATTTCTTCTGTCAGCTCTTGATACACTTCCCTAGCGGCGTCAGAGTCATTCGCTATATCTCGACGGAGCACCGGGAGAAATGTACGCACATCGCCCCCGGCTACAGATCCATGCCTTCCTCTAAATGCAACAGTAAACTTCTTGTGGAACTTAAGCGGTTCGTGTGATCAGCTGTTAAAGCCGGTTTGCGTGTGGTTACACAAAAGATCGGGCAGCTCTACGGAGGAAAACGCATCGGAGCTGCCGCCTGTCTTTAAATTAAGCCATTCAGTTGTGTGAAAACTTGAATCTTGAATCCTGCTGTTTGTAGCTGAATTACTAATCTCCGTGTCAGGTAATCCTCAGAGCCCAAAATTCTGCACTGACAACGTCTCCCGATTCTGGGATGTCACTAATCTGCGCACTTTGCCTTCAAGTTTGAAAAATCATTCAGATGAACGCAAAAAAAAATTAATCATATATGGTTTCACGTGCCAAACCCACAATCTGATTGTGAGGCACGTCCTCGTGGGGGACTCTCGATTAATTTTGACCATCTGGGGTTCTTTAACGTACACCCTATGCACGGTACACGGGCGTTTTTTGCAATTAACCCCCGTCGAAATGCGGCCGCTGTGGCCGATATTTTATCCCGCGACCTCGTGCTTAGCCGCCAAACGCCAAAGCCACTAAGCAACCACGGTGGGAGGATAAATGCAGCAAGACGTAAAAAAAAAAAAAGGAATCACGTGCTAGACTTAAAGTTGACAGGTGAGGCGGAGGGTGTATCAAGAGCCAAGTGAATGAAGCATAAATGCCCTCAAAATTTTCCCATGACTGATTAATTCAATTAATGAACGACGATTGATTGATTGATTGATTGATTGATTGATTGATTGATTGATTGATTGATTGATTGATTGATTGATTGATTGATTGATTGATTGATTTACGCTGACCTGATTCCTGGATATAAATTCTGGCTCGTGGTTCAAAGAGCACATGATATGCTTAGAAATTATCGCATGCATACTATGTGTTCGGCTTCCGTTGTGCATCGGTACCTCAGAAGACACAGCACCGGGCTCAGTCAAGCGTAACATATTGAAAGTAATTGCTGATTCCCAACATGGTTCAAGAAAATTTGATATTTCCTCGTTGTCCTTGCCGTTATCCTGAGTTTCGCTTCAATTTCTGCTTTGTGGCGTCTACCAGTTATTCAGATTCATTCACAAGGCTTGCCGTGACCCTGACAAGATGGTGTTGGGATGGGAGCAATAGCCATTTCTATGGTTACTGAAAAGCGGAGTGATATAATGTTCGTCCTTGCAGACCCCTTTAACCAGTGTCAAACGGTGAGAAACATTTCAAGGTTTGGCTGTATTGCATAACGAGACCGAAAAATATACGGGGAACGCTCAGTAAGACCCAAGGTCACCGTGTCCCGATTTTTCGGTCTCTAACACTTTTGGTCAATTTCTCTAGTTATCATATAATCTTTTATTATATGTCAATCAAGACGAATAAATAGAACGCCCCAACTCTGCAACCATGCTAATAATAATACTTTATCGCACAAGACTGGATGAAGACGATGCCACTAATCGATGGAGTGATGCTGCGTAATAGCAACCGATGTGGTGAAGTTGGAGGCCAGCGCAATAATTAGTCACAAGGAAACTTTGCGACAAAATGGCATATAATGAAAGAATTAATATAAAGAACTAAACGAAATTACCGTTAAAATCCCCATAGAAGTTCTTAGTACAGCACATGCAATAATATTATCAAGAAGTAACTGATATAACGAAGTAATTCTGGCTCCCCATTATACTTTTGAGAAGGCTTTACTGTTTTTTAAACTACGAACATCTCATCGTTAATTGCTAACGTTGCCTGCACCTTAAAAGGTACGTCATCTATCAAGTTCCCTTGCTTCGAAAAGCCCCTTGACCACATTCTTTCTGTAGAAGGACATGCAAAGATTAAACGTTGACCAGGGCTCAAGAAAACGTGATATTTGCGGTTGCTAAGTTGCAGAAGTCGTGCTGTAACAGCGGGGAGAGACAACGTCATCGCAGCTATACGACAGCCTAAACGGCACGTTAAATCTGATTCAATATTAGTCGTGCTTCTTGCATTTACCTGCAGCTCGACGGACATAGTGTTAAAGAAGCAGCTACAAACGGATAGAGGAGTTGTGCCGCCCCACTTCCGATGGCCACTTCATTTGACTTGCTTATAAATGGTAAAAGATTTTAAAAACATATAAATTCTTCCAAGCATATTTAGCGCCAACAAACAAGGACGGAAGGGAGACGACACCACAATGCGCTAACTTCAACAACTCGATTTTCAGGAAATACACCTATATAAACCATGCACAGTGGCGCCACCTTATCCAAATCTTACTCATCCAAAAAAGCCGTCTCTTTATCTAACAAGTCGACTGAAGGGCACTAACACACGTGTCGCTTTCAGTTTACCAACACGCACAACAAATGACAATGCTGAAATTCTTCCAATAGATAATTTCTAAATAAAACAAGAATATTACACTATTGCACGCGCATGAACGAGACACTCAAATGCACACGTGGGGTCAATATTTCTCACATAAAGCCGGGCCCGAAGTATCGCTTGCTCATTAAACAGACCCAGACGGTTCTCCTCACTCACTTGTTTCTAGAGCCGTTCCGACAGGCCCCCCGAAATCTTCCGATTGCCCCGTGTTGACGGTGACCCACCTCGGTGTTATGCTGTCCCGACCAGAGACCGGTACACTCACCTCGAAGAAGTCGAGCTTGAACACGTCGTAGTGTGTCACCATGGCCATGGCCACCACGTAGCACAGCGCGGGAACGCCGATCCAGGATAGGGCGAAGAACACTCCGTGTTCCAAGACGAAGAGAGTGGCGCTGTGCCAGCCAAACTTGAGGGACATGAAGGCCAGCGAGTAGGTCACGTGGTACCCGGGAACCAGCTGCGCATCGCGTGCCACGGGGGCGTAAACTTCGTGCACTCGTTGCGCGAGAACCGTGGCTCGGACCAATCGTGTCAACGGACGCTCATCACGTCAAGAGATTCATCTGCGTGCCAGCCAATGGGAGAGACCAAGAGCAAGTGGGCGGTGACGCAGCCAGAAATTTCTTTCTATTCTTTTTTTTTCTTGAGGGGGAGGGAGGGTGAGGAGGGGCTGTGCAGGCCGCGTACTAATAGAGAAATCCTGTGCCAGTGGCTCCCCGTGGGCGAGACGAGGCCAACGATCAAAATATTCACTTATAACGGACAAATACGGCTAAGAAAAAAATGTTACAGATCCAACGCAGGGGTGGCATTTCATGGTGCGTTTTGCTTAACAGCATGCTCGGACTCGTCGAAGTGTTTCACTCGCTCTGGTGGTGAGCCCGGTGTTGCGGTTTCGATTCCTGTTTGCGGCGACCACGTTCCAACGCGGATGGAATTCAAAATCGAATATCAACCTACCTTCGTGTTCACGTTAAAGAGCTCAAAATAGTCATTCCTACTGCTGCAAAGGATCTGCTTATAGGTATAGCCATCTGCACTACAAGCCCTGCAAACGTACCGGCGACTGGCTTTGTTTTCTATGCATTTTCGCAATGGGACAGCAAACGCTTGCCTAAATATCCTCGCGGCGACAAATAGGCGCCTCCGAGTGCATCGTTCCTTTACTAAACCGTGTCACTGTCTTTGGCTCTTTCTCTCATATTTGTTGTCAGGGGAGTAGGTGACCTCAATCGCACACGCATACTTCTCTCTCTTGTCAACGCCAGATAGCTCTCTGAGACGCACATCCTCCCACGCGAGATCCTTGTGGCGACCAGAGGTTCAAACGATTTGGTCGGTGGTGGCGCCGGTGTTCTCGGCACGAATTCTGGGTGTTCTAACCACTAACGTTGCGTGTCACCGTCTCCCCTTCCTTTTCTTCACGTCATCTCCAGTACCTCATCTGAAGTAGCAAGCCCTATATGTAGCAGGGCCGACATCTTTAGCTTCCATTAAGCTCTTTCTCTCCCATATATCACCGCGAGCGTCGAAGAACGAAGTTCAACACATTGGTGAGGAAGATGGAAGGCTCTGGCTATCGCGTTGCACATTCGTATAGCGGGATGTGAACTTGTGGCGAGGCTGGCAGAATAATTCGCAGCGAACTTGCGAAAGCGCGCTACGAACGTTGCAAAACCGAGGCAAAGAAACAAGTACAACGAAACTCGGCGCTCATCAACATGTTCGACGCCGTGTTCCTTGTACTTGTTTCTTTACCTCGGTCCTGTAGTTCTCGTAGGGCGACTTTACAAGTTGAACATTAAATCAGCGTCGCTGCGCAAGAAACTGCGGCACTTCATCTCATGCCTTGTCGGCCCTCTCGACTATAAGGTTTATTCTTAAGCCATACTACGACAGACTGCTAAAGCTGGTTTTCGTTCCACGCAACCGACATGCTTCGTTTCTCATTGACATGAACCCTTATATGCGCATAACATAACTCAGTATAACATAGAGATGGAGAGACAGAGAGAGAGAAACAGAAGAGAGGAAAGGCAGGGAGGTGAATAAGACACGCGTTCGGTTTGCTACCCTGCACTGGGGGAAGGGGATATAGGGATGAGGATAGAGTGGAGAGAGAGGGGGGGGGGTGGAAAGAGAGGGGGAGGGAGATAAAGCACACAGTTTCGCGGATATTTGAAAGCACGCACTGAGTCTATAAACGGTTGCCAAGGCCGGTCGACTTGAGGCACTGCAATAGTGCTTTGGTGGCTTTCTGTGCCACTGACGCGTACGCCCATGGTCCGAGGACCTTCATTTACGAAAGTGGTCTAGAGTCCGGCCGGTTCGATGCTGTCCGGCGAGGTTCACGCTCGACGTCGCACCGAGGACAGAGACACAAAATGTGTTCATTATTTTCTATTGTTCCACTAGAGGCGCACATGGGCGTATCCCCCAATCGGATGCGGAAGGAGTAGGCCTCGTTTGTCAAAGGTTAATGATTTCTCAATTACCTCTTGTTAACAGGAACTTAATAAAGTACTGTTTTGAGCACGTTCCTCAGCGATCTGTTGATTGTCCCTGCTCGGACCCATCGAAAAGCGCTGTAAGAACAGCGAGTAGCCTGAGTCGCCTAAGCCGTGTACAATGTTATTTATTTATTTATTTTTATTTTTTTATTCATTTATTTATTTACTAGTTTATTTATTTTTAGTCTATTTATTTATTAAGATGATGTTCCCAAGCTCTGAATATCCCCGGCTTCTTCACAGCATTAATTGTTGAATGAATAAAGGATGATGATTGGTGAAGTGAAATATTTAGCAGTTCTCAACCACCCGTTGGGCAGTCACTTGCAAGCTGTGTGTCAAGCCGTGTAACAAGCTATGCGGCGCGATGGGCGCTGAGCGTCTCGTTTCAGCTAGTTGAACCTGCCCTAGTACACGCCTTACGCGTGGACGTACACAAGAACTTCACCGAATTTCCGCAAGGTGGTCCCCGACCTCGGCGTCGCTGTTTCGGAAAGCTTTATTTTTTTTATTTTTTTTTGTCGAATGAATACATGGCTCTGCGCAAGCGTGGACTTTACTGTGAGGCACTTTTGTTACAGGAGAAATAAAAAAAATAAAGTCGAGCCGTTTTCTTGGGACGCTCCACTATTCGAATCTAGTTTCGCTTTACTTCTAAGCATACGGAAAACTGCCTGCTTCTTGACCAATCCCCCATAGTAGGTATGCGCCACTGTTTAGGATACAAGACAAGACAAAAAAGCCACAGTACTCACAGACGGCACCAGGTGGGCGAGTGCCCTACCGATGACAGACTGCAGCAGAAGCCAGGGCCAGGCTGTGACGAGGAAGTGCCTTCCCTCCCTCCACTCCCGGTCAGTGAGGTCCTGCAGCGGCGGTAACAGTGTTTGCCTGAGCTCATTGGTTGAACACACCAAGGATAAAGGCTTCCTTCAGGAAGCGCTGACATGAAGAAAAGGTTCATCCATTCAGTTCGTCCTGTTCATCCTTCTTCCCTTCCCTTCTGTTCGTCCAGCGGTGTGCCGTCCTCTCTTCTGCCCATGCCAGTGCTTTCTGCTGGAAGCCGTTTTTACACGCGCACACAGCCTCTGTCCAGAAACCACACAACGGGTTCATGAGGGACGCTGTACTGGAAGGTTCCGGATAAATTTTGACCTCCTGGGCTTCTTATTCAAACCCGTTACAGGCCAATGATTCCTGTGGTAATCAATGTATCGGGAAAAGGAAATAACTAAACTATTATGAGAAATACGAGTGTCAGCGCGGCTTATTACGTAACTTGTTGACTTAGCGACGCAGACATAAATGTGCTTCTCTCTGACATTTCACAAAGTCCCACGCGTCGCGTAACCGTGAGGTTAGGCCTGTGTGCTGTGTACCTGGAGCCTGCTTGCTCCCTATTACGCATCGCCTGCTTTGGGCGGCACGAGAATGGTCTTCAAATAATGTTTAGCTAATTTGACGCCATTGTGAATTTGAATTCGGAATTCTGAAGAACCACACGCTGTTTACGTACTCCTTGAGTTGTTGGCAGTTCATGAGCAATTTACTTCGATTCACTGCCAAGAACTACAGCTATAGCTTTTTATTTTTCGTTATTTCTTCCTTTCCTTTTGTCGTTCGAATGCACGTAATATTAAAAATGTTTACGTCATTGCGAAAATCGGACTGGAAAGACTTCAAAGGACACCAAAGCGCAAAACCTTCGCAATACAGAAAAAGCCACTCTTACCGTGAAGAGACGGTTAGTGAGCCAGAAAAGGAGCGAAATCGAAGGACAGGTGGCGGCACCGTCTTCACGTTCCCGCACCACATCGCCGTGATGTCACGGATTCTGATGGCCGGTCCGTGCGAGCCTATAGTCAGACTTTTTATCGGCAACTACGGACTACATTTTATTTCAATAGAGCCATATATGCTGAACTTATGCAAGTTTCAAGAACGTTTGCTGTGCCACAACGGCTAATTTAAAAAAAAACGATTTGTTATAAATCCATGACATCTTAATGACGCGCTAGCGCTGTAGTTCCGGCGGCGCACAATTCAAAACATTTTTGGACCTTCAAGCTCTTTTCTAATAAGAAGATAGAATCAAGAGAGACCTGCTGCGGCGAAATTAGTGTAAATACATTTTTGGAAGAATACTTTATCACTCCAAACTGGTATGTCTCTCATCTATGTCTCTCATCCAAACTGGTATGTCTCTCATCTCAGAAAGAAGACACAAAACTCATCTATGCAAATGAGTTTTGAGTCTTCTTTCTTTTTTCGCCTCAGTGCTCCCTTCAGTTGATAGTCGGCGTTCGTGTTGTCCACTTCTCTACTCTTGTGTCCTGTCTGCACACCTCACCTCTCTTTTTTGCATTATGACCCCGTTTGGGGCGTATCTTGTCCCACAACAATAATCATCAGCTGTCTTGCCCGCCTATCCTTTCTTTAACGCTGCGAGCCCGGTACTTCAAAGTCACAAACGGCGTGCGCGTTATCAGCGTGACATAGCACTCTCGACAGGAAACTAGCGATCGTAGCGTTTTCAAGAAAGGAAGCTCAAGCAAAGGCAGATGACGATTATTGTTGTGGGACAAGTATACACCCCAAAGGGTGCAACTGTTTCAACAGCGTTCAGTGAATGGCCCGATCAACCAACCTTTCTTCAGGACACCGATTTGACCTCAGCTAAGCAAGCACGAAATCCCTCTTCCCTTGCAAAGGAGAAAACCGTATACACCGCAAAGCAAGTTCTGTCCCGTGATGTGCATACGTTTATTTGTATTCGATATTTCAGTGTAGAGCGCTCTTTCAAATGTTCACCTATAGAGGCACGAGCTGACTTTCGCAGAGTTGTCGCCTGCTGCAATTCTTTCAACGAAGCTTTTTTTTTTCCTTCTTTCCCAATATTAACGATAGCGCCTCGGTGCCGCCAGCCGGTACACTGTAAAATAATTTACACCCTAAAAATGAAAAAGTGTGTAAATGTGTCTATACCTCACACCTTAGGGTGTTGTCTATATAACGGACACCCTAAGAGTGTGAGTTATAGACACATTTACACCCTTTTCACTTTTTAGGGTGTAAATTATTTTACTGTGTAGCCCGTGCACGTGGTAGCAGCTAAAGAGCCGCGCCTCGAGAGAACCGCAGCGCAGAATGATTAGTTTCAGGGCGTGCGCCGTCTCGTTGGTGTTTAAACGCCCCTAGTAGGGTTGCTTTAAACTTGTGCACGACTTCCGAGGCTCCAGATCAAGCACGTATACACTGCCCCGATGATCACCCTAAAATAATACCCCCCACTCTTCCTCTCCCCTCACTTTTCGTAGTGGAAATCGCAGAAGGCCGTCTCACCCAGTATCTTGTGACGCCGTAGTACGGGCTCCGGATGAGCGTGCCACCCACGACATGGCTCAGCTTCTGCGGGAGGCTCGTGTCTGGAAGGTCAACGGGAAAAAAACGTGAGGGGAAGAGAGTGCTCGCAAGTCCATATATATATATATATATATGTTTAGCGCTGTTAAATTTCGAAACATGAATTACCACCAGCTCGCCCAAGTTTCTCTTCTAGTGGCGAATGGGGCGAGAACGACACGAGAACATCCGGGCATCGTTAAAACGAGTTCATCCGGGGCAACCAGTCAAAACTTAGGAAAATGCTGTCTCTTGCCCACAACCCCTTATACAGGACTGCATTACATATGCTAGTTACAGCCCAAACATGTTACAAAAGAAATATTACTTCAGATTTCTAATGTTCGTTCACAATGTCACTCAAGCTGTAACTTTTTGTGCGCTGAAGTTTAATTTGTCATTCCCAATAGTGACGTTCAAAAGGCAAATACAGTGCACCATGCACTTGGTTGTCATCTTGTGGCGCTGAGACAGAATGACATGTGCTTTTTCAACGCCAGCGGTCCGTGAGTTCCGCGGCGCGGGTTTTGTGGCGCCTCGAGAGATGGCGCCACGCTGCGTGACTAGGCGTGACCGGCGTGCCGCGGTTGGTTGTGAGATGGTTCTGAGTAATCTTCGTAATTTCTCTAACCATGCAATCTGCTTTGCTGGTAGCCATTTCATGCTTACATCTGCTCTCGATTACGGGAGAGCCAGCATTTTGTGTCCATCGAATGTCGCTTGCATCATCGCAAAGCCCAGGTGTCACTGTAATTCCCGTTTGATGAATTCTGTGCATTGGCAGTTACGCGACAGCTACAACAACGAACAATATTAACAATAACACTGACAATTTACATGCGACCGAGACTCGTGCGTCAACTTGTAAATCTTGAACTTACTGACTTCGCTGGTGGCGAAATGCACCATTGCGTACGCGACCACGGCAATCCAGACGAACAAGTGCAGATAGTGGGTCGCGCACCTGTAAGTTGAAAAGGAGAACTTGAATTGCCCGTTTACTATAACTATCCTACAGCTACAGTTTACTATCCGTTTACTATAGCTGCCCAAAGACCAGGCTGCTCAAAACAATACTAGCTGCCCTAAATGCAGCACACATAACAATGTCGTTCTCTTTCTTTATAAAATGCTCATTCTGCTTACGTGCGTCGCATTTAGGACAGAACCCTTCAAGTTCACGGTTTTATCGTTATTCTTGTTTTGTGGCTGCATCGTGCTGTCGCAGACTTCATAGAACGGCAGTGCGAAAACTAGCTTATTGTGGACGCACTCGGGCGGGGGGCGTCCGGAGGTTTAAAGGTAAAACAGTGCTGCACAATTTGTGACAGGAGTTGCCTGGTCTCTTTCAACTGACAACAGCGTATTTTATACCGAACACACCTCTCGCGTGGTCCCAGTGATAAGAAGACGCGCTGCAACTTCTGATTGGACGAGGTGCTGCCTTGTTGACTTCTGATTAGACGAGACACATGCTGTCCCATAATGCGCGATGCATTACCAAACGAGCGCGATGATGCGCTTTCGGTACCTCGTGAGGTGGCCACACGCTCTTGACTTTCGGCGATCTCCATGGAAAGCCCAGTTGGCGATCAGCAGCTGCACTGCAGCATCCGAGCTAGACACCGCTACCTCCCAGTCCGAAGTGTTAAGTTGGAGTTCCGCCCGAGGCTTTAGCTGGAGACAGCCGCTCAGTATATGTGCAATGTCCGCTTCATGGGCGTCGCAGTTGTAGCATTTTGGTGAGATGCAGCCCGTGTATATTAGTGAATACTTGTAATGAAGATCCTTGGACCCTGGCCGTTCGCGTCGATGGCACAGAAGGCCACAAAAGCGCTCTTGAAATACCTCAAGTCGACAGGTCTTGGGAACCGTGTGTAGACTAGGTGCGAACCTTCCATTGTGCTCTCTCTCTCTCTCTCTTCTTCCCATACCTCCTTCCCCCACTGCGGGGTAGCAAACCGGACGTGCATCTGGTTAACCTACCTGCCCTTCCTGTCTTCTAATTCTCTCTCCCTCTCTTCTCTCTGTAAGGGTTGGGAAATTAGCCAGTCTGCAGCTGTATCCGCGTGACCCGTTGCAGTTTATCTTGGCAGGAGAAAGAGCCAAGTAATTCAAAGAACTATAACATCTGACGAAAATAAATTTGTTGTTCTTTCCTCTTCCTTGATACTTCGTCTCCGAAACATCGCCCCGACAGCTGCAGATGGACCCGCTCACAGCTCAGATGCTCTTGCTCTGCTAATGCATAAACGTGGATCCCATATTCGCAGTGGGAATGGGTTTACGCGAAGCTTTCACTGGTGTACGCTAAGGAGGCTGTTCTCGTTTAGCGTCAGTTCGCGAGCATAGAGGTCACGACTATGTTGGACGCATTCTCACGGGACAGCGCCTCGCTCAACATAAACTTAATTGCGGTGCTCGAACATGTGAGTCGCACGCATGAAGAAGGAGGAATGACGATGATGGAATGACCACGGCGGTATGACGACGATGGTTTTTAGTGACGTCACCTTCGGTCGTCCTCGTGACATCACTGCGTCGACGTCTCACAGTGTCCCTTCGCATGAACTGCTGTTTGCACCTCGGCTTAGACTGTGAACGGTGTAGCACATAAACATAAACATTGGATCGAATTAAAAGTGAGACCAGTATGGCGCATAAACATAAACATTGCCTGCGATTACATGTTGCATAGGTGACGATCGGCTTAGACTGTGAACGGTGCAGCGCATAAACATAAACATTGGATCGCATTAGAGTTGTGACCGGTACGGTGCATAAACATAAACGTTCCGTGTGATTACATGTTGCATAGATGACGATAAAGCCAACTGTGCGCATCGCCTTTAGTTTTATGGTATTTAAGTTACCGCTTCAAAGCTTAGGTTCCGTACAAATTCGCGTAAGGGCCGTACTTTTTCTTTTACAAGTTTGACGAGGTTCGCCTTTTAAACGGGACCGAACCTTTTGGTCGAAATGGTACCGGCCCAGCGGGCGACTTTTGCACGCCCCGGCTTTCGCCATCTATTAGCGGCATGCGGAAGTACGCAGCGCGCGAAGATTCGCCGGAGCACGCGCGCGGAATCAGGCCACCAAACGCAATTGCTTCTTCGTTAGAAATTCTTTTTCAAATTTTGGACTGCCACGTTGGGGGTGAGGCTCTTACACGAGCCTATGCGGTATTCCGACGTATATGTTGAATCTGCACAATGTTTATTATAGGAAATCTGAGAGGACGGCCAAGTCAGGATGTTGACCTTCTACGCAGCGTCGGGGAAGGGGAGTAAAAAAAGAGAGAGATAGCGGAACGTGCTGGTGATGAGGACAACAATAGCTTTATGATTGAACTTTAGCAGCGAGGACTCTTCGAAGTCCCAAATAAGGACCCCTATTTTGCAAGAATTTGATGGCAGCTTTGAGACCATCACGCCGACGACAAGAGTTCGGCCAAGGTCCCAATAGAACACTGGGGCTGGGGGGGGAGGGGGCGGGGTCACGAGGAAATGCACAGAATAATGTCTCCAACAACGCGACGAAGCTGGTATTATTGTGTCTCGTCATCAAGCATAAAGTGGTAACGTCAAAGACTGGGTTAGTTTATTCTGCATGATTCACGGTGTAGCAGCGCTGCACTAGACGAGGACATTAACCGAAGAGTCGACAAGAGCAAGCGCTATCCTTGCCTGTTATTTTCCTTGCTAAGAATGCAGCCAAACATAACGTTGCACATACGTGGCTTATTTGTTTCACTGCCTTTTTTTAGTCCAATTTCTTTTTCTATTAGATATGACGAGCAAAGTACGGGCTTCCTTAGGGCAAAGCTTGGGGAAATTAAACCGAATGCTAGATTTATTGTTAACTTCAGAAAAAATAATGGTAAATGTGCTGAAATTAAGCGCAGCACTGATTTCTAATAAAATTATCGTGCAAAAAAGACGTGCAGCAGTGCAAGCGCGCTTTCGCTAAACGTAATCACCTAACCTTTGCATCGGAGAGAGTTCCTGGTGTCCAGAGTTCCTCGCACATTGTTCTTCGGCCATCACGCAAGTGTTCCGACACGAAAAATCACTCAAGAAACCTGTCAAGTCACCAACTTGTTGCGTCTATACTTCCTCGCGGAAACCGATCACTTGTCGAGCATTAGAACACTACGCCCCAGGGTGCTGCGAAGGCGATGAGAAGCTTGATTGTGTCAGAGAACTGTGCAGCTGTTAGCATGGCAGTCATTTCGAGAGAATTAATCTAATGTGCCGAGTGGGGCTTTTGTTGCGTTTTTGCTCGACACGTCATCAAACTCTTGAAGCTACGACGGCCAGCTGTCCGCGTCCGTAAAGGTTAAAAAGCGATGGAAAATGTCTACAAAGACGAAAATAAAAAGACGCGTGGCAGCAGATCGACGATGCCGGCATTTTGCATCCCCGGCGAGCCGTCTGTGAACAGATGCATGTGGTTGCTTGAATGCAGAAAATAGTAATTTTAACTAAAACGCAAGGAGTACAGCAAATGTACGAATTTTTATGATAGTTTGTTGAGAAAGCGATGCCCAGCACATTTTACTTTCTTTGTTTCAATTTTTTTTCCTTCTTTCGGCAAGGCGCAGCAAACAGAAGCCATGCATGCCATTTCCCAGTTGTTGAACGCGACGTCGGCACATATACTCCAGCACTAAAATGTCGAGGAATGGTAACCCGAAAAAGGTCGCGTGAGCCTAAGAAGCATCCCTCCTGTGCTGGAAAAGCAGCAAGAGCAACTTTTGTTTCCATTGCCCGAATATTCCTCCGCCTGTCTAGGGACTCGACTTATTGTGTCAAACTCAGCGGGAACGAGAAGAATGGGGGTTAACCGAGGAGCCTGATTTTTATTAATCGTATCATGAGAAGCCGACAAAGGCATCAAGGAAAACATATGGGAAATTACTTCTACTTACTCGTTAAATAAAGAAATTATAAAATAATGGCAATGAAAGTGGATGAAAAAACAACTTGCCGCAGATGGGGAACGATCCCACGTGTTCGCATTAATCGTGCGATGCCCTAAAGCTCAATGAGAGGCGCAACCCTGACGCTATTAACAGCAGCCCAGCAGCTACGAAGAAATCGCAAAAAAAAAAAAATGCGTGCTTCCTTGGGCGTATGTTTGCTCAGACTAAAGAGGTAATTACGGTTCCGGTCTAGGTGTGCTGCGACTGAGGCCATAGCTCGTTGCGCATTGTAAATGTTCCGTAAGTGAGCTGTTTTGTAATGCAGGACTTGAAACAAAAAAACTGTAGATTTCAAAGATAGGAATGCAAAAACGAATTGCTAAAAAAAATGTGCAATTCGTTGCCTGCACTTTTGAATGAATCAACACAATAGAACCAGAATTGCGGTTTCAAGAACTACGCAATGAAACCTTAGAATTTATTTTTCTCTGCGTAAATCAATCATTTCCATTTCAGACGTAACCAATCACCACGCTACTTTTATTTCTTTGAATTCGCGTTAGTTTTGGTGTGAATCCGCGCCTTTCGTTAATTTTTTTTTTTTCTTGCCATCTGATTCATATGTGGTTCCACATGTTGTAGAGCGTCTCGCGTTTGCTTCCGTCGCCGATTGCATTGTACTGAGGGGGCTGGGACAAGCTGCTCTTAGGGGCAGCTTTTGCCCACAGCCTATATCATTTTTTTATGGAAATAAAATTGTATTGTATTGCATTGTATCGTATTGTAGTGTATTGTATTTATATGCTAGTGACGCGCACGCAAAACAGCACACACAGACATCCAGAAAGGTTCCTGGCTACGTAGATTATAAATAATAATCAGTCAATCAATCAATCTTTATTTTGTGGGCCCAGGAACCTTCGGACGCCTACATACAGGCTCACAAGGAAACAAAAGAAAATGTCAACAGATAAACCAACTACGACCAAATGTTGTGCAATAAAGATAGACTGAAAATTAAGCAGCCAAAGAATGCGATAAACAGGTACATAATGAGCAACAATCCAGCAATAACACAGAGTTTAGAGACAGAGTACAGGCGTTCACAACAGGTCACACATTTAATAAAGGAGCTTGAACGCCAAATGTATCTTGCGAAACGATAGTAACACGGGTATTGTAGACCAGTGGTTGCAGACAATAAATGTTAGGGAACTCAATAAATGTTGCTGGGACATAGACAAGCCTAATATTTTTACCAAATATCGTTTTCCAGTACTGCACAACAAAGCGATAATGTTTTGTTTGGTTTTTTTTTTTCGTAAACTGTATTTCGCAAACCGTATTTCGTAAAGCGTTTCATATTCGCGTGTAAACACATTTCCAGAAGGGCTGCAGAACTATGGTTGGAGTAAACAGTGATTGAAAGAACGGTTATACCGAGGAAACAGAACAAATTCACACTGGTATTTAAAAATTTAATTGTGGGGTTTTACGTGCCAAAACCACGATCTGATTACGAGGCACGCCGTAGTGGGGGACTCTGGAAATTTGGACCACCTTGGGTTCATTAACGTACGCCTAAATCCAAGTATAGAGGTGTTCTCGCATTTCGCCCCCATCGTGCGCTGGCAATTGACGAACGCTTAGACGTAATAGGTTGCGACGCACTTTTTTAAATATGCTATCAATTCGATGCTGCCATCGCCAAGAACAAAATGGGAACAATCTTATGTCATATCGTAGCACACTGCGCACGAGAGCATGCGTGATGGTGGCCTTCACAGACGTTGGTGCGATGGTTTTGCATGTTGTAAAAAGCAACCATCTTCAGTAGGCACAAATTAAGGACCATAAGCTAACATTATAGAGCGTTTCAACGCGATACCGGCGTTTACGAAATGGAGGACGGATAAAACAGTTGAATCACCAGCCAGCAAGATCCCATTGAGTTAATATGACCAACTCTGGACGAAAAACTCCCCGTAGCACCCATGCACTGAAATCGGTAACCGGCCGGAATAACGTAAAGTTGTTCCGATATGACAACTATTAAATGGCGGCCTAGGAACAAGAAACGCCGAAACTACCGGAACCACTGACCGAAACTAACGACATATATACATATATATATATATATATATATATATATATATATATATATATATATATATATATATGTAGGGGCGAATTGGGGCGGAGACGCGGCTTCGCGGCATATTCAGCGTAATTTCGCTGCGGGCGCTGAGACCGATTGCACGCGTACGCTCCTATAATGGTGCTTTATTTCAACTGCAAAGTTATACTGACACCTTTTTGCTACGTATACATATTTGATGCACGGGTTATGCAAAATGACATCTTCGATTTTGCTGTCGTTGTCAAGTGCGTTGTCTGCTAGCGAGCGCGCCTTCGTTGCACGGACGCCCAGTTTTTTGTTTGTTTTTTTTTCGCAGAAAGTTTGTGCAATAAATGTTTTTATAGTTTTACTTGCTTCGGTTCGCCCACGGTTCTTGTCTGCCGGTACCAATTGTAGTTTTAGTCAGCTAAGCTGCTATATTTAACACTGTTTCTAAAAGTAACACGTAATTTTTGTCACAGAAGCCGCCTATCTGCAACATGAAGCTACGCAAGGAAAATTTATTGTTATCGTGTCATTTTACGTGTGCTTGTTGTTGGTAGAATATTGATCAGGGACAACGATCAAAGATAACAATATTACAGTGAAATAAACCAGGTTTATGAAGTGCGTCGCGCGAAGAGATGCAGATGAGCGATGCGCTTCGAGGTAAACTTTGCTTGCTTTGGGGCGCCCTCGACTGTTGTCGGTTGGTACCAGTTGTAGTTTGAGCCAGTTGAAGTGTTTTTTTGCCACAGAAGCCCTCTAAAGGTACATAGGCATATATATATATATATATATATATATATATATATATATATATATATATATATATATATATATATGAGATAAAATTATCATATATTTAATTGCGCCACTTGGAAAAGTGAAAACTCCCGACTGGAATAAGTGTGTTTCTTTTAAAAACTGCACCAACCCCAGGTGAACCAATCGACTTTCCGAGAAGAGGAATCAAGGAGTTATTGGATATTAATATGAACAACTGCGTTAGGGATAAGAATTTGGCTATGTACTCAAACCGAATCGGGGAGACCGGTAAGTTTTTACTAATGTAATCTCCGTGGCTTAATTGTCTGCCAATCTACTGCAACGTGCCAACAGGTGAAATGTAGTAGAAACATATAGTCTAATCGAATGGTATTTGCCATTCAGATCGTATTCGACTTCAGAATCCACTATTAAAAATTATCGAATAGCCGTTTCCATTCGAATGTAACGCATAACAGCACTGTTGAAGTCTCGAAGGTGAAAGACTGATGCAGTTGAGGACTCTTATTCCGAATGATTGTACTGCTAACTGTCATGGCCGTTGCGCAGAGGCGCAACAGTTCCTGAGAGAATTGACGCGCGTGTGCTAATCAGTTCCGCTGAAGACGTTCCTAGCTGTCATCCAATATAAACGTTCCTTTTTGTGGCAGCCAGTAAATCTGCTACCCTCATTCAGGGAAGGAAAACATTTCTTGACAGCCTCACCATATCTGTAACCCATTAAAACTGGGCGCCCGATCTGGTACCACACTTATCTTCTTCAACGCGAACTAAGAAGCTCTACAAATATGTGTACGTGTATGTGAAGCATGCCGTTCCTTTAATTGCTTCATTAATATCCTTATGATGGTGCGCCGGATAACCGAAAGCTACCGTTCATAATGCAGAAGCTGCTTAGTTGAACGGTCGTACAGTTGGGAACTGCATTTCATTTAGGTATGACATATAAGATAAGCGTAATATGTTTTTATCAGAAATCAGATTCCAGAATAATTTCTTTCGTTTACACCCCTAGAAAAAAGCCGAAGGCCGCAGCTACCTTCTTTATAAATTTCTTTTTTTTTAATTAAACAAATTCTGGCGTTTTACGTTTGGCGATATGAAGCTCGCTGTTCACTTCTCACCGCCTGGGGTTCTTTAACGTGCAGCTGAACAGAAGCACGCGAGTGTTTTCCCATTTCGTTCCCGCCGAATTCCGCGACCTGGTTTAAACCGCGAGCTCGAGTTAGCAGCGCAATGCCATATCTACTATGTAGCCACTACCACGCTGCCTCTCTCTCTCTCTCTCTCTCTCTCTCTCTCTCTCTCTCTCTCTCTCTCTCTCTCTCTCTCTATCTCTCTCTCTCTTTTTTTTTTGTTAAGCATGGACTGGACAGAAAGTTTCACACGACTTACGGGTCAAAGATTAGCATATATAATGGCTACCTAAAACTGTTTTCGGCGCCCGAGGTCCGACCGAAATAAAAGAACCCGAACCAATTATTCCGCATTCTGTTACGCGAGGAAGATGGAAACATGAATGGAATGTGGCACTGCAGTTTTTTTTTTTCTGTAAGAATACTTTCCGCACAGTACAGGCCGCCGGATGGGGTAGATACGTCTTATTTGTTTGAAGCAGCAAGCAGGAAGTTTACATATTATGCGAAGCATACTAGCCGCACAACCACGCTCTTCCTTGCTGCGCCGCGCGCGGCCGCGTAGCTACCATATGACGTCATAACAGCTGCAAAAGCGGAGGCTCAATTCGTGCGCTCGCTTGCGGCCGCGTAGCTACATAGCCGGGCCTCAGCTCGTGCGCTCGCCTGCATGAGTTGTTTCTTCGTCTAGCCGAACCAAATATAGCCAAGCAACAGCAGTTCACCAGGCTAAACAGTGGTTCAAAAACTAAAATAAAGGCTAGTATGCTTCGCATCCTGGGCTTAACCTTAGCTAAGCCACAGCCATTTTTTTTCTTCCCTCTGCGTTTCGCAATAATGGAAAACTATATGCGCAAGAATACACACGAGAGATACGTACTGCTTGAAGAACATGAAAAACTATTTGTTCTCGAAAGGGAACCATACAATAGCATAGTAGAGTTAAAGCCGACACTGCGGCCGCAATGCACGCGCAATCACCGGGAGGTGATTGCAGGAGAGAAAGAAAGAAGAGAAAGAAAGGCATCTATTCCGGAGGCACAAATACATGTCATATGCAATTATAAACACCGTTTGAGCGGTCTGAACGCAAAGACCAGCCCGCCAAGTAATACGAATGACCCTTCCGAGAAGTATCGCCATGGTATCGCCAGCTGTTTCGAACGGCGCGACCTTGATGTGGCCCAACACACTTCGATTGCGGCGCCGCCACAGTATTTTTCGTCGTCACGCGCCAGTGAGGAACTCTATGTCGTGCGGCTCACTACAAATCATGCGCCGTAACGGCCGTTAAGGCCAACTGCCGTTTTCCTTAACGGCCGGTAAAGTGCTCGTGTAACAGGCGTATTACACCGTGGTCCCACTTAACCGTATTCTAGTTATGGTCCCTAAAATGTTGCCTAGTCTACCATCCGAGCGCCGCGCTGTATCGAGCGGGCGGGACGCTATTCGAATGAAAGCGCAGACGGCAGAGCACGCTGCGAGCAGTTCTACATCCATCCATACATCCTGTAGTAGGATAGGTGGATGAATGTTATGAACGTTTTCTTTGAAACGAAGCGATGAGTTCAAGCCCTTGCTATTATACTGCTTAATGTCCTATACCTAGGTTAAAAAAAGAAAAAAACACAATGAACTCCCACAACAAAACTTTCTGATCCTCTATTGCGAATTGTGCTTTTGTACGTCTTCGTTTTTTTTGTCGTTTTCCTATTTTTTTTTCACTCATTGTAGAGTTACTGGTAGCAGTTCTTTATTCTATGGTAGCAGCGCCACCGTCATTCAACAAGAGTCCTCGCTCCCGTCGGCGGACGGTAAAACTAGCCAATACGCTAGGGCATAGGTTCTAGGGACCATATTCAAGTACACTATTATGGTGACCCCCATAGAGCTAAGTTAGTACCTCCCTGAAACGCTGTTTTCTGCAGCTGACCGCAGGCGGCGAAACAAATTTGTGCTTGCGCCGTCGCGGCAGCAGCTTGAATTCCCATAATCACAGGCAAATTCGCCCTTTTTTCTTGAAAACCCGGCAATTACCTGTGCCAAGTGTCTTACTAAACAAAATAAACACCAAAATTTGATCGTTCTGCAAATTTTGAGCGAGAACAGTGCAGTGGTGAGCAGCGCAAATTTTTTTTTCGAACACGCGCAGTCAAATATTCAGGACCCCGTTAATACAACATTGAACACTAGCGCCATTATTATAGATTTGAACGTTTTGCACGACGGGAAGCCATGTACCGTCCCAAGCAAAAATGGACTCCTTAAGTTGCTAGCTTGCTGTACCGTTTAGTTTAATTGTTGCAATTTTAATTTTACTACCTCTATAAAAGGTATGTCTCGTTGACATTCATTGCTACCGCATAGCTTGTATTTGTTTCGGGAACTTAGATGAAAGCTAGAAGAACTTACCTGGATTATAAACAACGATTTTGTTAGTTGACGTTCGAGTTGCTCATCACAGATGGTAGTCGTCTGCATGTGTGACATTATTAAACAAACAAAATTCTCGCAAACATTAGCCAGATGATTTCCGAGTGTCCGCTGGCGCCGTTATTTCGACTCTCTATAGCCATCGTGCACGCCAAAGTTTGTGAATACTCGTGAAGTTCGTGAGAGGAGAAAATCGTTTCTCGAAAGCGGAGCAAATCGTCACACCTGAGATGCGAAGACGCCCACTGAATTTTAGCAAAGGCGTAAGAAGGCGTCACATATGCGGTCGTAGTTGCATGCTTTCAGCACGATGATCGTAATAAGTGCGAGGTCTCTGCATATTGGCCACGGATCGTACGATTCGACCCGAGCTTAGCGCATGCTCTTGCCGGATGTCGAGAATATATTTCATTTAGCCTCATAGCCCATGCTATTATAAGCGCAGCCTGCATCTGGCCGGACGTTATTTGTAGATTGTTCTTGAGTAGGATAGTCTGCTGAGCTTGCTTGTTCGCATGCACGTCTGCGCGGAATTGATCGGTAGGACTCGGAAGCAAGCGGTAGATATTTGACAGCTCTTTTCGGGCGATGTCGCCGCTAACCTGCACATTGTGAATCGTAATTGTCAATGGCTTTTAAAAAGAAGAAGAAAAAAAAAGGAATCCCGGAACTGTTGCCGAATGCAAATCAATGTGCTCGTCTGCTAGCTTGCGCTTCATTCGCGTGTCCTCGATGTCTCAATGTCGTCGCTTTCAGCTAACGCAGTGTCGATGTATTTGCAATGGTCACCACGCTCGGAACATATTTTCGGTATCGCCATTCGAAGCTGTGTGTATGACTTGGCCGAAGTGCACCTAAAGCTGTAGTGATTAACTCTGGCGTACGCCAGTATCACCATTCGAAACTGTATGTTGAAGGTGGCGGAAGTGCTACGAAATTATGCAGCTTTCTTGCCCCGTTAATTGCCACTGGAAAAACGAATATATATTACGGTGGCCTGTGCGTGGAGCATGCAGATACTACCTGGCTAAAGAAATATTTGTTCAATTGTGGCAGCAGTGCTATTACCGCACTTAAGCTTTAATAACTGCTGCTGTTTTCGTTTTGCAGAATTCAAGATGATGGAACTGTCTCACAGCCTCACCCTCAATGAAGAGGTTCTGGCACAACTTCCTGAAGTCAAGCGACCAGTCTTTGTCTTTGAATGGCTACGTTTCCTGGACAAAGTGCTTGTGGCTGCACAAAAGGTATCTCGGGGCTCACCACCAGCCCTCGTAAAGCACCCTGCGTTTTGCAGTGTTTGAGTGTTCTGCCATTGGCCATTATGGGACTCACTTCAATAGCTGTAGAGTAATTCTTAAAGTGAAGCACAGTTGCCTGTCAATGCTTGTATTACAGCATGTTACATGCAAGATACAGGTCATTTCAGTTTCACATGATGATCACCTCATCCATATCAAAAGGCTTGAATTCTTACAGGATGATGGCACTGAGTTTCTACTTGCATGTGCTTCTTCACTTGTCCGAGTGATCATTGTGCAGTTTGCTGATTCTCAGTAATGTCATGCATTGAGATCACAGTTTCAGAACTTATTAGCATGAGAGCATTAGAGATAAAAGACAAAATTATTTTAAATTACGTTTCTGTGTCATCATTATCTGATGTTTACGATCAGAAAGTTCCAAGCAGGTGGGGGAAAGAGCTTTTTTATTACCAGCTGAAGGTGGCACTGGCCTAATTAAAATCATCTATGTATGCCATGTTCACTTCTTGACTTCTCTCGCTTACAGCGCCTCTTTTGTGTACTTGCGAAATGACAGGTTGAGGTAGTGGGATGAATAAAAGGAAGCTGGCAGCGCAGAGAACGAAGCAAATTAATGCGCTTTCTTTTGTCTAGCAAATGGTAAGAAATGCAGCTTGGCACATGCATCATAAGTAGATGAGACTGCTGGAAATGAATGCTGCTAGGATTGCACATCGTGCGCACACATTGCATAATTTGTCATGTACGGTACAAAACTGGTCACGTATCGATGTGCTCATGTTCCTGTCTCGCTTAATGCAAATATCCTGTGACACGCTCTTACTTTGCTTCTTTTGTGGCTAGTCGGACATCAAGCAATGCCAAAAACAGCTGGTTGAGCAACTTGTGCGGCAGATGCGTGAGGGTTCGCCTGGTCCCCCAACGCGTCGGATGCTGGGCCGGTGCCTGGCAACCCTGTTCAGCGTTGGAGACACTTTTTTGCTGTTTGATGCCGTCAACCAGTGCAATGACATCCTGTGTAACCGAGATGATTCGCCCAGCTGTTTGCCTGCTCGCCTGTGAGTGTCTCACCTTTCTTCTCTAGCACAAATCCTCTGTGGTCGGAATGGATTGCCCAAGTTTTCAAATCAGTTATTCCTTAAGACAAAACTTTAGCTTTGGTTCAAGTCTGATTACCTGATTCAAAAACATGTGAAATGCAGAAGTGCGCTTTTTAGACTACGTCTGAACTGATGTGAATTAAATTCGTTATAGTATTTCAGAGACAGAGAAAAATTATATAGTACATTGTAGGAAACAGCATATTGATTTATGGCCACAGATTTTTTGAAAAATTGCCTAAATTTGGTAGGAATATTTCCTTTTTTGTTGTTGTTGTTGTTGAAGCACAAAGTTTAAGATTTGATAACTGCACCAAAAACAGATATTGCAATTCTGTAAACTGCATCTACTAGAATGCTTCAAGGAAGCAAGTATGATGTATTGGTTCACGGCTTGTGTTCACAGCTTCTTTATGAGGGTTTTGCAAAAACTTCTGTTCAGAAATTATTGATACATATCAGGGCATTGTGTAATACATAAATTTTGTTTGCTTTAGATGTTCCAATAAATGCAGTTTACATAATTGTAATATCGCTTTTAATTGCTGAAAAAGAGTTGCGAACATGATGCTCAAGTTTTTTTAGTATTTGTTTTTTTTTTCAATTTACAGCTATATTTCTGTAAAAAAAAATTTTGGCCTGAATAAAAATTCTGCTGCAATCAGTAGATTTGAACTTCTTTTAAATGCAGTAAAGCTCATCAAATTTGGTTGATTGAATGCCATATGAAACAACTTCTCTGTTCACTTGTATTTAGATAGGAGTGCCTATTACAAAGCCTCCTCCTAGAATAATGGTTTCTTTGCACACCTTTAGAAGAAATGGTGAACGATTGCACAGCAGACATGTTATGACACAAGCGTGGGTACTGTCGCTGATAATGATATCTAGTTAGACTTCCTCTGCTAATATACCAGGCTAAATAATTTAAGAAAGCTTGTATCACTTCATCGGATTTCTCGGCACATACTGCAATGACGTCGTACTACTAGGTTTGAAAAACATCATCACTGGCATGCTTTACATATGATGGGAATATGCACAATACGAATACTATATGTTTGTTCCTGTTCTTGTTTTACACTTTTTATTTGTGTCTGTAGGATTACTTGTCATCCGTACAATCGTCACACAGTGAGTAATACGAAATGTTTACCTTACTTGTCAAATGTGAAGCGCTGTTCAGCAGTCTAGCTGTTATGCATGCTTCAGCATCTATTTGAGTACTTCTCTTCCATGTTTTATGGTCTTGTCTGAAACACTGGAAACTGCGGACAGTGGTCGTGGGTGGCTGTGCTTTTCAGAAAGGATTTTAAATTGAATGATGTAACTGTGACGTGTATCAGCTGAATGAAGCACATGAGTGGTTCACTGTTCGCACTGTGTCAGCTGCACCAATGCTGATCAGGCGCTTCTCCTGATGCCCATAATAAATGTGGTGCCCCATGTCATTATCTTTCAAGGGCCGCCATTACAAGCACAGGTGCTATGTATGAGAAGTTGGGTCGGATGATGGGCCGCAGCTACGAAGACACAGTCCACATTCTCCTGAAGTCGCTTAGGAATGCTGAGGTAGGATCGCTGTTCTTTTCCCACACTTGTGAAAACAAAAACATTTCTGTTTTGGTGATTGAGTTTGTTTAACTAAAGTTAAAAACACTTCTAGTAGTTATGCTTATCTTCGTTTCTTTGCTTCATGCCATAAAAGATTTTAGAACTCAGGAGACGGGAAAACGTCTTGGTCTGGCCCACACCACGGAAGCAGCAGAAGTAATGATAATTAGTTGTCAATACATATTCTGAAAGTTCAGTCACCGTCTAAACAGATGTGTCGTGGAACAATTTCATGTAGCTGCTTGTCTTTCTCTCATTATGTGCAGTTCATTTTGTTGCTTACTATATTTAGTACGTGTTTCTTACTGTGTGCCTTTGTTTTGTTTTTCTATGCTTCTGCTGCAGCTGCAAAATATTTTATCAGCTCTTACATGTCTGATTTTGTGTTCTTGCTGTTCACTGCTGCACAAATTGCCTCTCTATAATATTTCTCTTGCTTTATGTTTATGTATTTCTCGTATTGTTAATGCAGAATATTATCTGTTATTATTAATTTACATGTACTTTCCTTTGTCCATCAAGTCATTTTTATATTGCCTAGTACCTCACACAGGCCTGTGTGGAAAGTTAACTGAATCACTTGATTTAGTGACTGCAAATAATTGAGAACTTATGTTCCCGTAACTGTTTGTTCGGCTCACATATTTAGCGTTCTACTGCTTCTCATGGAATGGCTTCCAGTCAGTTGTCACAGATCAATTACTGTATGCTGTGTATGGTGTTTTTCAGTGGGCAGTGTTACTCTTTTCCGCCTTTCTTCTTATTGCAGTGTTTAGTTGGTTAAGTAAGCGGTAATAGATAGGCAAAGCATACAGGAGGCATTCATACTCATTTCTCTACTGATGAAAATCACTAAGCATAAATTCGAAGGTGAGGACAGAAGTAGAGTCAGGCAAGCAGCATGAATGCTCATTTCTGCATTGTTCCCAATTTTTGAATTCGTTGTCATTAATTGTGTCATTAATCATAGTCTAGTTGTTTATCAGATAACTCAGCAAGGATTGAACTCCTTGCCTCGTAGATTACTGTAGTTTGATTCCAGTCCTTTGAAAACTGCACCAGGGTTTGCTCTCAAAGACCGCCTTTGTGTAACGACATGCCTTTGTGTATAGGACTAGTGGCCAACCAAAACTTCAAAAGGAATTTGTTGTATCCGTGACAACAGTGTGTTAGTTGCACGCACATCATAAACAGCACATACTTTAGTCATTTTTGTTTGTCACATTCTTGGTGGTCAGGTACTAGGGCCTTTGCACTTCTTCAAAACCCCCTGCATCACCTTTTAACGGTAAAATCTGTGCTGCCTCCTTTCATGTTAGAGGAAGCTGCATGCTGTGCTAATGAAATTCTGGGTGTGCCACAGTCCTCGGCCCTCTTTGCACTTTGGCGTGCTCAACAGTGCCCCCTATGGTGCAGTCACAGTCACGCTGCGAGACAATGCACACCATGGAGAAGATGGTGGCAGGGATGGGCGTGGCAGCGAGTCCCGTGCACAAGGACATCTTCAAGGCTGTGCGCCACTGCATGACTGACCGGGTGCTGGCTGTGCGCTGCGCTGCTGCCAAGGTAGGAAGCACCTGCCACTAGTGTGTTGCTTCTAGAACTTACCTTGGTGGGAAAATGTAGCACGAGCATCCATCTGTGTTCAGAATGCAGCACGGATCAGAGAGTAGGCATGAGTTGACCACATTTTTGTTTGAAATTAGGGTGAAAAAACGTGCAGAAAACGAATCACCATGTGGTTTCTGTTTCTTCTTCCTGCTTTCTGTCTTGTTTTCTGTTTCCTGTCCCTGTTTTGCTTCCTGTTTTCTTGAAAGACTGAGCCCATCAGATTGAAAATACCATTGCACACACGAACATTCATTTGCATTGTTGTTGCCCTTATGTCTTAAAAAACCAGTAGTTAAATGGGCTCCCCCCTCCCCCCCCACCACCTACCACTTTGAACATTTTGACTTTCCTCATTCAGCTTACACACCCGCTTATTCTCAACCATTGGGGTTGGGTGAGAGTGGTAAATGCTGTCAAGGAAAGCAGTTGTTACCCGTTGTTGAAAACATGTTCACTTGTCAAAACCTTGGCTTTGTCAACCACTGTCGATCATTTCAACATGTTTTTAAACATAGTGCAGGTATTGTGGGAAGGTTAGTTCGGAGCAGGCTTAGAGTTAATGGAGTGGAGCTCTTCGATTATTTGTCCCTGACAGTGCCACGCTGCCCAAGGCAGTTCTTTCAGCCAATGAGTGTTGCTTATGCAGTGTATCAGCCAGTCCTGGACACTGCGGTGCAAAAAATAAAAGAGGACCAGTGGGCATAGGTCAGCAACACTGGGAAAAGGGGTTTGGCCTGCTGGATGCTCATTTAAGTTCATGGTTACAATGATCACTGAGAAAATCACTTGCCTTGGCTGCAGTGGATTCTAAGCTGTTAGATAACTCGATATCATAGGTCGGCAAACTAACTCACAAGTTGACTTACTCACTCAGACTGACCCGGGAATCCGAGATAGGCCGGCTGAGTAGAATTCTGGGGAGTCCTAAGCAAAAAAAAAATATACTTTGTGAGTGAATCTGAGAGAGCTGTTTATTTTGCCAAACCGATGCTTAGTACAGTGCTTCAAACATGACTTGGCTTGACTTAATTAAGTGCCAGATGCCATGTTGATCTACGTAAGTAGGATGACCCTGTATCCTCTCCTATGCAGTGCTTGCTGGAGATGGTGTGGCATGCCCCCTTTCTCTACACAAGTGACTTGGAGACGGTGGCCTCCATTTGTTTCCGGGCCTTCGAAGGCTCCAACTACGAAGTGCGCTGCACTGTAGCGCGGCTTCTTGGAACTGTGGTGGCCATCACCCAACAGGCCTCTCAGGCACAGGGTCAGTCGAGACACCCAAATTGCTTAAAGCACCTATGACACAGTTAATATAGAACAATACTGATTTGCCATCAGTCCGCTTTAGTCAAATTTTACATCACGGTTGTTCAGAAACATTGTTTTCAAGTAGTAGCTGGAAAAAGCAATTTCTCACAATGATTTTTAAAATGTGCAGTAACAGACAGGTGACAGGCATGCACCTTTTTTTTCAGTGCTTATCTTCACCTTGCTCCTGCTCACTTAACTCTTCTTTACGGTGATGCAAGAATGCGCCAAAGCCCTTGTCATCATATAATGCCATTTCTTTTCTTGCTTTTTGCTATGGAGCATTACACTTGCAACTACGGTGGTGCAACACACCATTTCCCACATAGTTGTCATGATCAGTCACAAAGTGCACTTGTAGAAAACACGGAAACCGTAATGGTATCACTGAACTACAATGTCATATGTTTTGTGCCACCATTGCTATTGGCTGAACTTGTATGGTTCCTGCAACACATTGTGCAGTAGCAGTTGCTCTACGTTATCATCTATATTACATGCTTACACATCGCACTTATTCAGCAATCCTTTGAAAGTCAAGTGTGGGATCGAGTTAGTCGATCATGGTAACAAGTTTACACTACACGGAAAGGACGAGCACGCTGAGAACTTTTCGTGTATTGCTTTCAAATATACACTATGTTTATTCATGACGCATTGACTCATGTCATCTCCGAGTATTCAGCCTTCTCTAATCGTATGTGGCCATTGGTTGTGGCTAACCTTTGCAGTTGGAAAGAACAGACTGGCCAGCTTGGATGAGGTGTTGGGCCTGCTGCCTCTGGTTTCCTTCGTGGTGGCATCGGTTTCCTCAAAGGCAGCGCAGGCGAGATGATCAAGGGTGGCTCATCTGTCAGCCGTGAGATACGAGTTGGCGTCACTCATGTGAGAGCCCACTGTATTGGTTATCTTTGCGGTTATGTCTGTCTTCAAGCCTTCCGGGCATATCACTCTAACATATCTTGTATCTACATGCTGCTAAAGTTGCACATCTGGATATGTTTGAACTTCTTGGTTTACACTGGTAAAACGGATTATTCAGACTCAGCGGGGATCGGCCGAAATACTGAATTACTGACCCCACAATAGGGCAAAATCGCTACCGTGAAAGGAGCTTCAACATGCGGAATGCGAGTTATATCCAAATTTTGCCTTTAGGTGTGGCTTCACGGCAGTAAGAATTTCGCCTTATAATCTGGCTTCGCTGCACGATTGAGTGCACTGCCGTATAGCCACACGATCAGGCGAAATTTGTGCTGCCGTGAAGTTACACTATAAGGTGAAAATTTCGCTGCCATGAAGCCACACTTAAAGGCACAATTCTTGTGTAAGGTAGAAGGTAACTTCGAGGCTGAAGATCCTGGGGAAAGTCTCGCCTTATATTCGGAGCTAGAAAATAAAAAAAAGCTTTTTTCACTGAGTAGCAAGCGATTTTGTGCAGTCTGTTTGTAAAGGTGCCGCATATACATAGTAGCTCATAACATCGAGCCACTTAGATGTTGTTAGCTTTTATCTTTACTTTACGGAAAAATGTACGGCTTAAAACAATGGGATTGTCACCATATACATGTGGCAGTGATCAAATGTTGCATATGGAGAAGCGCTTTTGCAGGGCAATGGGCATCAAATAAAATTTAGTTGCTAAATTATACTAAGGTATAGATGTGGGCTGAAGTCACCACCAGTGAATCCCTTAGCACACCTGGTGATTTGGCTTATGATTTTTCACAGCTGCCTTATCTAGGCTGACACCTTTGTACTGCTCTCAGCAGCTGTGAAAATCTGGGCATGTCATGGCACAGATTGCATAACTGTGCCTTCTGGAGTTCTCGTCACAAAATTGAAATTGTGGGTCCAACATTTCAAACAGTGGGCACAAAGGCAATCATAACATTGTAAACTGACGTATTGTTGTGTCCACACATATTTTTGTGAACTCTTTTGTGCCTGTTGTTTATGCTGTTTAAAGGTTAAGGGCTAAATAACATTAACCGACTTGCCCATGCCATCATCATCATCGTTTATTCGGGAAAAAGTTATCACACAGAAGTGTATGCAAACATCCAAATTCCTAACCAACATCTAGATGGGGCCGAGTCAATATTTACACTGCGGTAAAATACAGACAGGCTAGTTATCAAGCTACCCGTTTTCGAAGTTGTCGTTTTTTGTAGCTTTTGTAGCTCTACTTGATGTACTTATTGTCTAAAAGGCTCAAATACCGCTTTTATTCTGCTTGCTTCATCACTATATGGTTCTTCCCAACTTTGAAGCAAAGGCTCATAGAAAGCCCTGGCACCTTTTTAAATGCAGCCATTAGGCAAGATGTGAGAAACACATGCTGCCCTTGACCAATAGGCATTATGCAAAACGTGCAAGTGCACTTTTCAACGCTCCTTCTTTGACGCAACCAAGATAGCAGACCTAGGGCTAGAATCATGATTGAAGTATCTACATGGGGGTCATTGACATCATCGTTTGTTCCCTGCACCATCCAAGGTTTTAACTGTGCAATTTAGCCAGAACACAGCCATCTTGGTTAGGTGACAAGGTGACGCATGACAAGACGCGGCCGCATCCAGCCACCACCTTTTTCGGCTCACCCTCGCAACTTTTCCCTCGCATCTACAGCTATACAGTGCACGGTTGCAGTGTTATCATACTCTGACTTTACACAGAACATCATGGACACACAGACAACGACAGTGGAAATTCTCCTGGTGTGCCCGTATAATTGGTATCGCACTAATATTTTCCAGACCTTCATATTCTAAAATTGAGCTGGCATACTAATTTGGAGCTCCCTTTATAAGGGTATACTGTACTGTATATCTTGATTTCTATGTGCCTATGTTACTGATAGCTTGCTACATTCTTGTCATGCAATGCTGGGAGACACCTGAGCACATGCAGCACCATATTTTCTTGCCCACAATTTGTAAGCATTAAATTCTGTGAAAAATTTTCTGATATTTGTATCAATATTTTGCATTCTTTTTCTTGATTTGATTCTAAATTTACTATTTGGCATTCAGACACTCCTACTTTCAAGTGTTTGTCCTGTTGTATGGTATAATGAATTATCTGCAGCATGAGCTAGCCCACCCGAAACAAACTTCTTCTGCACCTTAAGAAAAAGCTTTAGCTCGGGCCCAACTCCGACACGGCCTATTCAAATACATGTAAAACGAAAAAACGTTTTTCTGATATAACCCCTGGACCGATGTTAATGAAGTTTGTTGCATTTGAGAGAGAAACTTAAATTCTAGTGAACATTGGAAGTGGAATTTTGATTTAGGTCCTAGATCTAGTTAAAAGAATTTTCAAAAATTCGGAAGTTCGAAAAAAATAGAAGAACGAAGTTTACAAATTCATAACTCTGCATAAAAAAAAAGATATCGCGGTTCTGTAAATGGCATCCATTAGACCATTGAAAGTGGACAAATTTCATACGTTATTTTTTATCTTACGTGAATTTGTTACGTTGTTTACAAAGGTTCTGCGAAAGCTGTATTTCCGTATTACTAAATTTTTTACATTCATGTATAGCATATCAATTTTGTCCGCTTTAGATGTACTATTAGATGCAATTCAAAGAATTGTATTATCGTTTTTCGTTTTAGAGTTACAGAGTTGTAAACTTGATAGTTTCTTTTTTTGAAGATTTGCGATATTCGTCAAATGTTAATAAAAAATTAAGGACCTAAATCAAGAATTCGAAACCAACAGTCACTAGATTTTAAGTTTTTCTTTTAAAAGCAACAGACCTCTTCAAATTTGGTGCAGTGGTTGCCGAGAAAAACGAATTCTCCTTTTACATGTATTTAGATAGGAGCACCCGATCTAAAGCTTCCTCTTAAAATCAGAATCGGCCTTATTCACACTATATCCTTCTAATGTGTCACTGGGTTAGCGGGTAATTTTGGGTAAAAGTGGAGACACACTTGCAGGAGAGTTAATGGAAGAAATTTACAGCAGAAAGCATACGAAGGCTTTTATCAGCTATAATTTTTCGCAACAGTGAATATATTCTAGGAAAATAACTGTGATTTGGTTGTTTATATACGTGGCTGCAAAATGAATGCGATCTTTCTTTCTACTTAGGTGTGGTGCAGGCTGCACCCCGTTCTTGCTTCTTCATAGATTTAAATCTCTATTGTCAACACCAAATAAACATTAGTTGCAAGTTAGCCCTCTGCTTAGTCCTCTGCTTTCTCTCGTACTGTGTGCGTTCATTAAGCCTGAAACTATTGCGCCCTTCCTCCTCCCCCAACTTCTGGTGCAGGCATACGTGGTCCTGTTCCAGCGACTGGGTGGCCTGTGGTTGGAGCGCCATCTGCCAGCCGTGCTGAGCCACCTGCTGGAGCTGGTGGGCCATCCGCGGGCCGTGCAGACACACGTGGATGCTGTCTACAGCCGCAAGTGCGTATCGTTTGCACTTCGCTCGGTGCTGGGAAAGATGCTCGGAGACAAGGCCCAGGCGGCGGCCTGCAAGGACCTCGTTCAAGTCATTGTAAAGCACCTCAATTCGGGTGAGCATCATTAGTTCATTCATTCGCGGTTTGGTTTTTTGTTAGCAGCTGATTACAAAAAACTGCACATTGTGTGTTCACCACCTACAGAGAACTGCGTGTTTTATATAAGTAAAGCTAAAACGGACATACACCATGTCTTGCGAGGAAATTTTTATTGCGGCTGCACATCCTAAGGAAACTAATGTTGCCCCGAAGTTTTGTTGCTGTTGTTGTTGTTGATGGTGCAGTAAGAGTTGAGTAAGAAGTGGTTACAACAACAAAAACTTGCTCCATGCTGCCTCATTGCCTATCCCTCACCCTAATGGAAGCTGTCATCTGCATGCCTTGTTGAAGCCCTGAGTCACAGTTTGCACTATTTTTGTTTCTTGTTTGTGCTAAGTGATAAGCATGCCCTTCCAGTTATGACATTCTTGCCGTGCTGTGTCATCACCAGCATTGCCAGCACCCACAGGGTTCGTAACAACAAGGAGCAGAATGATCCCACCGCAGATGTATTCCATTTTAATGACATCACTGAAACTCATTGAGGTGGTTCAGCGGACTTGGCATTCCTCTACTGAGCTTGAGTTTGCTACAAGTTTGATCTCTTGAGACATGCCATTTCTTGGCCACATTTCAATTGGGAAATAAGTGCAAAAACAGTCATATGCTCATGGGCGCACATTAGGGAACCTCAGGGGGTCAAAATTTTTCTGGGGACCTTCACTACCACATCTTTGGTAGCTCTTATGTTGCTTTTGGGTGTTAAGCCCTGTCAATCAATGGCATCACCGAATGGTTGCAGAAAATCATTTGCTACCCATCATGGTTACTCGGTATTCAAGTGTCTTCGGCATTCCGCTGCTGAACATGGGACAGCGGGTTCAACTTAACAACTGACAGAAGGAAGACTATACGCAAAGACGCATTTGGGGTCTGTAGAATGACTGTCGCCATTAAAAAAAATCTTGTGCACTCTGTTTACGTGCATGTTAAAGACCATGTTAAACACCAGATAGTCGATATTGAGACAGAGCCTTCCACTGTGATGTAGCATCACCATAAATTAAGTTAAACCGATCACTGATGAGTCGCCTGTACATTGATCCACCCATCTGTGCAGTAAGTAAAGGACTGTCACAAAATACAGGTCCACTAATGAAACTGAGTGCCTCATTGGAATTCAGTAACACATAGCGTCACTACATCATTCGTTTCAGAAGAAAAAAGTGCACAGGCTTTTGCTTGAAGTTGCGATAGCAGTCGTCTGTTTGGTGCCTCTTCAGAGTGAATGTTTAGAACTTTGTGTCTCCTTCTGCCCCTTTAGATGCTGTGCTAGACAGCAACAGCGGCAAGGACGGCCAGCAGGAAGTGGCGCTGAGCCAGCACATCCTGGTCTGCGCCCTGCAAGAACTTGGCTGCCTGGTCGAGACCCTGGGCACGACTGCTGTCTCAACGCTCTCCGACTCTTCTATAGGTAAGGCCTCTGCTATGGTACTTGGCATTTTCATTTGCTTCATCGTTTTTAAAGTGCACTTAGGTAGGTCCCTGTATTTTTTTTTCAAACATTGTACTTATTGCGCAATGTAATATTGTGCAGTGCTCAGCAGTATGATAAAAAAGGCTTGTTGGTTTCCGTTCGTACTGTCTTGTGCTATGTGTTAGATGTTACGCACTGTGGGAGACAGTACAACTGTAATGCTAAACTAAATATTTCTTTTTTTTCGGTAGTGTGCGATTTAAAACTCATTCAAGAAACTTGCACTTCAGATCCTTCCATGTGACTGGCACTGATAACCACATTACACACCTTGCTCATAATTACCTGTCGAACATTTCTCTAAGAGTTCAGTGTGAATGCAACTGATTAGAAAGCTCAGGAATATTTTAAAAATACTACAGATCTTCACAACCGAGCCACTCATACAGAGTGTCCAACGCTTTACTCTAGTGAATCCACCTACATTAAATCAGCATGCATCTGCCATGTTACATACACATTGATGCAAACTACTATAATGGAAGGTTAGTTATGAAGACTTTTGCAGTGCAAGAACAACTAAGGTTGTGATGTACTTCACTGTAGAAGACTTCATACCGTTTTTAGCAACTGAGTCTTACCTAGTCATTATTTTTGTACAAGCATTCTTAGCCTTTGCCTATATGGAAAATTAATCAGTGGAACCAACTGGCAGCATAGTACTCAACTTGAGATTTGCGCTTTCACTCGGCAATTTCCCAGTTCAGTTGGTTTAAGAGTCTCTGTTTTGGCTCATTTGCTTTGAATTTAGATCTTAAATTCAAATTAAGTGTGTGTTGTATAGTTATGATATATCAGAAGAAGGTAGGCTATTTAGGAAGGTGTAGGCTTCACGTGTAGTGGTTCTATGCTGTTAAAAGTTGTATACGCTCTAAGGTGTAATTTCGCCACTCAACAACAGTCATTGCGAACATTGAGTGTGCGTTCTTTCTTTTAAACTGACACCTTGCATTCTTTTGTCAGTAATACCATGAGTGTCACGGTATTCTTTAATAATTTTGACAAGAGAGTACTCGGTACGCAGAGGAAGGAAATGTGTATATGATTGATGACGAATGACGTTTCGCACCAGAACTCTGCCTTAAGAAGGTGGCGCGCAGTCTTTAAGAGTGTAGTGATGCATGACTTGCTCCATTGCAGGCTTGGTGGAGACAGTGGTGTCGGTGCTCATTCACACTAGCCCAGCCGCACGCTTGGCAGCGGCATGGTGCCTCCGGTGCATTGCGACTGCCGTGCCCGCTCAGCTGACACCACTGCTCGACCGCTGCCTCGACCAGCTGGAGTCGATGAAGTCCTCACCAGACGCGATCGCTGGCTACTCGGCGGCGCTTGCTGCTCTCCTTGGAGCAGCACGTCACACGCCGCTGGGTCTCCCCCACAACAAGGGAAAAGTAATTTATGACTTTTTCTCTCTTGCACCTTTGGTTTTAGTGAGCACCAACATCTCTAACAGAGCATGGAGCACCTGCATATAAAAATTCCGGTAACACAAAGTTCTGCAACAGCCAAATTTACATTCAAAAGGTCATGGTAGTTCAACATTCACATAGAACATAAAATTGTTGTGCAGGATGAAACGTTCAGCAAGAAAGCTATACGGTGTGTACTCGCAGCAAAAGTTTAACTTGAGCTGATTGAACAGGTTGAACTGATTGGAACATGAAAGATGACATGCTTTGCTTTTGATACATACAGTTCAGATTAGCAATCAGCACGAGGATTTGTCTCCAGCTTTGATTTTCATTAAGCGTCACTCCATGTATTGAGCATCACTTCATTCTGTACTGAAATCTACAGTTATTTCATGTCATGCCTGTGTTTAACGTCCGTGCTAGCAGCATTCATTAGTGCATGATGATGTAGGTCCTGGAACCTGTGCTATGCCATCGACATTTTCACTGGTGCCGAGTGCGCAATGCGTTCGTGTTAAAATGGTATCTGTGTACCTATTGTAGACAAAGGTGTCAATGACGTATTGCACATTGTCATAGCTGCCGTGGTAAATGTCCAGATGATCTTCAACTTGGCTGAAGACCTGCTGCGAAGTGCCTCGCAGAAGAGCCGGCTGTCTCTTCAACGAACGCAAGCTGGCTGGCTCATGATGGGTGCCGTAATGACATTGGGTAAACTGCCAAATTCGATAACTTGACGTGCATTTGCTTTCCTCCTTCTGCTCTCTGTAGTGCCTTCACTGCGTGTTCCAGAACAATGATGCCCAGGTCACATTCGCACTTTCATCAACCATTGAAACCAGTTGCCACTGAAAGTTCAGGCAATGTCCATTCAATCAATGGAGCTGATGCAATGGAGCTTTGAGCTCGCAGATTTCAGCAAGCATTGTTTTGAGTAGTCATTAAAAATGGTCATGTGACTTGGGTATAAGAAAGCAATGCTGCCATGAAGTGTGACATCTGTGTCATATGGAAGTTTTGAAGTCATCTGAACTAATTGCTAATGAAATGCCCGTATTGTTGACGTTAACAGCCATTATCCCTGTAGCCACTATTTTCTAGCTCATGCAATGAGCTCACAAGTGCAATAATAGCAACTGTAAAATGTGAAAGTCATTAGAAAATAACCATTCTAAAGAAAAAAAATTTTCACTTGCTTTGCTCTAGTACACTATTCTCTTTTGGTGATGCAGAAACTGTCACTGGCCTAGGCAGTGCCACAAGTGTACTTGGTCTAGTTGACGCAATGTCATTGTGACTATCAGCTTTCTTGTGTAGATGAGGCAGTTCTGTGAACATTGACAGAGTTTCTGAGCCTTAAACACCATCAACCGTCTTCTTTTTGATAATAACTGCATGACACAGTTATCGCTATCTCTACATACCTCATTTAGTTATGCTAATAATCGTGCACCTTCACTTCACTGTGTGTCGTCATTTTTTGCATTCACCATCAAAAAATTCTCCATCTATGTCACACATGTTACATGATGGGCCCAGAATAAATATTGCTACTTATACGTGAGGAAAAAGTACAGGTTTCTGTGTAAGGCTTGATTTCTATGATGCTGTCAGCATGTCATTCACTCTGTTATACTACTGGTGGTTGTAATACTCTTTGACCAGCATGACATTTCCGGCTTCTCCTTCTCCTTTTTTCTTTCTTTTTTTTCCTTTTTCTTCTTGCTTCAAATTGAGGTCCAAGTTTTACAGCCCTATAAGAAAAAAAGAACTCTGGCGAGCGTCATAGAACACTAAATAATTTACTCTTATAGTCTTGTTTTTATGAACCAGGTTCAGTTTCTGTGCTACGTGGCGGATACATCATGACATCATGATATACTCATTTGTTTAAATCCACTTGTGAGCGCACCCAAAAAGAAGATACGTGGAGCACACTCATTGTATTTTTTATATGAGCAAAATCATCGTACGTAGCCTTATTGCTACACGATGTCAACAAATCTTGCTCTCTGTCACGACATCGAGAAGTCAGTGACACCTGGTGAGGTTCTTAGAAACCAACTTTATTATCAAATTAAGCTATCTCAGAAGTTTCCCAATCTTCACATTCACTAAGTGCCATAATTTACGTGCGAGAAGCGTGTAGTAGAATATATGCGACATTGAAAGTACATGCCAGTGTTCCTTTATTTATCGAGCTGTCGCTCTTGTTCGGTGTCCAGGCCCGCCTGTGGTGCGCAGTCTGCTGCCACGAATGCTGCTTCTGTGGAAGAACAGCTTTCCCCGTTCCACCAAGGAGCTCGAGTCCGAGAAAGTGCGGGGGGATGCGTTCACCTGGCAGGTGACCCTTGAAGTGCGTTCGGGGGCACTAAGTGGTAAGTGGGAATTCTCTTTTGGCACGCGTGTAGCAGTGTTTGCAAGATTTTACTTTCTTTAACAGTCGCCAATCGTAGCTCCAAAGCACTCCATTTTTTAGCGAGGAGTTGCTAAGCGATGATCACTTGCTCGGAAGTTTGTCTTTATGTTTTCATTGTTCCCAGATATCATTCTTATTATTTTTTTATTCTATAGCATTGAATTACCTTCTACATTGGCGAGTCAATGGTCAGAATGTGAAAAGGAAAAACTAAGTCCGATCTTTTCTTTTTCTTCCTTTTTTTTGATGTATGGTATCAGATCTCAGTATTGTGCTTTGCCTGGAGGAGCAGCTTTCATGCACCCAGATGGCTCACTAATAAGCTCTGTTTTATCCTCTCTTTTGATATAAAATAGGGATGTGGCATTGAACTTAGGCAGAGTGTGTGGAGAAATTTTACCTGCACAATTTACTGGCTATTCACATCACGAAAAATAATGTCACTAGGGCTCCAAAGAACTAATTAAACTTACCAACTTTCTCGCTGAGTTATCGACCTCGGTTTGTAGTGCAGTAAAATATCATTACTTCGACCTTCATTAACTTGCAAAAATAGAATAATTCGAACTTGCCCTTTGGTCCCAGCAGGCGTATGCATCATTTAGTGACATCAAACTCTTGTTAATTCGGATGTATTTGGCTGCACACCGGTTAATTCGGGCAACCCTCGGAGCGCAGAGCACCCCAATTGTGTTATGCGAAAATGCAAAAGCAGCACTCTTCCCTAAAAATATAAATTATGGGGTTTTACGTGCCAAAACCACTTTCTGATTATGAGGCATGCCGTAGTGAGGACTCCGGAAATTTTGACCACCTGGGGTTCTTTAACGTGCACCTAAATCTAAGTACACGGGTGTTTTCGCATTTCGCTCCCATCGAAATGCGGCCGCCGTGGCCGGGATTCGATCCCGCGACCTCGTGCTCAGCAGCCCAACACCATAGCCACTGAGCAACCACGGCGGGTAGCACTCTTCCCTGAACTCTTCATGTGTATTTGCGCATTTATACATTCACTGCTGCACGTGACACGAAGTTCGCCTCGTGCATGTGCCAATACTACCATGGCACGCACACTGGCATCAAATCCGTGGAAACATCGCGATAGATGGACAATCTGTTGCCAACCAGCTCACTTGCAAAAAAGTAATCAGGGTGTGTGCACGTTAGTGAAAAGCATGTCTATACGAATGAAGGCTTGGGTCTTGCGCCAGCGCCAAACGGGCTGCACTGCTAAGGAAGTCGCGAGGCCCTCGCCGCTGCAAGCACTGATCAGTGACGAAGTGTTGAGAACTGCCGCTTCACTAATTCTATGTGAACCAGAAGCAAAGATTGTGAATTTATTCATTAAATGAAAGTGGATTGGGGTAGCAAGCATTTATTTAGTGTTTTCAGATACCCTCAATAATTTGACACTGTGATAATTCGTCCGCTTTTCTTCTTTATTTCTTCTTTTTTCTTCGCTTTTCTGTTCCATGAGATCCGACTTAGCCAAGGCTCTATTGTAGTTCCTTTTCTCTATTCATTTCAATGCAACCATTCTTTCTTTTCCATCCTGCAAGCTATGGCAAGCTTCCTGAGACATTGTAAGGAGCTGGCTTCTGATGACATCGTGCGAAGAATATTGTCTCCTGTCGAGTCTGCATTGCTCATGCTATCCGGGTAAGACATGACGTGAAAGTCATTTTTGGCCGTTGCATGGGGCTGACTTGTCTAGCTGCACTTTGTGCAGTAGTTAAGTCATTGTTATGCTAGTGAGGCAGTCCTGGAATGAATGTGTTAAGGAACAACGAACCATTGAAACATATTACTCGTTTAGGTTCTGGGCAACCAAATTCAAAGTAAAATTTTAAAGATAGTAACTAACGAGAGATCATCATCGTGTCAGTATTTTCAGCCTAAACATATTCATCATAAAAGAAGTGTCACCTCATCGTTCAGGTGCACTGCATACAATGCAGGCAAGAGGAATGAAAGAAAATGTAGGGACTAGGGAAAACTAAGAAAGCAAACTACATAATTTGTTTATAAGCATCTCGGAATCAGCAATGTTTGTAATAATGTCAAGAAGACCATTAAATGCAATAGCTTGTGGCAGAGTGGGTGAACTAGACAAGACTTATTGAAATGAAATAATTATGGGACTTCCATCTTGTGTTCTGTCTTGCACTTTGCTTAGGATTGGCCCCACAATCAAGTCATATGGCCAGCACTTGAAGGCCAGTGCTGCCATGGTGCGACTGCGCCTCTACGAGACCATGTCCTTGCTGCCAGCACAGTCATATGAAAGTGAGCATGTCCACCTTTCTGCCCATTGCTGCCCATACAACTTGGACACATTTGCATGGTCCCCTTGTCTGTGCTTCATACATCCATTAATTTGTCTGTTTATGCATGTATTCAGTGCTATATCAATCAAACCAGCAGTGTTTGGCCTGAGTGAGGCTATAAAAGCATTATGGTACAAAGCACATGTAAAGATGAGGGTAATGCTTCTGGTCTGATTAAGTGACACAATCACAGATGCTAATGATCAGCCTGCTGTACGGATATGGCATTTTTCACATGACCTGTCTTAAAACAAAGAAACCCTCAACCTCTTCATGGAAAGCATTGAGTAATGTGTCTTGTGCCGTAGGATTATATATAGAATAGTGTCCCCTAATCTCTCAAGGAAGGAAGCTCAACCTGATCTATGGGCTGGTGGAGAGGATGGCATCTTGTTGGCCATTGCACACCATAAAATCGCTGAAGGCTGATTAGTACAACACGCAGCTGGCACAACAGAATTGTTGTTGCAAACGATGCAATCAGGTCAAAATAAGAGTGGCATATTAATGAAAATTGCTTCGTTAACAAATGTTCAAGCATAGTTTAGCTTCCATATGCAAGCCTTTTTCACCAAACTCACAAAGCATCTCCTAACATATGTCAGCAACACAGTTCCATTTGGTATCTTGCTTTTACATTGGGAATGTCGTCCAGTTGACAGCTTCGGCAACAACCGAAGTGCTGTTGCAGAAGACGTATTCAGGTTAGAAAATAAAATCAGCGTGCCCATCAAAATTGCGTTGTGAACTATCGAAGGATCTCTCAGCTTGCATGCGGAAGCCTTTTTTTTTTTAAACTAAACTCGCAAAGCGTCTTTTTGTAACGTGTGTCGCGAACAGAAACATCTTCGGTGGGTGTTCCGCTATCGTTTTGCTGTGTCGCCCGTCCAGTTTGGCGGCGTGTCCAGCCAGTCGCGTCCCACTTGCAGGCAGCTACAACAACCTGCTACGGCTGCTGGTGGCCGAGTTCACGTTGACAGAGAACCAGGCCAACACGACGACGTCACTGCTGCGCAGCCTGTGCCACTCAGACGACAGCGTCATCTTGGGCACCTGGCTCCAGGAGACTGACCACAAGGCCATCGAGGACCAGGTGGGACGACATCCCTTAGAAGGGCTGACTGTCGGAATGGGGTCTTGCATTATAACTATACTCGTGGAAGACTTTCTGTGGCAATGAAGGAGATTCGTTAAAACAGACGTTTGGGCGAGTTGGTAAGACATATTTGAAACAAAACAGCGCGGTATTCACAGGGACAAGAAGGGAGAAGTGACACGGACGAGCGCTGACTTACAACTGAAGTTACAACTGAACTTACCTGATGTCGGTGCTCGTTCATGTCGTTTCTCCCTTCTTGTCCCTGTGAATAATGCGCTGTTTTGTTTTTAAAAAATGAAGCAGAAGCTACTAGGGCAGAGCTTCTGCACATCTGTTAATGCACCAAGTGTCCGGCAGCATTCGACAGCACTTTTGATTGCTTGGAAAAGATACTGGAATCAGCCTAGCTCCCACACACGGTGGTTTAGCATTTGACCAAACGCGGAAGAGAAAAGCCGTAAACTAAGTCGTATTGAACACTCAGTGGTGTACAGCCAACATTCCAATGTTTCTGGCTTCCTATGGACCTCGGAGTGTTCCAGAAAGTTTGCCAGCTTCAATGAGTGACAGCACATTATTGGGCAAGTCCAGGTCCAGAACGATTGGGAGGTCTAGCAAAATTAACTCAAATTGAAACACAAATAGATATTAGCTGAGCTTCTGGAGAAAAGGGTCTAAAGGATTACCTTGTCTCCCTCTTTGTTCATGTTTAATGTTTGCTCTTGCTGTTCCTGTGTTCCTTTGACTGCATACACATTTTGCCACCACTAGGGCTTCACCATTTACTTACCCATTCATTTGCTGCTGGCTCATTGTTGACAGATTTCTCGCCAATTCATTCAACTTAATACAGTCGTCCGATTTTTCGGACACGCCCGATAATTTGGACGCCTTTGCAGCACAGCCATGTATCCCATAGGGCCAATGTATAATAACGTGTGAAATTTTCGGATGCCAAAACCCATCTCCGTCCGATATTCCGCACTCTTTGCCGTGACCGCAGGTTCGAAACGGCATTAACCGAAACCACCGCCGCCGTTTTGATTATCTCGCAGCATCGAAGTAGCACTCCCGCATGCAGATCCTCTGCCCACCGCAGCAGCAAAGCTACGCCCAGCTGCTTCGATGTTCGCTACCAAGCTTTTGTTTTTCATTTAAAGAATTCGCCACTGTCAGCAACGGCGCCGACTCCGCCTTTGTATTTCTTCTAGTTGCAGAAAACACGGCAAGGGTCAAGCGTTGCGCAATGCCGGTTTTCTAAAGTCAGCTTCGCCGCAACACAGCGGGGTTACGCAGTGAAGCATACGCAATTTATTGCGGTGAAGCCTATTAAATGTTGGAAGGGGGCCACCGTCACGGGACACAGTATGTGGCCCTTAATTATGCACACTTGTGCCTGCCATCTCCCGTCACGTTACAAGCACTGATACGCATAATAATCGTAGTGGCAGGCTTATAGGTCTATTTCAGATGTGCCTGTAGTGATTTGAGCCCTTGGGGGTAGTAAAAGGCATGTATTCATGTTTCCGGACTCCCTGATTTTCATGCGTTCTTATGGCCCCTAGGGTGTCCAAAAAATCGGACGTTGACTCTATTGACCTGCTTGTTCTTGCACTTGTTTATACCCCTAATTATTTTTTTCTGGCTTTCTCGTGGAATTTATTTGTTTTGAATTGCAGTTGAAGTTCGCATATTTAGTGACGCACCTTGTTCTTAACTTCACAGGCACTTGTGCACATCATGCATGGCACAATTTTGTCAAAGTATTGAGGCTACCACACAAAATATAAGCATGCTATCATTAGGCTGCATACTAGAATCCCTGCAGAACTTTGTTTGCTCTAAAGTGTCAAACATTGAGAGGAACAGTGCTCAGGAACACTGTTCAGTTGTCTCAGTGGAACCGTGTTCCTTAACTTCGGCACATGACTTGCATCTTGTAACAAGGCCGATCACCACATTGCGTCAGTTGTGAAGTATCCTCGAAACTTTTGCCATACTGTACATACAAGAATTACGTGCTTAGAATTTGAACATATATGTGACACTTTAAGAAAAACCTTTTGCAAATGTGATTCTTAGAGAACTGCTTATAGGCACCAGATGGATAAAGCAAGCTCTTTAGACAAAATGTTTGAAGCTGGTAAATAATTCTGAAGAAAGATGACTAAGCTAGATGATTACTTTTCAGAATGTCTACTCTTCGACTTCACCCGCTATACCCGTAAGTAAAACGCAAACAGCAAACAAGAGGTGCTGTATTCTGCAGACAAAGAATTGGAGTGATTATGATAGTCAACTACTTGGCATCCATAGGTTGACAAGTTTGTGCTCTTAAAACTCACTGTTGCCTCCAACTACAGTGGAACCCCAGTTACACGTCCCACGATTTTACAACATCCCAGTTCTATACCATACCTTACCATACCTATACCATCCCATACCTCAAAGCTTAGCGTCCATAACACGTACGGCGGCTCCTGTGTCCCCTATGTATTATATTTTGAGTAGATTAGCTATCAAAAGATACCGTATCCAAGATCAGTAAACTGCCAGATAGAAAAAAAAGGTTTCTCAAAGATTTGCCGCTGTGTGACCTGCGCCGTCCATGTCTACGTTCGCACCACCGTCTCTTTCTCGGTGTTCCAAGCGCTAAGCCATTCCAACGACTATTCAACGTCTAAACTGTTCCAACGTCTAAGCGCACAGCGGCCATCTTAAGCGTCCTTCTATTTCTCACGAAGACGTCAAAGTAGACAGCTCCGCGAAGACAGCACTGAAGTCAAAAACTATGCAGGCTACTTTTCTGTCTAAAGAATATGGCGGATGAGCAGGGCCCCATATGAGGGCCCTTGGAAACTCAATGGTAAGGTCGTTCGCGCACAAGAAAACGTAGACACGCTTTCCTACGTCCTTAAAGTAAGTCACATTGTGCTTTTCGTGGGTTCGCATGCGCTAATACTTAAAATGCCGAAATAATGTGTGGTTTTCTAAACTTTTTTGTCGCCGCGAGGTGGCGTCACGTCGCAGAAGTCTTCCAGACGGCATCGAAGCTGTCTCGGCTGTCTCCTTCACTGACCACATAGACTGCATCCGATGCTGGCCACAACTGGAACACGCGTCTAGCTTTCTGTCCTTCCACTCTCCCGTGGTGGCGGTGCCGTCTAAACGTCACGTGTGTGTAGTTTACTCCTCTCGAATGTGTATAAAAAAAGCGGAAAGACAAGCTTTCGTTCTCCATTTTGAATTTCACTTCTCTTCTGTCGTAAAGAAAGGCCGCGTATAGCCCGGACTCCCAAGACGCAACGCGTCTACGAGCTAACCAGTTTGTAAGAACTAAACCAATTTTAACAATGGCTTGTTGGCTATTAGCAACCACAAAAGCTTCGACCGGTGCGTGGTATTCACGTGTAAGGGCACATTAGGGCGTATACGCCGTTGAACACACAGAAAAGCGATTGGAAAATTAGCATATGGAACATCAGCGCCTTTTTCAAATAATTTCCTTTGTTGTTAAACGCCCGCCTTTCCCGTCTTTCACTATATGCTAGAGGTGTTTGAGTGCTTTGAACTTTCCACATTGATGTATATCTATTATTATTGCGAAATCATTATATCATCATCATCATCATCATTTTTATTTTCACCACTCGATACAAGGTGAAAAAAGGGAGAGCCGGAATAAAAGCCGAAAATTCTTCGGCTTGACAAAGCTCCGGTCTCCCAGATAGGCACGGTAGCGGCTCGTGTAGCAATACAATCACTCATGAAGTGTAGATACAAGACTATTTTTACACAGAAATACATAGACATCTTCGTGTTATTACATAGAAACTAGTTATAATACAGTAGTGTCAGATAACTCCTAGTATACAATTACAATCTGTTATCTTGCGTTTTATTACTTAACACAGACTCCGTCGCATATATCATAAGAAGGCAAAAACAATGTATACATATATATATACATAATTACATACACATACATAAATAAATATAACAAATTTCACAGCAGTGTACAATAAACACTAGTTACCATCAGGAAATGTTCTTTCTTTTTTCGAAATTAGTTTACATACTTGCAAATACATATGTGCGTCCAGGTTAAAAAACAGAAAAAAAAAGATAATCTGCATATAGACTGCTGCTTTCGTGACAGACACCACGGCAATGTAGCCCAGGGCGTCGTCACATCCTCGATTTTTTTTTTCCGCGAAGACATTCTTTACAGCATCCAGTTTACAACCCAAACCCTGCCACGAGGTCCGGGCGCAATCACTACCGCGGAAAACCTGGATTGTAGGAATAATAGTTACAAGTGTGAACGTATAAACGCAACGAAAGTACATGGTAAGTTTTGCGGAACTGTTAGAGCTGTTAACAATACACATCTATAAGAACAAATCCAATATTTTAGTTTTGTTTAGAGATAGGACATCAACATTTTGTTGGTTGAAATAGTTAAGTAGGGAAGGTAGTGTGTGTTTAAGGCGTTGGCAGCCGTAATTAGTACGTGAGAAAGGAATGTGCCATAGTGCCTGGTGACGATATGAATATGTACTTCTATTTTGTTGTAGAGTTGCCAGGGTTAGGAATGAGTCGAGTTTTCCCAGCACAGCATTTCTATAGCTTAGTAACGTTTTGAATTTATATATGTCACGGGCTCTGATGATTCTGTTTTGTTGGAAAAGCTCTTGCGTATGCTCGAAAAAAGAAACGTTCGCTATCGCCCGAATTGCTTTCTTTTGAAGTATTTCGAGCATTTGAGTATTTTGCGCTGTAGTGTTACCCCATATAAGTAAACAGTAACTGACGTGTGAATGGAAAAGAGCATGATAAATAAGGCGTTTAACTTTAAAGGGTAGTGCACTTCGATTCCGATTTAACACACCAACAACTTTTCGTACCTTTGAGCAAACATGACTGACGTGTTCATTCCAGGACATATGCGCTGTGAATATTACACCTAGGGTTTTTATGGATGACGAAATGTTAATTTTATACGGACCCAACACAATACTATCTGGCAATGTAGTGGAACTTCCCGGAGCATGAAAAATAACACATTTTGTTTTGGTTTCATTGAGGATGAGGCCATTTGCCTTAGACCAGGCTTGAAGTCCATAACAAACGGAGCTTGCTATAGGCGTTATTTCTTTTAAATCTTTACCGGTAAAGAAAACAGAACAATCATCTGCATACACGACAAATTTACACATATCGCTCACTTGTACAATATCATTTATGTAATATAGGAAAAGTATTGGGCCAAGGATGCTACCTTGGGGCACACCCGCTGTCAAAGGTTTCGTCTGCGACCTGTACTCATTAATTTCAACAAACTGATGTCGGCTTTCTAAATAAGACCGGATAAGTTCAAGTGCGATTCCTCGGAAGCCATATTTTTCCAGCTTTATCAGCAGCAATTTGTGGTTGACCCTATCAAAGGCTTTGCTGAAGTCTAAGTATAACCCTAAAGTCAGAAATTTTTTTTCGATGTTCTCTAGAATTAGCTCCTTCTGTATGCTTAAAGCAGTTTCCGTAGACCGCTTTTTCTTAAACCCGTGCTGACAGTCGGTGAGCAGGCTATGTTTTCGCGAAAAACTATCAATACGAAAGTTGACAATTTTTTCGAGTCCCTTTGATAGCACAGGAAGTATAGATACAGGCCGATAATTGCCAATATTATTTTTGTCACCTCCTTTGTGAACAACGATTACTCTCGCTACCTGCATATTACGCGGGAAAACTCCGGTTGACAGCGAAATATTAAAAATGTGCGTTATTGCAGGTGCAAGTAAGTCCATGACGTACTTAATTGGCCCAATTTCTAAATCATCTACGTCTCGACTGTGGCTATTTTTCAGGGATGAAAATGTTGTAATCACCTCAGGGATGCTAGTAGGCCTTAGGAATAAAGATTCTCTTAATGACTCTGCATGCGTTGTATCTTGAATGTCGTGATCTACGCACCCTACTTTAAGAAAAAAATTGTTGAAATAGTTCGCAAGTTCTGTACCACCTACATAAGTGCCATCAATGTTCAACGTATCTGTTCGTGTATCGACTGACTTCCGATTTAGTGTTTCGTTTATTTTTTTCCATACTTTATCACTTCTGCGCATGCAATCATTATTAAATATACGGCTGTAGTAGTCATTTTTCGCCTTTTCTTTTTCTTTGTTCAGTTTATTCCGAAACTGTTTATATTCTTTCCATTTTGACAAGTCCTTCGACTTGATGAAAGACTGATAAAGCTTATTTTTCTGGTTGATTTGCCTAATGATTTCTTTCGAAATCCATGGCTTGCGCGACTTTCTTCGACTCCGATAGTTTTCAAGCGGGAATGATTTGAAGTACAGCGTTTTGAGTTTGCTCATAAACTTATCATATGACTCGTTGGCACCTTCAATAGCAAAAATATCGCTCCAGTTCATTTCGCGCACTGCTTCTCTGAATTTATCTAGTGTTTGCGCCGATATCTTGCGGTACGTTGTCTTTTCAGTGCACGTGCTTTTAACGGTGCCTTTACGCTCTAGAAAAAGGAATATAGGCATATGATCGCTGATATCATAACTTATGACTCCCGATGTCGTGCTATCGATAGTCGAATTTATTATGAAAGTGTCTAGTAATGATGATGTAGTGACGGTTACACGTGTCGGGGATCTGATAATGCTGCAGAAGTCATTGCACTCGAGGATAGATAAAAATTGCACAGTAGTTGCTGAATTAGTCAGCATGTCAATGTTGAAATCCCCGCCCAGTATAAGCAGATAGCCGCTTTCATTTACGTATGACAGAAGGTTATCTAAAAACTGTGTAGCAATACGTATCAATATGTATCACGAGGACCAAAAGTCGGCGTTGTCCATAACGAATGGTAAAAAAGGTCAACATTGGGGACGTCATCAACGCCTTGTATGACCTCAGCGGTAATAAAATATTGAAGTTGGAATAAGTTAGAGTAACGTGACTCAAGGTGGAGTAAAGTGAATTAAGGTGAATTAAAGTGCATGAAGGTCAATTAAAGTGAAAGAAGTGAATTAAAGTGGATTAAGGGATTAAGGTTGGTACAAATTAGAGAAAAGTGTATTAGGGATTTACATATAAGAAAAAAGTTGATTAAGGTGTATTAAGATTGATACATATTAGAACAACGTGGATTGAGGTACCGTTGTAAGGCTTTCGCATTTGAATCACGTAAGCATACATATACTTAAGTGGCTGTCAATTTTTGTGTGTGTTATTGCTTTCATGTAGGGGCTAAAATCATTTAACTTGGACCCAATGTCAACTTACCACAGAGGCTCTATACAACGATCTCCTGATGATGACGCGGTTTAAGAAGGGATTTCCGCCAGAATTATTGTGGAGGCAATATCGGAAAGTACATGCAGGTCAATATTTAGGTGCTTGCTAACGAAGACATGTCTATCAAAATTAATGGGAACCCTCCAGGTGAAGCTTTTCTCACAAACATTGGCCATATAGCTCCTCGCGAAAGAAAGCTTTGACAAATCTTAATTCTGAACATACTGTTAGCGGCGACTCCTATAAAAATTTCGTTCGGTCGGTAACGCCTCTAACCACCTGCCAAAACATGATCAATTACATCTTCTAACTGAGGCATTGGGTAAATGTCCTGTGGGCTAACACTGAACCATATGAGCACCATTAGCGGGCGTGCAAAGCAGCGTTACTAAGCAAGTGCTTCCTCTCCAAGCTCTGTTGTTATTACAGCTGTACTTCGTGCTTTCCATCTGCCCGCGTGTTACAAGATGTGTGTTATACAAGCTACGTCTACTAGGCGAATCACCAGTGCCAAACCAGGAGAAAAAATCAGTGGTGCCGCAACATTCATGTGGGGAAGGATTAGCAGCGAAGCCGTTTAGTCTCTATACATGGGCTGCATACATTTTTTTTCATATGGCACCAGACCGATGCAAGAGCCACCGCGGTCACTGCACCTCCCGTGCATCTGCCGCAACCGCTGCTGCAGCCTCGCCAGCGCCTCTGACACGCGTCACGTTATAACCACAAAAGCGCAGGCCACGTGCGCAGGCACCTTCGCCAAGACATTTCCTCCTCTCACCCTGCCCGTCTCCATTACTGCAGCGCTCTCGCCACATTCGCTCTCCACTCTCCCTTACCCGTCTCCGTTCCTGTCCACGCGCCGTGTCCCCGATACGGACGTAAGCCGCCCAGCGTACACCTCACCCCTCCCTGAGAACGCATGCGGGGGTGCATATCGGGGCTACGAGTAAACAGCTTCGCGGTAAAAAGACAAAAAAGTTAGCTTCATACCCTACGCCCAAGTGCCTGAAATGCGATAGCATTATCAGGCTCGGCCCACACACGCATTTGAATGTGCTGCTTCCATGATAGGCTCCCGTTTCAAACCTCATTTAAGCTCTTGCAAGCTAGGTACATATTGTGCACTAGTTTGTGATCGGCAGACGAAGTCACAACTTCTGATTACGCCTTAATTGCACTGGATTGCCCCAATTCAATAAGCGAGCGAGACGACCCACTATTCCCAGTAACTTAGGTTTAAAAAAATGTGAAAAAGTCATCAACGATCAATGTCACTGTAAGCGAATAGCCTGAACAAACGAACGAATAAATTATTGTATCCTTTGCCGAGCCGACATCGACCAACAACACACCACGAAAATGGGCGAAAGTGGCAAAGAAAGCTATTCGCTTTGAAAAGCTTATACAATTTCTTGGATACAAGGCAAGTTTTTTTAAGGAATCATTTCCAGCATCGTCGCAGCTTACTCGGCAGGACAACCGTCATGCCAAATTGGTCAAGCGTAGGCGAATAAAGTTTCGGTTTGAAAACGCAAATGTCATTGAACTGCTTTCTAGTGAAAAAATGACCACGGAATGAGGGAAATGGACCCCAATTTTACACAAATGGTATTTAATTGCTTCCCAGTGAAACAATAACCGCAGAATCGCAGCAGTGGAAACCAGTGTGAAGGAAGAAACATCGAGCACCAATAGCTGTAGCTCCCTAAACTGTCCGGTTGGTTTTGTTCCCGCAAATGTTCGATGCGTTGAAACCACTGCAACAGAAAAAGAAAACAAACACTTCAACACCCAGTTTTCCTTATTAATAACAGAAACGTCAAATTAAATGCGAAAGTAAACATAAACACTTCATATGAAGACTGGCGTCTATATACGTCGAGTCAAGCTACATTTGTAAGAATAGCTGAAACGTCTAATTTAGCATTCTGTAGGTAAACGCAAGAACACAAGAAAACCAGGTAATGTTTCGCTTGCATAATTTGGTAACGTGTTCTCGCCCTCCAACAATAACACTTGGTTCAACGCAAGAGTATGCACCAGAAAGCTTGTAGTTGGACGTAAAAATGAGGCCTAGCTTTCAGTGGTTCTACACTGTAACGCAGTTTGGTTGATAATAAGTGCCAAATGTTTATTAGAAATACAGACAAATGAATATGTATGTGAGCAGAAGACAGGATATTAGATATAAATAAAACTGAACACATGCCTATTATAAGACCTGGCCATTCTTTAATAAACTCTCTCAAATTAAAGAGTAATGCAGCACCACTGGTGCATTGTGACCCCTTCGTTACAAAGTCGAACACTTCAAGAATATTCATACTTCTAAGTGAAGCTACCTGGAAATTACTAGTATACGTGCCACCACAAATTGATTAAATGTCACCTCCTTTTTGGAGTGATCCTGCTCGATAGGATTACCCCTTTCTGTAGATGTAGTTTGTTTCGTGTTTGATTGTTATATTGAACATACACTTGGTGCGGTGCTCTTTCAAAGAGCAGCTGGCGTGTCAATGGACAACTTCCGATTCGTCTTCGACTTGTATATCAGTTTAACTTTAGTTCAATATCAAGTGCCAGCTGTATATCTCATTGGCGGGAAGAAATTAACTAGAGTACAAATCAAAGATCAAAAACTATTTTAGAAACACAGCACCAATGGTGTACGGGCAATCGCAACTGGAGTTAATTTTATCTAGTTCAATCAATTATCAAAAGAAAAGAATCAAAGGAGAAAAAGATCTGTGGCAAAAATGAAATAGACTCAGCATCGTTGCGGCATGAGTTCTGGGTCTGCTCTGCTCTTTGCGACCTTCTACGACTTAACTAAACGGCGTACCTTGCCCCCTTCGCTCACTCTAGCCAATCATTTCGCGCAGAGCTGGACCCCACACTGGCATAGCGGGGACCCGCCGTGGTTGCTCAGTGGCTATAGTGTTGGGCTGCTGAGCACGAGGTCGTGGGATCGAATCCCGGCCACGGCGGCCGCATTTCGATGGGGGCTAAATGCGAATACACCCGTGTGCTTAGATTTAGGTGCACGTTAAAGAACCCCAGGTGGTCAAAATTTCCGGAGTGATTGCCGGCGAGTGATTGCCTCTGTGCACTATAGCGACGGCAATTACACACAACGTGCTCAGAGGAATACTAACGACCACATTCATCACGCTTTACCTTCACGGCATCCCCAATGTTAAAAGCAAAATACTTTATAAAGTCCCACTTATAGCTATCGCCGCCATTTATTTATTCACTGTCGTGCGCACACACACACATGTGTGTGTGTGTGTGTGTGTGGGTGTGGGTGTGTGTGTGTGTGTGTGTGTGTGTGTAAACAAGAACGGTGACAGTGAATCTACAGCCCAGACACTGAGCGAACTTGTTCTGCAACCCATACGACGTGGCACCCTCAAAGAGGAAATGCTTGCCGGGAAGGTGAGCCTAGACTTGACTGTTATAGACCAACTGCAAAGGCACATTATGCAACAGAATGAAATAATGAGAAATTCGGTCCAAGCTCCTAACAGATAAAAATCAGCACGAGATATTGTTGAACCGGATATTTTTGGAGGAAACTCGCAAAGTGCGCACTACTGGCTGTGGTTTTTCGAGTACGCCTGTGACAAGAATATGTGGCACTCCGACGACACAAAGATTTCGAATATGCGCCGCTATTTGGGCGCTATGGCCAGAAAATGGTATGATGTGTAGCTCATGGATCATGGACAAACATGTTGGGACTGTGGAAACGCCACTTTTGAGGCGCTTTTGAAGGCAATGCTGTAGAAAGATAGGATGCTGCACTGCTGTTCAGATATACATATGGCTCTCTGCTTTGGTACTGTCTTGAGACGCGTCGCCTATTCTGCGTAACCCAAGTTGTTGTCTCCTGCAGTCGTAGCTTTGATAGCGCAAGGGTTGTGTATCGAGATCCGTAGTCATGTCTAGCTCAAAGTCCGAAAGCATTTGATGAACTTCTGAACTTTCTACAGACCTCAGCGCCAAGAATTACATTGAGAAGACAGCCAAGTGGAAGAACAGAGCAAGTCGATTCTTGTAAGCTAAGTGAGCATATTGTGTCGTTACCGTCATATTAATGGGAAGATAGCTTCATAAACAAACCTCTGAGAAGCGTCAGTCTTGACTGTAAGGTTGGTGAAGAACCAATTACCCCAGTTCACGACAAACTACTTCCACATAATCTGACTACCGTGGATCACTAGCTCCAGAAAAGGAGCTTCAGTGTGGCAGAGTATTTGGTGTCGGCAAACTTACTGTATGCCCCTATTAAGGTAGATGGCATTGAAGTGAAGGCTCTCATTGGCAGTGGGGCTAGGTAACAATTATCAACATGACTCGAGTGTAAGCCGGTCGTCTGCACGTTGGCAGAACGTTGAGTGTCCAAGCCTACGATGGGTCAGTGAACATGCATAGCGAATGAGTTACCCTGGCTATTGAATCCCAAGGACATCCTATTACCAATGAGATACTGGCACTTCCCAATGTCGCTTAGGATTTTCTTTTGTCCCACCCAGACATGAAAAAACTTAAGATAAATCTCTATTGGGATGATAACGTAATGACCCAAGATACCATCAGAACAGAAGATCCTGGCCAAGAACCTAGTGTATCAAAGCTGACTTTTCACTAGGAAGGCATTAAGACAAAGTACCCAGAGCTTACATGCATGGGGAGCTATCCTCCTGCGATGAAATCACAGGCCGATCCTTTCGAGCTCCCAGACAAAACAGTGGTCTGTTGAGCGCCCTATAGTATGTCCAGAGATAAAAAGCTGTGGCTTAAAAAAAGAGTTGCAAGAAATCTTGGACGCAGGTATTATCTCACCTTCTGTACTCCCATTTGCTTCTCCTATAACTATTGCACCAAAAGAAGACGCGACGTTCCACCTCTGCACAGACTACCGGGCTCTCAATCGTCAAACTGAATGATAGCTTATGGAATGCCGACAATCGACGACATCACTGACGAAACAGGTAGTTGCCGTTGTTTTTCACGAATAGATATCAGCAAGGGCTTTTGGCAGATTTCACTAAGCGAAGAAACGAAAAAGTACACCGCGTTTATAACCCCATTTGACTTGTTTGAGTACAACCGCCTACCATTTGGTTAGAAAAACTCCCCGGCGTGGTTTCAGAAGATTATGACCGACATTCTGAAACCTTACTTGGGCACATTTTGCAATGTGTACATCGACATCATCATCTACTCAAAGACAAAGAAAGAGCACCGTAGTCCTCTTTCAAAGGTTCTTCACGCTCTCAGTCTTGCCCAACTCAAATTGAACTTCAAGAAAAGTGCGTTCTTTCAAGATAAAGTAGTATTTCTTGGTAGGGTGTTTGATGGACACACTAAAAGCACTAAGCAAGAATAGATAGACAGAACCTCCAAGCTCGTAAAGCCTTATTACGTGCACTCCCTGCACGTTTTTCTTGGCCTAGCAGGACACTTCAACGTGTTTATCAAAGACTATGTACTAAGAACAAGGTGCCTCACACTTTCAATTCAGAAACATGTGCCTTTTCAATGGGACGAGGAGTGTGAATGTGTCTATTGTGAGCTTGTAAAACAGATATTTCCGGACCTCTACGTGCGAATACCGGATTTTTCTCTGCCTTTCATGTTAAACATGGACGCATCACGCCATGCTACCGGTGCAGTTCTACACCAGAAACCCTCTAAACAAGCTGGTCAAACCAAGCACCATGTTGTAGGGTACTATAGCTGTACCCTGAAACCTGCTGAAATCAATTACTCTACTACAAAAAAGGAAGCTCTGACCGTCTTAAAACTGGGCAGTACTTCCGTACTTACCTGGAAGGTGCCAAAGTCATACTTTTCACTGACCATCAAGCACTGACTGAACTTCTTAGCGTGGCCGAGCCAAGAGGCCGCGTCGCTAGATGGGTCAACTATCCGCAAAAATTTCATTTTGTAATTTCACACCGCCCTGGCCCGCTCCTCACTGACACTGACGCATTATCAAGATTACTTGTACACTAATCAAGCAAGAATTTAGAGGCAATCAATCATATTAAGCTGTGGGAAGGTACAGAAGAGCTCCAGTTTATCAATGGAAAGTATCACGTACCACCAACTATGGTTCAAAGAATTCTTCACCTGTACCATGACACTACTAGATCGGGCGGACGCGATGGCTTCTGGCGCACTTATAAGAAATTGCTCATAATATTCACATGGCCAGGCATGAAAAAACGACATCAGCCATTGCATTCGCACATGTCACCTCTGCCTGGGGAACAAAGTTAAATTCAAGCAATCGACAGACGCTATGACAAACCCTGAATATTCAAGCGTCCCGTTCGAAGTAATTCATTTGGAGTTCGCGGGGCTGAAAAATAAGGGGGAAAGAGTCAAGCGAACGCAAATTTTCTTGCGCTCCATAGATGAGTGCACAAGGACGATTGCTGCTAAAGCTGGTGAAGAAGACGCAAACAGCATAATATCGCTCCTTAAGGCTGAAAGTTTTAAACGCACAATAAGGACGCTAGTCTGCGACAATGGGCCGGCTTTCCGGAGGGCCATGTTATCAAAGTGGGCACAGGAGCACGGGATAATGATCAAGTATTATTCTCCATACCACCAGGCAGCAAATGGCCTAGCGGAACGTGACATACAAGACGTCAAACAGTATCTGAAGATGTATCCAGACTTTGCCGGTGTCTGGAAGTGCTGTCTCGAGGCAGCTGTGAAACATCACAACCGATCGTACACCACTGGTTTAGGCTGCAGTCCTCATTTTGCCACTTTGGGTACAGTGCCCATAGTTCCTGCAGATCGTAAGCTAGGCCTCCTAGAGAACCTCGAACTCACTGAAGTAAGTAAAACTGCCAAAGAACAGGAGGTCTACAAGCGCCGCATGAATGGAACCTTTGATAAAAGGCACAGTAGCGAGATACCGGCCGGACATACAACCTCGACACAACGTCCTTGTAAGGAAAGGAGTTCTACCTTCTTATTCTAAATTTTTCGGACCATTTTAAGTAATACCACATGTCCGATCGCACAAGTTTCTAGGCGTCATATTCGACAAAGACTTATCATGGAGCCCTCACGTATCATACTTGCAAAAAACGGTTGACAGGCATCTGCCACCTGTTCAAGTTTTTCACTGGCAAGACTTGGGGAATGTTGACAAGTGCCATGTTGCAACTGTACAGGGAGCCTTTTCTAGGCTTTCTGCAGTACAGCTTGCCAGCAATAACCAACCCTGGTAAAACGCATCTACGTACAATACAAAGTGCTCAAGCTCAAGCGCTCCGGATCTGTCTGGGCCTGCCTCAGAGTGCATCAACAGCGGCTACGATAGCAATGGCTGGAGACCTCTTTCTGAATACCCACATTGAAATTGAAGTGCTCAGGACCCATATAAGGCATCTAACCAGTACTCCTCGTCACCACTTAGCCTCTCTACCTGCGGACAGACTTCGCACACCTTCCAGCCAAACAATTACCGCACATGATGAATCATTGCCAACTTGTTTCACTCCGGCTGCGAGACCTTCGGTTCCTCCATGGTCCCTCGCTCAGCCGAAAATTTTCACAATACCTGGCATCCCGAAAAAAACTGGTCTCTCATCACCAGCCCTTGAACAGCTCACGCTACTATTTCTGTACGAGAACTACAGCGATTATACACATATCTACACTGATGGATCTGCCTTGCCAAACAGCTCCGCGGCGGCAATCGGGATACCAGCGACAGTCACAACAATCAAATTTAAGACGACTCACGCGACAACGTCGACGGCAGCAGAGCTCGCAGCAATATTTAGTGCCCTTCACTACATTGAAAATGAACAGCCACACAAGTGGACGATATTCTGTGATTCTAAGGCGGCACTGCAGTCACTACTGTCACCTTTACGACGCCGACCGCACGAACAGCTAATATATTAAATTACAGAGACGTTACACCATATAAGTGATGCGGGCCATAAAATAACTTTCCAATGACTTCCAAGTCACTGCGGGATTATCGTCAGTGAACGGGCCGATAGAGCTGCCCGTTAAGCCCATACTGAGGAGCACCACGTACCCATTCCACTTTCCAGAACTGACGCAGCACGGAAGCTCCGCCTGCTTGCTCGGCAGTACACCATGTCACAATGGAATGACCCTCTTTTAAGAAATACGCGACTGTACTCACTCGATCCAAAAGTCTTCGAGCGCCATCACAGCTTCGCCATGGAGACGCCACGCTTTCGCATCGACTGTGGCTGCGTGTTGCATTTAGCAAAGCCTATGCGTTCCGCATAGGGATGACCGACACCCCAACCTGTGACCACTGCGGCCATGAAGAATCAATTGGCCATAATTTGTGCGCCTGCCCGCAGTACGGTCCTAAGAGGGAATGCCTTCGCCACGAACTTGATCAACTGGACGACCAACCGCTATCCGAAAAAAAAAATTCTACAACATCGAAGGGAGCTAACGTCACAGAAGAAGGCCGTATCTATTGCGCTTTTTGCGATCTAGCGGCCTTTGCGAACACTTAAACCGGAACGCCTTTCGTGTGTGTGTCTCCATGTGTGCGCGTTTCTTCTTTTTAGCGTTTTTCTCTCTGTCATTTTTCTAACCCCTATACCCCATCCCCAGAGTAGGATAGCAAACCAGAGACTCATATCTGGTTAACCTCCCTGCCTTTCCTCTCCATTCTCTCTCTCTCTCTCGGACCATTTCAAGTGTTTAAGACTGCGTCCCAGCATGGAATATTGAAGAACGTGTGGTACATTTGAGCCTCGAGTGCAACTGAGTACGCCTCTGTTGGAAACATATTCAAGTGTTACCCCAGGAGGTGCAATCAAAATAAGTCCGAAGAGCGAAGCGGTCTGCGCTGGATGAACGAAAGAAGACGACGAAGCGGGGTAGGGGAGAAGTGAGGAGGAAGAAGTTAGAATGAAATGGCGGAGGACACCCGTCTCACTGACAATGTATTTTCTACTGCCGTTCTAGTTAGGAACGCTACAACATAAATATATATATATATATATATATATATATATACAATCGCTATCACCACACAATTGTCGTTCCAAGCCATAGGAGGAGGTTTTGGCAGACAGGTTTCACCGAATATACGTCGTAATTTATTTTTCATCCCTTTCTATTTATTGCGGATATCCAGCAAAGACAAGCAATGTTCTTCAGGTCTGCTGCACATTGATCTTAGTATGCTCGCGTTGTTTAGAACGCGTATCCGCTTCACTAGCGGTCGCTGCACTTGATGATGAAGGCTTCATCCGCTTTGTTTAATCGCTTCTTTAGTTATCTGATACAGTGCTCTGCTGCCTTAGCAAGAGAACATTATATGTTTCATGCTTCATAAAACACTACAAACTAGAAATTACTCACCTGCAATCTTTTTCACACGTCTCCTTACGCATGAAAAAATTCGGTACTATGTCCCAGTTTTCGGACGTGGTAGCCAAGTAGTCTTGGCATTTCCCTAAAGTCAGATTGTAAAAGAACGCTACGAATGGACCACTGAGCCCAGCAAGAGGATTTTCAGTCATAGGTGCTCCGTCGTCGTCTCTACGATCGGAATTATTGAAGACGTTTACCGCAGGTCCTACACAATTTGTATTGCCTTGCCCTAAAATAGCAAAGAAGAAAGGTTACCAGTGCGACTTTACACAAAAATATCGCAAGCAACTTCAAAGATTTTGCAGCCTGAGCATGGCAGTACTAATCTCTAAGGTGTCAGTCGACGTACCATAGCGCACAGCATGAGGTCGCGCATTGCTCATGCATACTGATCATGATGGTACATATAGAACATAGACATGGACGGGGCAAATACCAGTTTCACGCATATGAACCCATCCATATCAGCATTCGTAGTCGAAGTTCATTGCTTATAATGCCGGAAATGCGATCATTTTTGATAGTTTTACATTTTGCCATTTTATTACCTTTGTTATCGTAAATTTTACATGTTGTCATTGTTTTGCATTATTAATTCTAGTCATCATGCACAGGGGGTCCAATTTCAGTTTCTAACTACGGCACCTTCTTCTGTATACACTTATAATGTAATTATCCCCATTTTTGTCTTTAATAAAACTGATTCTGATTCTGATTTGAAAGACGATTAGCTGCAAAATATAGTGTGGTGCATGAAACATTAGCCTAAGCAGTATTATCATGTGTGTAAGGCGAAAATGAATTAGTCCCAAGGTATTCTTGTGAATGCTTATCCGCAAATAGAAAAGAGGCCTGAGGAACGCTGGGGAAAAGGACATTTTTGGATTCTGCTGAAGAAATATATATAGAAGAAAAGAAATCCTAAATATGCAAGACATGTGCCTTTTTCGAGGTCATCCACGACTTTAAGTTGGAGCGAGTTGAAAATTGCCACACAGATTTTTTCGCAGAATAAGGTTAGCTGGTATGATAACAGTGCACAGCGAGAAAATAATTGCTTTGTAAATAGGAAGAAAGAATAAGTATTCGTCACTTATATTGCATATAGTGCTTGGATCATCTTAGCAAGCTTCCTGTTTCTACCTTTCCGCATTCCTTTAGAATTCTTAAGCAATTACTGTCAGGACAAAGGACATCAACTAAGTTCGTCATACTCGATCAAGCGCTTGTTGAATGCAATCGTGCGTACTCACTCTCAGTGTTCTCCTAATCATGAGGTCGGGGGATCAACTACCAGTTGTGGTGGCCGCATTTCGGTGGGGCCGAAATGCAAGAACGCTGGTGTCCCGGGCATTGGGGGCACGTTGAAGATCCCTAGATGGTAAAAATTATTCCGGAGTCCCTCAGTACGACATGCCTCACAATCTGATAGTGGTTTTTGCAGGTAAAACCCCAGACATTGCTTATTTTTTACTCATTCTCACTGAACTAGTACCATTTACTTCAAAGAATATAATAAACCATTTCAACAAATTGTGTAAAAGCAGTAAGAGATCAAACCGTAGGTCAAGTTTCACAGAAGGGCAGAATAAAATCGATTGCGTTTTTTTTTGTCTAAGGATAAGCGCTGCATAGTGAAGCATCTTTTTCTTTTTTTGTAACACGTTGCACATGAAGTCTTGGAGCGCCGAGGATTAGAATGGCCGTGGAGAATAGAACGCAGTGGAGGCTAGAGAGACTTCTTGCAATGGTCTCGTTCTCACTTGGATTCAGTTCGATGTCTTTTGGGCGCAATTATGTGCAAATTTTGTTTACGTAGGCTCAGTATTGAATGGAACAAGTTTGAATTCTTAGAACCAAACGCACTGCGGTATACGGCTGCTAATGCGTTGTTTTAGATCATCTTTACTTTTGTTGTTCTTTTTCGGGTTTTATTCCACGTACCTTCAAAGGCAAGGTTCTGAGTGATATTGCAGAAGTCGAGGGGCGTGGTAGGGCTGAACTTAGCGTTACAAGTTGATGGCTGGACGTAACTATATTTATTCAATCGTGCTTTTTACTAAATGTAACGTGTCATTATTTCGCATTATTGGCGACGTCTCTAGGACACCAAAGCTAGAACTCATGACGTGGAGTCCAAAGTCCATCACAGTAGGGACAACGCCGATGAAATTCGAAGAGAGAAGTGACGCGCGGGAGGAAGCGCGCTCATTTTATATACTCAAGACATGGCGCCACCTCCTCCTCGTTGGCTACGCCGTCACGTGCCCAATGACGCAGGCTCCAGGCCACATATTAAGTTAGTCAGAACCATGGAGTCACCATGGCGACGGATTAGCGTGATCGTCTCACAACCCGGAAGCCCGGGTTCGATTCCCACCTATACCCTAATCAACCAACTTTAATTTTCAAGCCATTTATTTACCTTACTTTACTTTTTATTTACCGGAAACTCCTGAGAAATTTAACGTCAATCCGAGTATTCTTGACGTGCTTTTATGCTTTCAGCCGTCGGACATTTATGGTACGATTGATCGGTCACACCCACGAATTTTCCCGTAATGGGGCATATGAAGCTTTCGCATTAAAATTTGCAGCCTTGCTTTGCGCTGAATCTGCAGGTCTCTTCCCATAACATTTATTTTGACAGTGCGTGGGATCTCTGCGATTTCGTGACGTCCTTTTATGCTGCGTAACGCATTTATGGTTGTGGCTTTGCATGTTTTGTCTTTTGTGAGGTTTCTTGTATTCTCGTTGCCGACGGCTACGGTTCGCTGGATCCTACGTAGTCGCGTTCAGTGTCGTTGTAGGAGAAACCCATGACTTCGTCTTTGCTGGCACTTATGCATTACGTGCTCTGAGAATGAGGACGCGCAGCCGATCGTTCCAATTTTCAGTTATTCTAGTGGTTTACATAGACGTAATGAAACTTCAAGGACGTCTGCTCTACCCAATGCACCCTACGTCACCCCGTGAGGTATTTCAAGAAAAAATTTTCTAATAAATATTATTTGGCAGACATTGTCGCTACGACGTGATCTCTGCGCCGGGTTTGTTCGTTTCTTTCTTTCTTTCTTTTATTCTTTCTTTCTTTCTTTCTTTCTTTCTTTTTATCTTATTTGCAGCGCCTAAACCTGAAGATGTGCCCTTAAAAAGGTGCTACCCAAAGTACATATCAGAATAAAATATTTTCAGCCTTGATACATACCAGTTTTGCATTGAGACACACAATCAAATAAGCTCCTGAACACCTGGGTATTGCCCATTTTAGTGAGGACATCTTCGCACAACTGACTGGTTTCATTATATATATACAAAAACTCAAAAGGTTCGTCGTCGCCATATTCGAGAAACTCCTCTGGTGGGGTCTTGCATGCTGGAACAGCGCCGTGTACGTCCGAGCCGGTTGCAGCATCTATTAAGAAGGGAAAAGAATCACGAAATAATTTGTAAGAATCACCCTCACGTTATTACATGTTTATATTCATAGAAAAAGCACTCGGACAACTGATTCAGACCTCACTTTAATGCGTTAATTAGCAGCGAAACCAACTGCTCAGTGGATGATTCCGGTGGCAGTATAGTGCAAGCTTCCGGCAACTGCAGCTTATGTAACCCTAATGTTCTCGTGAAAACGGTGGCGGCGAACGCTATGCACGAATGCGAGCTTTCTGGCTCTTTTTTTTTTTTTCGTGCCAGCCCCACGGTGCCGGCCGCTGCTGCCGCGAATGCGCATGGGCGAGTGCCATTTGGGTGGTGTTGCACGGAACCGAGTGGGACGTGGCGCTCCTACTAAAGCAGACCTCAAACGACAGCTCGTCCGTGTTTCTATCTTGTCCTCGTTTGTTTGCGCCATTCTTCTTTAATGTGAAAAAGGGGTTTGTGCTTGAGTTTCCACCTGACAGAATTATCTTGTCTCGGATATTCAAATTAGCATCCGACACCATCATGCCCGTAGTTTGTGCGTAAGTCAAACTTTACCAATTTTATGACGCATTTTACTTTGAGAAATTAATTAGTTCAATTACGCCCATGCACCACGCGGAGGGCTTGCGTATTTCGGTTTGCATTGCGCCGGATGATTTTTCTCATACGACGCCACGGAGGCCGGATTTGCTCCGACACAGGGTCCTTAATGCTATCCCATTCAAATATGCCGAAAACCCACGTGACCACAGCTACATGAAAACAAGGCAAACGGGATGCCGAACAGGCGAACGCTCACATGCAAAGACTGACTCAGTCGCTTCGGTGGCGTCTCTGGCGTATGGCAGCTGTATCTGTCGCGTTTGACGTGTGCTTGCGCTAAGTAACGCAAGCCTACGTGTGTGTGAGAATGCGAAAGCATTATAGTCGCTTTGGTGAAATGATTTTTTCCGCGCGTTTCTTGTCCGCGCAAGCTCTCGCCTGTGTTCTAACTGCGCCTCGATAAGGCCATATGAAAATGCGTCAAGTTTTCAACGCACTCGCTTTCCCGCGAGGAGCTCATAACTAGAAGGACTGTTCAGTGGCCTTCAATTAGACATCAATGCTTTTTAACGCGACAGCGTTAAGTGCCCCGTATCGCAGAAAATCCGGCGTCAGCGTCCAGCGTAGACCATCGTTTCGGCAAACATAATTCCGAACCATGCAATTCAAACCACGCTTACCCAACCACACAGACACTACGCGTGGGGAGTAGGTATTGAACTCAGTGAATTTCCCAAGGTCAAGTACGTCATAAAACCTTGCAGTGGCTTAGCTCGGCTATGCCAGGGTATACGTAGCGAAAGCTGAGGCATAACATGGTTAGCCTTGGTTAATCTTGATTCCAAGTCCAGGTTAGTCTGGTTGTCTAGTTATGTTGCGGCGTTTAACCAGTCGTTCGGCGCGCTGTTCGTCTGTTTCCTGGGCGATTCGTTTCCTTTTCATCTCGTTCCGATGTCGATTCCAGGCCTCCTCCTGCTTATAAGAATGGTCGCTGTCGATACTGCCGCCTAAACTGCGGTTGCGGCGCACGCGAGCTCTCCTTTTCAATCCTCCGACATGTTATCAGGCATGCGACGCAGCTGGCGAAGCGAGCGGAGGCGAGCGCGACGACGAGGAACGCGGTTTGACGTCGTACCAAATGACGGAGCAGAAAGGCACGGCACGGCACAGCGGCGGAACACCTGTGGCTCGATGCTACTAGTCGTGCATACGCAGCAGTGACTAGGGAGGAAGAGATGGAAGTATCCGAGGCAAGGCGCGCGTTGTGACGTCACGTGCCTCCTCGGAGCACCGCCACGGCGAAATCGCAAGTTCGCGGCCAGTAAAGCTCTCGCTTTGAAAATCGTAACGTACGATTTACGCAAAACCTACAGACATGAAAGCGTCGGATTGTAATGTGTATATAGAGGGAAACATAATTCCGTTACGTGGAAACACAAACAAACCCCTTTTCCAGCGTTTCTACCTTCCATAGATAGGCCACAGTAGGTGATTTCGGAGGCCATAGAAAAGCGCGCCCAGTTCCTTGCCACATCTCCTGATGGCGCTCGCCACCGCTGCATCGCAGCCCACGCAAGAGGCCACGTCTCTACCAGAAAGCTCGGCTTCGGGCAAAGCGCTCACCGCCAGCGTTTCCCGGTAAACATTTCGATGACATAAGCTGCAGTTGCCGGAAACATGAGAAGCACTCAGTATCGTTGAAGGCGATCGCGTTCCACTCTTAAAGGCGAAGCTTAAGCGTCTTCCATATTTTTATTATATGCACTCATTTTATACAATCATGCCCTGGCGCCACCTCCTCCCCATTCGCTGCGTCGTCACGTGCCCAATGATGCACACACTAGGGCACACGTTTAGTCAGCCAGATGGATGCGAGTTGACGTATGCAATGACCAACGCACCAGGAACACCTTTGCTCGACTAGAACCGGGGAGCCGCCGTGGCCTCGGATGACTTTGTCTCATTGAAGAGTTTTTAACTCCAACAGGCCAGCTAAAAATTGTTGGCGTGCCTTTTTTAGCATTTAACAAAAAGCCGGCAGTAAAGAAAAAAAGAGCTGCCGTGGCGCGGGGAAAGCGTGTTCGTCCCGCTTGTCTAGCGCCCGTTATCTTCAGGGTTGTCTCTCCTTTCCAGGAAGCCATAGGCTTTCACCCCGTACACGACCATCGCTACCAACTTGCACTGGCTTGCGAGGGTGGAGCTGGCTATAACTCTCTCCCAAAGCTCAGGTGTGTGATATAGATTTGGCGTGTTCAGGGGCGATTGTGTACAGCACATTCACTCCTCGTAAGTATGTACATGGGCAGAAGAAAACGGCTTTAAACTGAATCCTGTTAAAAGCTCATGTGTCCTTTTCACACAAAAAAGAGGATTATTTGCAGAGCCCAGTGTAGAACTACATGGACAGCACATACCAGTTGTCAAACAACACAAATTTTTAGGAATCATATTAGATTCAAAACTGACCTTCATTCCACGCTTAAAGCACCTAAAACAGAAATGTCTAAAAACAATGAACCTTCTTAAACTTTTATCACATACAACATGGGGCAGCGACAGGAAGTGTCTGGTGAACCTGTACAAATGCCTGATACGCACACGGTTAGATTATGGGGCCATAGAATATCAATCTGCCAGCCCAAGTTCTTTGAAGATGCTTGACCCTGTTCACCACTTAGGTATCCGCTTGGCGACCGGTGCCTTCAGGACAAGTCCTGTAAAAAGTCTCTACGTTGAATCTAATGAGTGGTCGCTTCATCTTCAAAGGTCATACTCCAGTTTCATGTACTTTCTAAAGGTAAACGCAAACCGCGACCATCCCTCTTATGTAAGCATAAACGACATGGCATCTTCAATGCTTTTTATTAACCGACCTGCAGCTACAGAACCATTCTCTCTGTGCATTAGAAAGCTTGCTGAGAGTATGCAAGTCCCAATTCTACAGCAAAACCTGATGACCCCAGCTAAGGCATTGCCGCCATGGCAGTGGAAGCCCATAGAATGCGATATATCATTCGTAGAGGTGACAAAACACGCCCCAGAAGCATATATTCGAGTACATTTCTTGGAACTTCAATCTAATACTCGTGCATAGAATTTTACACTGACGCTTCTAAGTCGCATGCCCGCGTGTTTTATGCTGCAATCAGACCATCCTTCTCCCAGTCCGGCGAACTGCATCCGGAAACAAGCATATTCACTGCGGAAGCTTATGCAATTCTATGTGCTGTTAAACAAATCAAGAAAGCAAAGTTGCACAAAGGTATTATATACACGGACTCTCTAAGCGTCGTAAAAGCCCTAATGTTCCTCCGCAATCATCGAAACCCTGTACTTACCGAGCTTTATTCTGCCATTTGCATATCGTATATGTCTCAGCAGCAGATCATAATATGTTGGGTACCTGGACATAGGGGTATTTGAGGGTAATATGCTGGCTAACCAAATAGCTACATCAATTGCATCACAAGATATCCATCCTACCACTGCACTACCTGCCTTAGATATAAAGCCTTTCATCCGAAAGAAACTCAGAAGCCACTGGCAACGCTTATGGGATGCTGAAACAAATAATAAGCTTCACTTGATTAAGCCAAAACTGGGTTATTGGCCCCCCGCATCAAAAACACGACGAACGGAAGTCCTATTCTGTCGTCTCAGAATAGGACACACATATGCCACACACAGTTTTCTGCTAACTGGAAATGAACCACCATCCTGCGGTAGATGTGGTGAAAGGCTCACCATCCTCCACGCTCTCCTGGAGTGTCGGGAAGCCGAAACAGAGAGAAACATTTTCCGCTAGCATACCGGCAGTACATCCCCCTTCATCCTGTAATGTTTCTTGGTAACGAACCGTTGTTTGACACCAGAGCAGTCCTAAATTTCTTAAACGATGTTGTCTTACATGTTGTTAGCCCTACGGATTTGTAGCACATCCTCTCTCCAGAGGATGCTGCTGCGATAATATATTTCTGTATAGCACATGCCTTCAGGCCCTTCTGTTCCAAGGGCTCTCTTAGGCAGTAGTGCTTCTTGCAAACGTTTACCTTCATGTATTTTTAAATATCATCATTCTATCACAATGTATCTTTTGTGTTCTAAGTAGTACTCACTAGTCATTGCCATAACTTTATTAAATATAGCTTTTATGCGTTTGATTTTACATCATTCTTCTACGATGGATTTTAATGTTCATAGTATTCGTCATTAGTCATCGCCATAATTTTATAGCACGTAGATTTTACGCACTGTACAGCGACTATTTTTAGGCCACTTTACAGCCAAGTCACATCTTCCATAATCCATCGTCAACATTACCACGTGTCATGGCGCTCTTTGGCCAAACCTGGCCCTTGCGCCACAAAACACCACACATCATCATCATCACTCGTCTCCTGTCCCCCATGCAGAGTAGGAAACCGACGGCGGTCTTGTTAAAGTGACACTAAAGACAAATACTAAGTCGACGTGAACTGTTTAAATACCTTTCCAGAAACCTCGCAACGCTTGTTTCGTGCCAAGAAAAGAGAGATTACGAGAAAACCCGACGTGGTTGCTCAGTGGCTATGGTGTTGGGTTGCTGAGCACGTGGTGACGAGATCGAATCCCGGCCACGGCGGCCGCATTTCGATGGGGGCGAGATGCGAAAACACCCGTGTACTTAGATTTAGCTGCATGTTAAAGAACCCCAGGTTGTCAAAATCTTCGGAGTCCTCCACTACGGCGTGCCTCATAATCAGAAAGTGGTTTTGGCACGTAAAACCCCATAATTTAAGATTACGAGAAAATTCTATCTGAAGGGTCCGAGTACCTTTTTCGAAATTCATATGTCCCACCTCCCGACTGGGAGAGTGGTGACGTTGCATACGCCATCACTGCCCTTTGCTGCCGTCAGTGAGTAAAACGGCGTCTGAAAGACGGCGGCACCGAGCCAAGACAGAGCGGTGAATTCGCCGCTGCAGCAGCTTTATGGTCAAGTGTCGTGGACCGTTCGGGCATCCCGCGACCTCAAATTGAAGTTTAATTCTCTGCTACTTGCATGTTGAGCAAGTTCCCCGAGCCAGCAAAACCGGCGCAGCACTACACGACCAAGAAAGTACTGAAACGCGAAAGCGTGGGCGGCACAGAGTCGAGTGAGAACGAAACCTTTCGACCGCCCGCGTCGTGGTCAGCGGTAATTTCAATGAGTTCTTTCTAAACATGAAATGGAACTGGACAAGTACCATTTTATTTCATCTTATAATACAATCCGAGGAGGTTTTTTGCAACGATTAGTTGTGTACTAGTGGCAGAATTTAACTGAGTGCTTTCGTCATCGGCTAAGGGCTTGAACGTCCCGGGGGAGTCTCTAATCATGTCCTCCATTGACCTCGATTTCTCGATAATCAAATCTCTGTTCCCTATATCATTGACGCCTTAGAGATTGTCAAGCACTAATCTATCACTTTAGCTTGACTTTGTATTTGTCTTTAATGTCATTTTAACCTCCCTGCCTTTCCTTGTTTTCCTCTTCTCTCTTCCTCTCTAGTAGAATGAGCCTCGCTCGACAAATCGTGCATGACTTTGCATTCCTGGCTGGAGCGCCCTGACACACACACATCATTGGTGTGCTTTCCGTTTGTGGTTATGCGACCTCCAATTTTGACCTTATATTCTATAATTATCCCCTTACGTCTTACGAGTATGGTGGGAACTATTGTGAAGATGGTAACTTCTCAGTGCCCTCGGTCCTAGTTTGGAATTTGTGAAGGACGAATAATACAGGCACTAATACAGCGAGCTCCGGTGTGGAAGCTTCCCATGCCGTCTCACCGCGTCTCGGCTACGTTGTATATGATGTGCTGGTGGCAATTGCCATCGTCGGGTTACGCAGTGCATTATATTTCTTCTTATTTGATTTGTTTAACAAACTGCGTTATCGCAGTGACCAGGTTTTTATTTGCTTTTCTTTATTTCCCCACGATCATTTCATAAGAAAAGGCAAAGTCCTTGCTCTAATATACGTAAATTATTGTTGTGTACTTTATTTCCATCTATCGATGCCGGGGCCACCCATACATGACGTAGACATGTACTTGGTAGAAAACGCGGTACAAATATAAGAAAGGTTTTTACGACAACGCAAACTTATTTCAGCAGCTTTTTATTTGCGTAAATTACTTAAAAGTTCGAAATATAGGTGTTTTATCACAGTTGTACTCACTCCTGTGAAAACACAATGATGGGCGGATTTCACTATTTAGGAGGCGGGCTACCGGCATTGCTATCACTTCTTGGCGTTGCTCGAGGACGGACTGCTTTTTTTTTTTTCAGAGGTTGCTCACATCGAAAAATTCTGCGTACAATATATTCACGCGCTTTTTAAGGTGATGCAGGTGTAAATACTAGCGAGGGTGAGCGTCTCGCTGCTCCATAATAAACTGTGTCACTAAATATCGCTTGTCAGTCTCTATTAGAAAGATACTTGTTCGTGTTATGGAGATCATTTAACAAGAGAAAGGTCATAAGTCCGTATAAAGTTGGTCTCAGACCGGGATGCCCAATATGGCAGACGTATTTTAACGAGGTAGCGTTAAAGGCCCCGTGCCGTTGTCAGATGGGAAGAGGACTTGGCACCCGGAGATGCCGCGTCCCAGAGATTACATGTACTCACGAACATATAATCCGATAGATTGACTCCGGCATTCCCGCTCTACCCGGGCTGACTCAGCGAGGGGCTTTGGTTCAGGCCAATGGTCGTTCCCGGACAAGGGGGCTGTTGTAGCGCAGCACAATTGAGTTACTGCACTCAACACACCACCAGCCATGTCGGTCACACAGGACGCAAGCCTGACTGACCTTCGGACTGCCTTGACGCAAAAGAGGTCGCAGCAAATCTGGCGTTGGCGTCGGCGGCATTGTTTCCATGAGAAACATCATCCCGAACCACGCATCCCGAACGGCGCAGGCCCTCATTGTGGCACAGAGGTGTTGCTGAAGTATTTGAATTTGCCAAAGTAATATGCCTCTGGAAATTCGTAAAGTAAAAGTTACGCACAACGAACAGACATTATAGCGCCAGATTGCAATTTGAATATATCAGACAACATAATTGTGTTACGCGGAAACGCTAACACACAAACCCATTTCCCGGCTACCATTTAGGGCCTGCATATTGATAGGAGCGGCTCCCCCGCTCGTTCCTCGGAACACCATCCAGATGGCGCTCGCCTCCGCGCATCCACGGCACCGGCGTTGACTGCCTTGGGGGGGAATGAAAAAGAACGAGAACGCTCGCATTCGTGCATAGCGTTCGCCACCGGCATTTCTCGGTAAACACTACGGTTGCATAAGTTGCAGTTGGCGGGAAGCGTGAGAAACAGTCAGGGATTGTTTAATTCTATCACGTTCCACTGTTGAGGAAGTTTTAGTTCGTGGGCTCCTATCTAAATACATGGGAAAAGAGAAATCGTTTTTCTGGGCAACCATGGTCTACCAAATGTGATGAGATTTGTAGCCTTTAATAGCAAAAGTTAAAATCTAGCTACTCTGGGTTGTACATGTTTCATTTAGATCCTAAATTTTAATGAGGATTGTCAAAAATCCCCAAATATTCAGGAAACGAGACTGTAAAGTTTACAACTCTAACTCAACAATGAAAAACAATATCACAATTTTGTCAATTGCACCTAATAGTAAATGTAATGTGGCCAAAATTGATATAATGTACATGGCTCTCTATTCAACCACTAATATGGGAGTAGAACTTTTGTGAAACTCTTGGAACCAAATACCAATTCCCGTAAGATATCAACTGACATAATTTTGTCCGCTTTGGAAGCACTAATGCGTGGAGCTCACAGGCCTGCGATATGTGTTTGTGCAGAAATACGGATTTGTAAACTTCGTGCTATCTTTTTTTTTTCAAAATTACCAATTTTTGAAAATTCCTTTTAAAACATTCAGGCCTATATCCATATTCCGCTTCCAAACGGCACTAGAACTTTCTCTCTGGACAGCTTAAATTTTATTAAAATTCGACCAATGCCAGAAAGTAATTTCTACATTTTTCATGTATTTGAATAGGCTACACCGGAGTTGGGCCCGAGCTAAGGCGAAGCTTAAGTGTCGGACCGCAAGTTGGCTCATTTAAGTTGCCCCCCCCCCCCAAATTTAGCTTGGTCCACGCTCGAACTTTCGTTCGCCCACCGCAACTTTCAAGAGGGCCAACCCCAAAATTCAGGTTGTTACTTCCAAATTTAAGGTCCACCCCCTAAATTTCCGTTAGCCCACCCGAAAATTTAAATTTGCCCACCCTGAAACTTAAGTAGGCGCACCCCAAAATTTAAGTTGCCCACCCCAAAATTTCAGTTGGCCTATGTATAACTTTCAAGTTGGCCCACCACCGAATTTCTAGTTGGGGCACCCCCAAATTTCAATGGGCCACCTCACATTTCACCTGGGCATCGCTGTAAATTTCAAGCTTACCTACTCCGAAGTTTCAGCTGGCGCATCTCCAAATTTCAAGTTGACCCAACCCCGAATTTCCTTTGACCTACCCATACTATAAGCTTCCCCATGCATTTTCTAGGGAGCCCTAAGTATCTCTATGGGTATTCTTTCTATTTTATTTTTGTTCAATTGCTCCGTTTTGCTTATAAAGTAGCCAGTCATCTACATTTACACTGTTAAAATGAACAGGTGTGTTAGCTTTGCAAATTAAGCAATTTTGTTCACATACAAGGCATTAAACTTTTCGCGTGGCGGGGCTGGGGTGCTCGCCAAAGAATGCGTATGCAATAACGAAATGTCACACGTCGCTTTACGCTAAAGAAGACAAGATCGACGGCTGAAATGAATCTATCAGGTAATGTTGGTTATGTAGGTCTGTTGATAATGTCTGTTTCTGTATATTTATCATGTTCGTTATTCACGTATTTCGTTCGGCAACTCTCATCCGCTCCAGGGCCTCCTTAGCGCTGCTCGATGTCTTGCTCCTCCTTAGATAGCCTAGGTTTTTATTTCCTCGTCGCTCTCACTGGCGGCCATCGACCGAAGCCTCAGCTACTTTCCAGTAGTGGTCTGCTCATTGACCCAGGCGAAGGCGACATATCGGAATACATCAGAAAAACTGGCTAGCCCAGGAGAAGTATACTTCGAATAAAATATTTTGTAACTGCTTCTATGAAGTTATCTCTGACGTAGCTCTTTCGTTCTGACTTTGAAGAAAGCCAAGGAACTATAAGGAAGGACTTTACTTCGTGTTTGCGTGCCTTGAATGTAAGCAGATGTTCTTCGGTTGTAGGATCAGTCATGTTGGCATTGTTTAATCAAGGGAATCTAATACATCCCATGTATAGCGACAGCCACTGTCAGCTTTGGTTACGACAGGTTACATTTCTGGATTACGATAATGTTGCATTTCTGTAGGCCTCAGTACTCACTGTGCTTTTGCTTATTGAGAACGCAAGCAAATTAACAGATGAAAATTTAAACTCTCAATGTGCCGCTATCGAACGGCCACAACGCGGCCAGCCAACAAATGGGTCACGGTTCGTTCGGCCTCATACTACAGTCCTGTTCCTGAATCAAGAGAGTACTTTGGAGGTGATATTGTTACATGTGACATGTTCTGTTCATCATTGCTACGTCAGGTGATGGAATTTTCTAACAAAGCGTATGTTTGCGGAATATATGCAACAGCGCTTTATCAGCGCACGTGACACCTTCCAGTACGCTTTCAAGAAGCTCTAGATGCAAGGGGCATGCCTTATTTTTTTCTTGAAGCACCAGCGAAGTGCAGCACAACTCACCGCTTTCCTAGACGTATTATTTTTGGCACTGTGTTCATTTGTAGCGGGTAGGTTGTATTGCGTCAAGGTGAAACAGGTACACTGACAGATCAGTAGCAGGATCACTCAGAGTACAAATGTAGCGGATACGGCTTGCTTCAAAAGTACTAATGCACAATATTCACCGATAGCGTAACCACAGAAACGAAACAAACTTCTAGATAAATTACGAATTAAAATAAAGACAGGACAACAACTCGCCGTAAGTCTACGAAGAGCAGTTCAATCACGTGGACGAAGTCTGTTGGCCATTTTCAGAGAAACAGAAGGTGTTCCGGCTCGAACACGCTCGGGAGTTCCAGCCGTAAAAGGACGACGTGCAGTTTCAAATACTACTGCACAAAAGTCCATACAACTACCTCCTGGATGCGAAATTGTTCGAGGAGTTATAGTCGGTAGCTATGAAATATCGTCGATTGCAAGCCGTTGCAAATGCAGCAAACTGAAGTCGTAAGAGCAGCCCCGTCAAGAGGCTCCGTCCACTGTTACGTACTGGCCACAGCTGTCTTTGGGGAGAATATGCTGCACTTCCGGTGACTTTAATCTTACCGAGAACGGACAGCGATAAAATGGCGTCCAGCGAACTTTAATGAAGAATTTATGGGATAGGACAGTCAATACACATTGCACTGTATGCCGAATCATTTAGAGCAACTAGACATCCTGATTCACACATTAAGGCAGCAAAATTTAATAGGTGCCTTCAATAAAAACGAAAAAAAATGTACCGGTGAGCAGCAAAGCCATTACAGCAGGTGATACAGCAAAGACGATTAGCAAACGCATCGTGGTTTCTGAAAGAAGACAAATAAAAATATTTTGTTAACAAACAACGCTCCTCAACAATAAGCCTATTTGCCTATATATCATGATACGGGGCTGGCAAATATACTGTGAAGCAAAACTGAGTCGACAATTTTGTTTTGAAAATTGAATGTAATACCAGTGTCTACGTAAAACGGGCATTTTTCATATTGCTCTACAATTTTCTCACTTACCCGTTTCATCTTATTAACAACATTACCTTGGTTGTCTCCAGCTACGTGGCATTTCCATATCCTTAAAGTTTGGCTAAAGTTACGTGGGACACCCTGCATATTAAATTTAATAGCAGTCGCACTTGAAGAAACTTCGTGTGATCTCGAAGAATTGTTCACTGAAGTGACGGCCTTGTATGAGTATATAAAAGACCTCATAACAGGAGGCAGTTCAGTTTCACAGCCTAAGTCCTCTCGCACCTCCAAGAATCTGGCGTCTCTCGGTGGTGTAATGTCACTTCGTGAAACTGCTTTATACTTTACTATCACTAATAGTGCTTCGTCTTTCCGGAGAAACTGCAGCATCTCTTATCTCTATCTCTCCTTTCTTTGGGTGCGAGTATTAGCGCTGCTGGTAGTGACTGCTGTTGCTCCTTATTTCGAGTGAATCTGGCTTGGGCTCCTGTCGGTTGCTGAGTGAATTATAAAGGGTGTCCCAATTAACTATAATGCACTCAGATTTAAAAATAAAAAAGCAGTTGCCTTACTCGAAGATAATCTAGCGCATATTGTTTCCGGTACACTGATTACCTGCCAGTGACGTCTTTATTTGTGAGATTTAATTAGGTTATTGTAATTAGTTATCTAACTCGAAGCGTACTATCCTAATTACCGAAGTGGTAATTAGATATTTGCTGGTGCAGCTAAGAGACATGTAACTGCGGTGTTTTCAGCAGCGTACTAATTGCGTACAAGGTTTTCCGGCTGGTAAAGAAACCACATTGAAAACGGAAAAAAATACCACGTGACTGCACTCCCACCCGCATCCTAAAGAAGCGCCCTCAAATGAGCTGATTGAAAGCAACTGCTTTGCCAATTGCAAACTGTAAGAGTCAGCGCATCACCCTGAAAATCGTACGGAAGGAGTACCAACAGCAGGTTTCGCAGCTATTCCTGCCTCTCATTTCTACGTAACACTTACCTGTCTCTGAAGGCCAACTGATCACATTGATAACAAAAGCCCGTTGATAACGCGGCTGAAGCACCGGATCACGCATGAAACGCGAGAAGCAATAGAATAGGCATAGGAATTTTAAAATCACAGCTTTGATCAGACCTCATCGAAACAGTGCGCGCGCAGAAACTTGCTTCGGGCCAAAGCCAAATTTAAGTGACGGCTTTGTTTTTCATTAGGATGTATACGTCCTGCAAAAACAGGTTGGTGGCAAAAAATGAAAGCGAAATAAACAGACCGGAAAGTGACTCACGTGTAGAGAAAAGGCAAAACCCACGCGTTCAAGATAGTAAATGTTTCACTTCTAAATGAGCTGAGTTGGCAATCGGGACTTCTGCACAAAAAAAAAGAAAATCCACGCAGAATCTGCTCTCAGATTTATCTGAATGATGCGTAAGAATTTCGTAGCACTGGCGTGGTGTTTAGTGGGAGTATGCTGGTGTCTAACGGAGTAACGAGTATTGGAGAAGCGCGGTTGCAACGCCGAACTGTTAAGCGAGACTTCCTCGAGATTGCGCAGAAGGGACGAGCACAAGCAATGCTCGCTGGTGCTACAAATATGGCCCGCAGTGGATGTGGACGCGGGATAAAATGACTAGGGAGATATAGCAAATTAAGGAAATATGTGCAACATTTACTTGGTACACTGAACCATTATGAACCGTGAGCAACCTTGCTCCGGCGGCGGCGACGTCTGACGCGGCGGCGCGGCCCGTATCTTGAAAGCGATCAGCAAAAGCGCCAGACTTCGGCATGTGCTGAGAGCTCCGTGAACGCCGTGTTCTCGCCGCTTCGTTGGCGTTGAAGCTTCCTCTTCAGCTCATCGTCTCTGGCGCACGAAGCAGTTTCCGCCCTGTAACACTTCTCAACGTTGACGCGCGGGTAAGCGATCACCTGTCATCGATCATCAACACCCGGGTAAGCGACCCGGGTGTTCGCAGTCATTACTCTTCTGAGCTTTTTTCTTTCTTTCGAATGGTTTTCTTTCATTTTTCCTCACACGTCTTTTTGCCTTGTAGGCTGGCGAATAGGGCGGCCACGTGATTCACTTTGTCACCTACAACCTGTCCGGCATGTATAACCTTTTCTACGAGATATTTCGTCCGTAGTTCTCTTCTACTGTTACTATTCTCACAGCAGTGAGAGGGTGTCACGCATGGACGCGTCTAACTACAAAAGCTATGCGTGGCTGGACGTGACTGGTCATCATTTGGCCTCCAGGGCCTCCTATTCAGCAGCAAGCGAATTGGTCACTGAAGTGATCGGCAATGTACTTCAATGCCTTCAAGGCACTTTCCCGACGTCACCTTAACCTATCTTAGAAATAACATGTGTGCTTACTTACCAATGTATGACCTGATGCTCCGTTCCTTCGTAAACGAAACGAGACGTGTGCTTCATCTGCGTCCTTCGCGACATTTTATTCCTCCGTGCCGCGGGAGAGCGAGAGAGCTGGGCGAAGGGACGGTTGATGTTTATCACAATGTGTGCATTCTGATAGAATGTTTACCCTTCCTCCTGTAGGGCAAAAGGGCGGACGGGCACCCCCACACTCATTTGACCGGTAGAATACGGATTAAAATTCCATTAGATGCTCCTGCCAGCTCGACCTGTCACGAATGTAGCTGACGTGTTTGCTCGCGCCTTGACCCCATCTTCTCGTTTGCATCGCACTCTTTTATTACCACGTGCACTACTTGGCGCAGTCACCAGTCGTATTGCAGTTTTACTTCAACAGCGTATATAAGCAATAGGCAGTCATATATATATATATATATATATATATATATATATATATATGTAGTTATCCAAGACGATCAGCGGGAGAAGGCGATGACGAAGAAGCAGCTCCCGATGAAGAGCTAGGAATAAATTCAAACATTTCTATAATTATGCAACTTTCTACTTAGACGATATGAATATATGTCTTTACCAATTACCAGAACTCCTTCTGTCTCCCTCATTGGCCACGTTCTCGCACTCCGCAGATCGTCTTCATGCAAAAACAATTAGATAGCCTAAATATGAACATTCGAGACGGAATTCCATGTAATGACTCAAATCAATGTGTTAAGATTAAATTCGATGACATTTTCCCACAAGACCCCTAAGTCGCAATCAGTCAGGTTCTTAACTATTCGGTCGCAAGATTGCCTTGCACATGTAGTACACACAAATAACACATTAGCCGCAGACGCTTCCATGGGGAACGACAAGGCGGGCATAGGCATTTTCGCGCCTTTCGCTTGGCTGATCATTCTCTTTCCGACTGCCAGTTTTCACTCCCGTCTTTGAAGCTGAGCTCCTGGCAATGATTCTTTTCGCTGCAAAAACTCCCTTTTAATACAACCGTGCAGTGCAGTTATTATAACAGATTCCCTTTCTGTCTGTACTTAGCTTACGGATTCGGCAAATTCAGCAGCCCTAAAACGTTTCCAAAATTAGTTCATCCACAGCTGAATCTTGCATAAGTATTGTGGTTACCAGATCACTGTGGATTACATTTAAATGAAATGGCCGATTAATTTGCGTGAGCATCCCTGAATGAACCGATAATATTGGTTCTTCCAGAAGTGGCCCATCTTATGAGCTATCAGATAACCAAAATTTTCAATTTGGGGAGGTATCATTGAAACTTTAATTTCATAGACTATTTTTCAGCACCTAAAATTTTCGTAGTAGATACAGTTGTGTTCCTCAAGACAATCGGAAGTAATTAAAACAAGATTACGGTGCCGTGTGGCCCCATTAACCCTATATTTACACAGTAGTGGTCTGGCGATATTGCCCCTGTGCCAATTCAGCCTAAAAATATTGTCACGTAATAGTGACTGGGATGTACTCAGTAGCAATGCTCTAACTGACGAAACTAAATCTATATTGGCCGAACTTGTGCCGTCAACAGAAAGTTACACTTAAAGCGCAACGATAGCAGCGAACACAGTCTACGATCGTCAAAAAATCTGATCAGCGGGTCAAGCGCGTCGGCTTTTATAGATCAGTCGTCGAATGTTCCAGATTAACCGTGTCAGGATTGGGGGCTCAATCCCATCGCTCGTGGTCCTTTGCCAAGATTGGAGTACGGCAGGAATTCGAAGGTAGCTGGCCCATGCCGTCGTCCAACTTATTTACGCTGAGGTCGTTGGTGAAGTGAAGAACTGCTTCTCATCGAGAACGAGGAAAATGGGTTTATTTACAGAAATTAAATCAGTCTAACATGACTGCTTGAGAAAAAGAGTATCAGTCCAACATGACTGCATGAGAGAAGTGAATCAGTCTAACATGACTGCTCAAGATAAGTGTGTCCAGCTTTCGCACAACGACAGTTTTTACACACTCGGTCCTCTGGCCATACGGGGCGACGACTGTTCGTTTACTCATCACCAACTCGCCGCTGCTCCGCAGATCAGTTTACATACACAAAGGCACACACATTCCGATGCCCAAACGACGGCGTTGGAGGGGTGCCGTTCCGGGAAGTATCGGTGCCAATCGTGGGTAGCTCGTTGTCTTGGGTCACGGACAAGGCGTGAGAAGCACCAAAATACGCTTTCCCGCGGCAGCTTGTCCATGCGTGTCAAATCAGATCCACGCTGGAGAACTCCGGAACCATTGTTCACACACCGAACTCGTTCCGTCACAATGTCGATGGGGCTGGCGGAAGGAGGCGGTTTTCAGCACAAAGGCCGCTTCTTCGAACGCCTCCTAGCTGTAGCGACGGAGAGTGCGGAATGCGCGTCTTGCCACCCCTTGTCGTAATTGGGTGGCAATTTTGCCTTGCAGCTCGCCTGTCTTAACAACCGATGGGACCAGCGTGTCTTCCACAAAGTTCTACACTATTCGCGTCGCGCATGCATGCAATCAGATTACACGATGTTCGGTGACAGACAGCGGATGGAACCAGTGATAACATTCCAGAAACTTCCGATGCATGCAGGCGCGTCCTGTGGTGTGCGATAACATTCGTTAGACGGTGAAACACGGTCGCCCGATAAAGAAGTACACGTGACAATACCCCCCTCTTAAAAAGTATCGACCCGATGCTGCAAACAAACGAAAGCAAAAAACAAAAACACCTGTAGCAAAGAAACAACAAAATAAGGAAGCTCGTCAGCGTGCTTAAAAGGGCTTAAGACGCACGGCGTGGACCACTTCGAATCGTGCGCGGCGCCGCTGTGTATAAGAAATGCCGTCTGGCACGACCTCATAGTCCAGTTACCAATACGTCGGATGATCTTGTAGGGTCCGAAATTGCGTCGCACTAGTTTCTCACTGGGTCCTCGTCGGCGTATGGGTGTCCAATCCCAAACACGCTCATCGGGCTGGTACTCGACGTAGCATCGTCGGAGGTTGTTGTGTCGGCTGTCGGTACGCTGCTGCTTCTTGATCCGTAGGCGTGCGAGCTGTCGGGCTTCTTCGGTGCGCTGGAGATAGGTAGCGACGTCAAGATTCTCTTCGTCGGTGACCTGCAGCAGCACGGCGTCGAGAGTCGTCGTCAGGCTTCTGCTGTAAACCAGCTTGAACGGCGTGATCTGTATTCTTTCTTGCTGCGCCGTGTTGTAAGCGAAGGTTACACGACAGGATGGCATCCCAGGTCTTGTGTTCGACGTCGACGTACATTGCTAGCATGTCGGGGATGGTCTTATTCGGGCGCTCTGTCAGACCATTCGTCTGTGCGTGGTAGGTGGTTGACCTCCTGTGGCTTGTATGACTGTACGGCAGAATGGCTTGGGTGAGCTCCGCTGTAAAGGCAGTTCGTCTGTCGGTGATGAGGACTTCCGCGGCGCCATGTCGCAGCAGGATGTTCTCGACGAAGAATTTCACCGCTTCGGCTGCACTACCCTTCGGCAGAGCTTTCGTTTCAGAAAATCCGGTGAGGTAATCCGTAGCCACGATGATCCACTTATTTCCGGTTGTTGAGGCTGGAAAGGGTTCCAACAAGTCCATCCCGATCTGCTGAAACTGTCGGCAAGGAGGCTCGATCGGCTGTAGTAATTCCGCAGGCGTTGTCGGTGGTGTCTTACGTCGCTGACAGTCTCGCCATCTCTTGAGGTAACGGGCGACGTCGGCGGTCAGGCGCGGCCAGTAATACGTTTCCTGTATCTTGGATAGTGTCCGAGAGAATTCGAGGTGTCCAGCGGTCGGATCGTTATGTAGGGCGTGCAGTACTTCCGGGCGCAACGCAGGCGAAACAACAACTAGGTAGTTGGCCCAAACTAGTGAGAAGTTCTTTACGAGTAGGTTGTTTTGAAGCGAGAACGAAGACAATCCTCGCTTAACTTTCCTAGGGACAACGTCGGGGTGCCCTTCCAAATACTCGACGAGGCTTTTCAGTTCCGGGTCTGCTCGTTGCTGTTCAGCGAAGTCTTCCGCGCTTAATATTCCAAGGAAGACGTCGTCATCCTCGTTATCTTGCAGCGGTGAGTCAACGGGGGCGCGTGATAGGTAATCGGCATCAGCGTGTTTTCATCCGGACTTGTAGGTTACAGTGATACCATATTCTTGCAGTCTTAGGCTCCATCGCGCCAGCCGTCCTGAAGGGTCCTTTAAATTCGCTAGCCAACACAACGCGTGATGGCCGCTTACGACTTTGAATGGCCTGCCATATAGGTAAGGACAAAATTTTGCTGCAGGGCAAACGATGGCGAGGCATTCCTCTTCGGTTGTAGAATAATTGCCTTGCGCGTTTTACAACGACCGGGTAAGCTAACACGCGTAAGCTAACACGGCACCGAGGCCTAGGCTACTGGCGTCAGTGTATATTTCCGTATCGGCGTCCTCGTCGAAGTGCGCAAGTACCAGTGGCGACTACATGCATCGTTTGAATTCTTGAAATGCGTCGGCGTGCGGCGTTTCCCACTTGAACTCGACATCACATTTCGTTAGATGCGTCAGTGGCCCAGCGATGCCTGAAAAGTCCTTGACAATGCGCCTGTAGTCGGCACACATGCCAAGGAATCTACGCACTGCCTTCTTGTCGCCGCGCTGCTGGAACTTTGCAATGGCGGCTGTCTTCTCTGGGTCGGGGTGGACTCCAGATTCGCTAATGAAGTGGCCCAGGAACAGAAACTCACCGTAAGCGAAGCGGCGATTTTCCGGCTTCAGAGTGAGCCCTGATGACTTGATGGCCTCTAGTACTGATGAAACCCGCCTAAGGTGGTCGTCGATATTTCCGCCGAAGACGAAGACGTCATCCAAGTAAACGAGACAGGTCTTCCACTTCAATCCTGTGAACACCGTGCTCATGACGCGCTGGAACGTTGCAGGCACCAAGCACAGACCAAATGGCATGACCTTGAACCTGTCGACGCCGTCTGGCGTTATGAAGGTGGTCTTTTTGCTATCTCTCTCGTCGGCTTCTATTTGCCAGTAGCCAGGCTTGAGATCCATCGACGAGAAGTCAAAGAAATTATGGGGTTTTACGTGCCAAAACCACTTTCTGATTATGAGGCACACCGTACTGGAGGACTCCGGAAATTTAGACCACCTGGGGATCTTTAACGTGCACCTAAATCTAAGTACACGGGTGTTTTCGCATTGACGAGAAGTCGGAACCGTCAACATTACCGACTGTGACATCACCCCCGTCGGAAACAGCACCTTATTGGTGCGGTTCATCGGTCTGAGAAAGGTCTGAGAAAGAAAGGGTGAGAAAGTTTTGAGGAGGAAGACGAAGTGATTCTTTGATAGAACGCTTGTGCTTTTGTCTCCGCTTTTTCGCTTTGTTTCCCTGCATTTCTGGGAGCTGCCGCTCCCTCCTTGCGGTAATGGATGAAGAAATCTCCGCGGACTTTCCTGGTGTGCAGCCGTCAGGTCGGCTAGCGTCCAGGAAACGTGGAAGTGCGTCAAGCGATACCGACAGCGAGGACACTGAGATATGTTCGGACAGCTACGACTCGTCGGACGATGACTTCCAGGTCGTGATGAGTAGATCAGCGAAAAGAAGACTACTGCAGACATCTTCGTCGCCAAGTGCTTCTACCGTGAAGAGTGCACCGCTGCGCTGGCCGCACACTGTGCTCTTTATGCCCGTGGACCCGGCGACCAATTTGCGGCTCCTCAACAGGCAGGTCCTCTCTTCCTTACTCGAGAGAATCGCACCAAATGAGATTAAAGACGTGCGAATAAACCCGCGGAAAAATGTCCTGGCAGTTGATGTGCTACATCGTAGTGCCCTACAACACCTACGAAATATAACTGATATCGACAACGTAAAGGTGCGATCAATGATCCCTACAGGCGGCGATGGTACTGCGGGCGTCATTTATGACGTCGACGTTGCCATTCCTAATGACGACTTGCCAACGCTGATAAAGCCAACGACAGAAGGTAATTCCATTACAAGAATTTCCAGATTGGGAAACACACGCTGTGTGAAGATTATGTTTGAAGGAGACAGCCTTCCTTCCCACGTCAAAGTAGGACATGTCCGCCATCCAGTACGACCATTCGTACCGAAGCCCCTCCAGTGTTTCAAATGTTGCAAGATTGGCCACGTGAAGGGTGTCTGCGTGAACAGTGTAGTGTGCCCGCGGTGCTCTGAGTCCCATTCAGAAGACGCCTGCAGCACACATGTTCTAAAGTGCCCGAACTGCAGTGGTCCTCACAAGGCATCATCAAAGGATTGCCCGCGGATGCGGAAGGAATTCACGATTCTAAAACGCATGGTGCGCGACAATTCGACACATCGAGAGGCTGCTACCGCTGTTCGGCGACGTCGGCATCGACACCGAAAACGTTCAAGAAATTCCGCAACTGAAGATAGGTACACGCCAGCTACAGTCAGAAGGGCTGCCGCATCTCCGCACTGCGCCACCAAGACAGATACAAGGAAAGCGAACAAAGAGGAGAGCCTCGCCCGTCCTGAAGAATGGCCTGAGCTACCGAGGGCACACCTCCCTGCTAAGATACCTCAAAACGCACCGGCTTCAACGGCTTCTGCCACTGTTGAAGCGACGCTGGCTGATGATCTCCAGGTCATCAACATTCTGCGGTCGCTCATGAGTGCCATTCGCGGTATACTTACCAACATGAAGTCTTCGTCTGCGCAAAGCGCACTACAGGTGCTGGACACTTTGAGTCCAGTACTTGCAGCTCTTGGTTAAAATCATGGCTCTCCAGAAGCCGTCGTTTCGTGACGAAGTCCGAAACGCGTCGATATTTCAGTGGAACGCCAGAGGACTGAAGTCACGCATGTCGGACTTTCGACAGTTTGTGTTCACGAATAAGTTCCCAGTCATCGTCATCTGCGAGCCCCTATCAGATAACATCAGACTGTCCGGGTATGAATGTTTCATGTCCGCCACCCACGGAGAATGCAGCAAGATCATCGTATTCATACGACGTGATCTTACGTATGTCCATCACCCAGTGTCGCCTGACCAAGAAAACCAATACGTCTGTCTGACAGTGAGGAAAGGCAAGCTCACTTTCACATTAATTGGAGCCTACATATCGCCCTCAAGTCGGTTGGACTGCGAGAGATTACGGCGAATCACCACAGCGACTCCGCAGCCTTTGGTGATTACTGGAGATTTTAATGCCCACCACCATCTCTGGGGAAGTTCTAAGATAAACTCGAGAGGCAGAAGATTAGTGTCATTTGCCTCCGAACAAGAACTATGCTTGTTAAATGATGGAAGCCCCACCTTTCTACGTGGAACTGCCTACTGTAGCTGCCTGGACCTGACCTTTGTTTCACGCTCCTTCACTAGAAAGGTCAGGTGGTTTCCGGATATTGAAACGCGGGGAAGTGACCACCTACCCACTTATCTTAGGGTTGAAGGGTTGACGGACTCCAGGTTAGCCGCCGTCACACAATGCATCGACTGGCCAATGTTCAAGTCAATTGTCGAAGACGGCTGTCGTGATGACTTGGCCACTAGCCTAGAGGACATCATAAAAGGTGCCCTAGAGGCTGCGAAACATTCACTTCCGAGAACGTCCACACGCACCGAATACGACATTGAGCTAGAGAAGCTTCGTACAATTCGTCGTCGTGCAGAGCGAAGATACAGGCGCACGAAGTCTGTAAATGACTTGAGGTTGGCCAGAAGAACTCAAAAGAAAATTCAGCGTCGCATGGACAAACTTCAATCACAAAGATGGAAATCATTCTGCGAATCTTTGGATCCACGAAAACCATTGTCTCACATATGGAGAACTGTTCGTGGTCTCCGTGGAACCCCTCAGCAGCGCCACCCTTTTAAGTCTTTGGCCCTTCACCAACAATGCAGCGAGATTGACGTAGCGGAAGCTTTCTGCAGGAGGATTGCTGGCGAAACTAGTTGCGCTGGAACATCGACGCTCCGCCACTCACCGATTTCACGCGACTCCCGCATGGATAGTCCTTTCTCCATGGACGAGCTCGAAGCTGCACTGGCCTTGTGCAAGCGTTCATCTTCACCAGGCCCCGACGGTATAACCTACCGTGCCCTGTGTAATCTGGGTGATGAGGCTCGAAAAGTGCTCCTGCTCCTATTCAACAGCTCCTGGCGAACAGGTACGGTTCCCCAAGAATGGAAGACCAGTCGCATAATTCCACTGCTGAAGCCTGGCAAGTCGCCTGTAGACATTGCATCATACCGACCAATTGCGCTTGCCAGTTGCATCGGAAAACTAATGGAGAGGATGGTTCTAGCACGGCTAGAATGGTACCTCGAACATTACCAGGTATACCCAGATGCAGTGGCCGGTTTCAGGCGGGGCCGTTCTTCCATAGACAACGTTATCGACTTGGTGACGTACGTCGAGCACCAGAAGTCCTGCAAAAGATTATCTGCTGCCCTGTTTCTGGATGTTAAAGGAGCGTACGATTACGTAACGCACGAAGCGATTTTGAACGCGTTAGAGGCAGTAGGACTTGGCGGCAAAGTATATATTTGGATACGTAGCTATCTACATACGAGATCCTTTTTCGTACTTACCGAGGATGGCCCGACCTCCCAGCATTACAGTAACCGTGGGGTGCCTCAGGGCGGAGTACTCAGCCCAACGCTCTTCAGTCTAACACTCATTGGACTCACCGACATCCTGCCAGGCATTGTTAGGCTCTCCATCTATGCCGACGACATTTGCATTTGGACGTCGGCTGTGACGCGACTGCAGCTTCGCGCGCGGCTTCAAAAGTCAGCTACTTTGACATCATCCTACCTTCGAGAACAAGGACTTCATATATCATACGAGAAGTGCGCAGCGGTGGCATTTACCAGGAAATCAATGTCGCCATACGTGATATCCGTCGACAGACACATGATCTCGTACAGCACGAGTCACAGATTTTTAGGGGTGGTCCTTGACAAAAATCTCTCCTGGACCCCTCATGTGAATTATGTGAAAAAACGCCTGACAGGAATTTGCCATATGTTTAAGTTCCTTGCAGGAAAGACCTGGGGAGTGCCAATACACTCTATGCTGCAACTGTACAGGGTCCTCTTTATTGGATTCCTGCGATACAGCCTACCTGTCATGTCCAACACCTGCAGAACTAACCTGAACATAATCCAAAGCATCCAAGCCCAAGCACTCAAGATATGTCTCGGTCTACCGCGGAGTGCGTCAACGACTGAAGTTATTGCAGTGGCTCAAGATTTCACTATTAGAACGCACATTAGCATTGAAACAATGCGTGTGCACCTAAGACACTTCGCCCGGAACCCTACCCACCACCTAGCAAGTCTCCCAGTAGATAGGCCCCACACGACATTCAGTGCGACTGTCTTCGCGCACCGTGACTCTTTCAGGTCAGGTTACACACCTGCGGCAAGGCCTTCTATTCCTCCATGGTGTATGCGCCGTACTCAAGTGAACCTTACAGTCCCAGGACTTCAGAAAAAGTCGGACTTGCCATCATCAGCGCTCAAGCAACTAACTTTATTTCTCTTGTACGAGAAATACAGCGACTGCACACACGTCTACACTGATGGATCAACTACATCAACCAGTTCCGGCGGCGCTGTAGTTATACCAGCAATGAGAATAACCAAGCGGTTCAACACTTCCCATGTCACTACGTCTACAGGTGCAGAGCTCGCGGCTCTCCGCGACGCGCTTGAAGTGATAAATACTGAAAGTCCTAGAAAATGGGCAGTCTTCTGCGATTCCAGGCCGGCCTTGCAATGTGTGCATTCATTTCTCCGACATGGAACTCACGATCAGCTCACGTGCGAAATCGCGGAACTTGTCCATCACTTAGGAGAAAAAGGCCATGATATCTCTTTTCAGTGGATACCAGGTCATTGCGGTATCATTGGTAATGAAGACGCCGATAAAGCAGCTCGGACGTCAAACCAAGAAGACCGCTGCGTCCCCATTCCGCTCTCAAGGACCGACGCCGCGAGACAACTTGACATTCTGGCACGCACGATCTCCTTAGCAGAGTGGAATAATGTACATACAAGACGCACAAGACTGCACCGACTAAACCCATCACTTCAACTCAGACCTCCAGCCGGTGTGCACCGGCGTGAAGCGTCTCTTCTGTGTCGGTTATGGCTTGGAGTGGCCTTCACGAATGCCTACTCAGCACTAATTGGAATGGCTGATAGTCCTGCATGTGATGTTTGCGCATGCGAGGAGAACATTGACCACATATTGTGCCATTGTCCTCAATTTCAAGCCCAAAGACAGTATTTGTCCGACACATTGAGGAAACTAGACGATCGTCCTCTGAGTGAACAGACAATATTAGAGCACCGTCCCGACCGATCATCGGCTCAGAAGGCAGTGAAGGCACTTTTGTGTTTTCTCAGAACTTCTGGTTTGCTCGAGCGACTTTAACTGAAGTGCTGTCCGTACGCGTACCTACACCTTCTCTCTCCCTTCTTTCTCTTCCCCTTCTCCCTTCCCCCAGTGTAGGGTAGCCAACCAGACTATTGACTGGTTAACATCCCTGCCTTCCTGTATTCTTCTCTCTCTCTCTCTGAGAAAGGTAACGCTTGAGACGGCTGACGTGGATGATGTCAAAGAGAGGTGAAGGCACCGTCCGCAGTATCCAGCGGAGACACTTTATATGTGATAGGGGTCACCTGGAGAAGGAAGCGGTAAAGGCCATAGTATCGCGAGAGGAATTTCTCCGAAAGACCAACACGCCAATATGGATACCAAACTAGCAAAAGAGCACCTGGTTTGTAGTCCACGTCGTGACGGCGCTAGTCGTAACGGCCCTTCTGGCGTGTCTGAATAAGGACGAATACCGGCAATCTGGCGTGCTTGGATCGCTATGGCTATGAAATCCCGAGTGAACTCTGTCGGCGAGTCGAGTGTGCTCGAAAGCAGAGTCTCGAAAGGCAAAGTCGACTCACGGCCGAAGAGGAGATAGAAGTGTGAATAGCCAGCTGCGTCGTGGCGCGAGGAATTGTAGGCGAACGTGCCAAATGGTAGAGCAACGTCCCAGTCGCCACGATCGGAGGAAGCATACATTGCTAGCATGTCAGTTAATGTGCGGTTCAGGCGTTCGGTAAGACCGTTAGTTTGAGGATGGTAAGCGGTAGTAAGTTTGTGTTTAGTAGCACATCATCGAACTAGGTCGTCTATGACTTTGACAAGAAAGTATCTTCCGCAATCGGTGAGAAGTTGACGAGGTGCACCGTAGTGTAAGATAACGTCAAGAAGCAAGAAATCAGCGACGTCTGTAGCGCAGCTGGTCGGTAGGGCTCTAGTAATGGCATAGCGAGTTGTATAGTCCGTAGCGACGGCAATCCACCTATTTCCGTCATTTGATATAGGGAATGGTCAGAGAAGATCAACGCCAACGCGGAAAAAAAGGGTCGGTCGGTATATTCAAAGGCTACAGCAGACCGGCAGGAGGCAGAGCTGGTCTTTGCCGGAGTTGACACGACACACGCGGTGACATAGCGCCGAACGGCGTGGTTGAGACGGGGCCAGAAAAACCGTCGCCGAATTCGGTCATGGTATGCGTGACGCCAAGGTGTCCAGCGGTAGGAACGTCGTGCAGTTGCTGCAGTAGTATGTCGAAAATGAGACGAAATGACGGTTAGGAGCTCGGGCCCGTCGGGGTGCATGTTGTGGCGATACAGGATGCCATTTTGTAGCATGAACATGTGAAGGGATGGGTCTTACGGATCAGAGAGCAGGCGTCCGATAATGGGCCGTAACGATTCATCGCGGCGTTGTTCAGCGTCAATGTCTTGCAAGGCAGATCACACCAGTTTCGAGGTATGCGTTCCGAGAAGTTACGACGACACGTATTGGTGATTCCCTAACTTTCAAGATTTAATGCAAAAAAAGTCTACTTGTAAAAAGATAAGAGGAAGAACAGTGCACAGATTCGGCAAATTTTACTGCGCTTAACTCGAACCTTGTTTCAGAATTATTTACAAGTGAATGCGCCTTAAGAATTCATTGGCTTCAATTCGTGTATTGCAATAATTAAGCTAAACTAATTAGTTGAAATGTATTTAGTAAAATGCTTACAATTAGTCAGATAACCGTATTCAGTACCAGCGTAAATACACTTGTGCGAAATGCCTCCGGCCATTGAGAACACATTTGCTTAAAGTTACATTGTTGTATATATATATATATATATATTTATATATATATATATATATATATATATATATATATATATATATATATATATATATATATATATGTAGTATTCTTACCTACATTATATATCTAGTCTTTTCCTTCGAAATTTTGTTCCATTTTCTTCTGCCTCGACAGATTTAATATATTTTCCTTCCCAGTTTTCTCCTGACATTCTTTGGCGAGAACATTGGCTCTCAAATGGCCGAAATTCTCCCTTAATAAATTATCGTTTATTTCGATTAGACTGTCCATCGAAAGTCGGGTGTCTTGCTTTTTTCGTATGAACTTAATTATGCCACACAGAAAGAATATCCTTTCAATATATGTATATGGATGCGAGATACTAGCAGTAGATTACACTATTCCTGGATGTTCCGTTTAGTTGATGTGTACTTGATGCTGGTCTGCAGGACATTCGTTAATTTGATGCAGCTGTCACACCTTGTACAAAAGGAAGTGTGTTTTCCTGTTGACTTGGCATCATGTGTAGGAGGGCTTTAAAACGGACTCACGTCGAAAACGGTTGTCGGACTACGCAATTCGTCATATTTTCTTGCTAAACACGAAAGTATGTACATTTATTCTGGGTTTTTATAAATCAGCATTTGATCTGACGTTTGTCAATTCTGGAATTCTCGTTCCTTCTTGGTCTATTAACGCTGCCTCAAACACTGCCATATACCGATCATTTTTTTCGTACTGTATGGCCTCTTGTTTTATTAAAGCCTTCAGTGCCCACTGTTGTTAATTAGTAGAAATTCTGATCCACAGCTCTGACATAGCGGTGCCAAATGAGTCCCAACCATGAAGTTTTCCGCGGTTCAAAATGTACGGTAAAAAGGACATTTTATCCTTAAGATGGATAAAAAAACTTCTTCATTTCGGTGGAATTCGCAATCACACGGGAATGTAGACGACGAAAAGCCACTTGGGGATGAACTTTGCAATTAGTTTCCGAACAACTGGAGTGACTGTAATTTCGCAGCTGCAACATTCAAGAGAAGTGTATAGAATGTCAAAGACGAGTGTGCCGACAAATATCATGACTGCCTGTCTCGAGCGAGGAACGAAAAATCACTGTTCACATTCAATTGGCTGCGAAAGGTGATTCTGACGCGAGCAAGTATTAATAATATAATTTGCTCCGGCGCGAGTTGCCTGCTTCTCCGGAACTCAGCGAGAAGAGCTTGGAACAACGCTTAACGACGATATTGCTTTAGTTCCTGAAGGGATGCTATCGTAGGTGCCTGCGTGGACGTCACAGTAGATGAGCTTTCAAGTGTCATTAGCATTTGCATTCCTCAGCCCCAGGTGCTGTTGGCATTTTAGTGCGATGCTAGAAATGTTGTGCGGGGTCACAACCCTTTGGGGAACACTGACGTCTTCTCTAAAGAATGCTTGGCTTCCTCTGTTCAAGAGAATAGTCAAAATAATCCCGTTTTTTACAGGGAGACTAGAGGGAAAAGTTGTTTTAACTCAGTACCAAAGTGCACAAAAAAGTAAGCAGTACCATGACATGCAGGCTCCCTCTCTCAGCCATGGCGACAGACAAGGATTATTGCAAGGATTAGACATTGTTTGAGCTCTGTTAATAAATTCTGTTCTACAATACCAAAAAAACATTCTTAGGGCCATAACTTCGTCAATCCACCCTCCGTTTCGCACGCATGAGGGGCGGTGCGAGCGCCTGCAAAGCTGATCCTGTCGTGAAATTTGGTGCACGCAGCATCCGCACGAGCACCTTGTCCTGTCGTCTTTCTTGTGTTTGTCTCGCACAGCCTTCGCATTTCTCGCACGCGAAATGCGAAGGCTGTGGGTTCGGTTCCCACCTGCGGCAAGTTGTTTTTTCATCAACTTTAATTTCCATTCAATCTTCTTTTCTTTATTTCATTTATTAAACACAAGTAATTTCCCCTATGTTGTCCTTGGTGTCAATGTTTGTTGGCTTCTTATGATATTACTAATAAAATCGGGACCCTCGGTTAACCCCCTTTCTTCTCGTTTATCACGCTATACCTGGCACTCATCGACCGCCGATAAGCCCAACTTCCCACGTATACGCCATGGTCAAGCATGCATACATCTTTCGAATAAAGTTGAAAGGTCTTTTGGGACACATGCAGCGTCACTCACTCAAGCCAGAGTGTGCTGCCGCTTCAAAGGCGACAGGGCACTGACGTTAGCGTTGGCTGTGCGATTTACGCCACCGATCTGCTTCCCTCGCGGAGGCTCATGATAGCGATAAGCAGGTGGAGTGGCAGCTTACCCGGCTAAATGCTACGTTCGTTTGTACGCGGAGCGTCTGGCAGCGCTGCAATCACGGTGCGCAGGCGGACATGTCACGTGGTATTTTTTTTTTTCGCAGGCATCTGCAGTAAGTGGGAAAACACTAATGACTTATAGATAAAAAACTGTTTAACCTGTTTAACTGTTGAACCTGTTTAAAAAACTGCTTAATTTTTTGCCTAACTTCGTTCCTTGAGAAGTTGGCTAATTAATAGTGACTAATTAGGCAATTAAGCAGAATGCAAAATATAGTGTGACTAACTCCATACAATAGTAAACAGCATGCATTTGGTCGCGTTGTCTGAGAGTGCGTCTGCATATTTTTCAACTCTGGCTGATGTTATCTGGGACACCATATATATATATATATATATATATATATATATATATATATATATATATATATATATTCTAAGGAAACAGGTAATCAGCCATCATTACTCTTCGTCATCACTCCTCGTGCTCGCTGTCCCAGCACCCGACACTAAGTGCCCCTTCTTCTTTACACTCGGCCACGCTGCCGCAAATGGCTCTGCGAATGAGAAGTTGCCGAAGATGGCTCTGGCGGGAACAGCATTGGCTGTTTCGGGACGTTCGCTGTTGACAAAGCGCGCCAGACGATCCTGGACATTTAAGATCGGCCGGCCTCACCGACGTCCTGTGCACAAGCAGCAAAACAGTCCGGTCACTCGTCGGGTTCATCTTCGCAGCCGCAGCGGCCCGAGCGAATGAACTTGCTTTGCAAATGCACTCGGCGAAATGTGGCGTGTCATCGAGTGATCCATGCACGACGATGGCACGAAAGGCCAATTCCTGGCCACCGTGTCGTGGGCGGCTGCAAGAGCGCTGGCGCTGCGCGCCGGTAGGTGATCGGTCATATCCAGCTTTTCTAGACATCAGGGTTTAGTTCGCCGGAGTGCCACCACGTGGCGTAGTGACCTTAAACTTTCTGAACTTCCCTCGGGGACGTGGTGATGACGTCAACGAAACAAAAATGAAAGAATTAAAAACTATCCCTGCGCATTGAACTTCACCACAGAGCTCGTCCCACGGGCGTTATCATTGTTCTTGATAAAGAGTGGCCGATCGTCAGCTGGAAGTTAGTTGTCATCCCAAGAACGTTTAGTTACGACGTGGCAAACCCAGGGGTGATTGATTCCGGGATTTTCAGAGGCCTTCCGAAAGGCAGCCACGGTGTTTTTCTTTTTTTTTTATACAACTGCGAAATCTACAGCTTAGGCTAATCCTCGTGGGAACTTCGCGGGAGCTTTAGGTCAGGTGTAACTCCGATGTCGCGTATTTAAATACATTTAAAAGGCAAGAATGCTTTCCTGAAATGACAACTGGGCCAATTTAATGAAATTTGTTGCATTTGAACGAGGATGTGAAGCTCTAGTTCTATTTGACGGATGTGAAGCTCTATTTCGAATTCATTCTAGATGTTTTAAAAGCAATTTTCAAAAATTGGTAAGCTTGAAGGAAATAGAAACACGAAGCTTACAAATTCGCAGCTCTGCACCTGGAATCGATATCGCAGTTCTGTAACCTTCATAAATGAGAGCATCCAAAGCGAATAAATTTGATATGTCGACTGATATCTTACGTGAATGTGTTCCATTGCTTACAAGGATTTCGCAAAAGTGTCCCTCACAAATTAGGGGTATTTCACAGTCATTTATAGTGCATCAATTTTGTCCGCTTTAGGTGTACTTTTAGGCGCAATGACGAAATGTGATATCCCTTTTGATTGATGAGTTACAGATTAGCTTTCTGAAAATATGCGACTTTTGCCAATCTGTATAAAATAATTGACAACCTAAATAAAAATTTCGCAACCAACAGTAACTGTATTTAAAAATTTTATTCTAGATGTAGCAGGCTTCATCAAATCTGGTGTTGTGGTTGCCGAGAAGAACAATTTCTCAACTTCAATTTATTTAGATAGAAGGCCCGAGCTAGAGCTTTCTCAACGTCCCGCAGTTTCTACGAGACGCCGTCGTGGAGGGCTTTTAATTTTCACCTAACGTTTTCGTTAAGGTACTCCCTGTTAGTCCCTTAGCAATTTGCCTTTCCGCACTGATGGGCTACCGCAACAGCTGGAAATCTAGATATGTGCTTAGGTATTAAGGTGGCGGCATGAACACACCGAGGCAAAAGGTACGACACAATAATTCTGTGAACTACTTTTTTTTTCGTCGTCGTCCATTAGCATGCTATGGCTGAAGCTGCTCACAATAACACGTCGCATTTACTGGTCAATGGGCCAGGTACACCTCTGGGTATGACATATATACCGTACATGCATTCGGTTGTCAAATCACTGCCCTGTCACGGTTATTCACGTGAGTGAAAGATGACCACTATGTAAGATCATTCTGCAGTAATGCATGTAGGATTTTTCTGTTCTCCATATTGTCTACCATAATTGCCATTCTGCATATATAATACAGCCGATATCGAATGCGAAAAACGCTGGCGACGTACTCAACGGCCTCGCGCACAACTCCCCTCTGTTCCATTGAAGAGTTGTGCGACTGTCGAGGACATGAGTAAGGAATTTTGGCAGTTCGAGGAAGGTGACCGTCGGCACATGAGACAAATTGTTTGCTGCAAGGCACTACATTTCTTTTTGTCTTTTTTAACGTAACATAAAGACAAGCGCATGCATTTTATGTTGTCCGATAAAGAAAATCCGGTCATACAAGCGATGACTTAACAAATTAGCAATGCATTGTTACGTTTTAGAAAGTAAAAATACAAAATTTCATAGTTGAAGAACACTCCTTGAAAAACCAAACTGAAACCACATCTTGAGTTTTGTGTGTCGGCCATCTGGTGGGCGACTGTCGAATTCAGTCCTACGTGGCATTTAAAAAAACATAACACACAGCACAGCATCGAGCCACCACCAGCGTGGCGCGGAACGGTAAGTGCAAGCAGTTAAACCACTCGGCCACGCCTTCAAACGCTTCTGCAAGTGGCACGCTGGTGTTTTTATATACACCACGTGAGTTTGGACGACTGTGTTTCAAAAATCGCTTTTGGGAACAATGTTCCGCAATGCGTACAGTCAAGATAGGCATCAATTGAAAGCTCAGCCTCCGGGCTACGTACTCTGCAGCGGGTGTTACAATAGCAGCAGTAGTGTTATGACAACCACCGTATTTGACTCGAAAATTGAGTACAAATTTTCGTTGTTTCCATAGGCTTGCATTGCTGAATATTTAGCCGCTCTGGGAACAAAATTCTAGCTTGCCACAGCATGATCGCTGCATTTGGCTGGCGTGAATTATCTTTAAGAACATGTCTGTCACCTGGCTTTTTCAATAATCGACCCCAGCTTTATTTATTCGCAAAAACCCGCTCATTTCATTGAAAACGTGCTAGCTTCGTGCCGCGGCCGCTTGGAGCGCTAGTTGGTATACGTCTCTATAGAACCTTAATATGTCCAAACAGGGTACCGTTGCGACTGCACCGAAATCCGTGGTCTCTTGCGCGTTTGATAGATAGTCCATGGGGCTGTAGGGAGCTTGGAGTGGTAGGACGTCGAGTACGAGAGGAGCCGCTGCCTCACTTTGCCTAATCATTGACGAGCACGATGGCTGCGTAAACAACTGCCGTGCTTCAGAAGAGGCCTTGGTCTCTTGGAAACCTCGTGTACTTGGAGGACTACAGGTAAAGGGGCGAAGCTTTACTGCACCACCTTCAATTGTGAGCTCAAGTTCTCCGGAGAAGAGGTAAGCAGCTCCAGGAATCAGCTCCTCGAACACGGAAAGCGCGGCCATAAACTTGCTTCCGGCTTCAGTGCGGAGCTCAAGGTAGGTAAAGCGCCCCGACAGGCATCACGGTGCCGACGAGGTCACACAGGGGTATCTCGGTCCAGGACTGCAGTGTGACTGGGGCGTGGCATGCTCAGCTCCAGTGTCCGCAAGAGCAGTCAGTGCGTTCCCCTATGTCGTCTACGCGTGCGCGCAGTGTTGGAAGCAGCTGGCCTTGGCAACGAATGACCTGAGATCGGGTTTGCAGGCAGTTCTCGTATACCTATATCATGGGCCGCACGGAAGGTATCCGAGGCACGACGTGGCGTAATCTGTAACGGCTGTGCTGTAACGCCCACATGCAGCCCACATGCGCCGGACGAAAGCCAGGAAATAATGTTCGACTGGCTGCACACAGTGTCACCGCGTGCTTCGAGACATGCATGCCGTTGACGACATATTGTCTGGCTGCCGGAGAATTCCAGGCCGGACTAGAAGCTTCCACGAGTCGTACTTTGTCGTAGATGTAGACTGCGACGTCCTCACTGTGGGTGTGCCGGTGCGACCACATTTCCATGAAACGGGCGCCATAAGAGCTCGCGAGAGCTGCAAATGCCGATGTCTGCGCCGCACTCCAGGTTAGCCATGTAGGATACGGGCTCCTTTGAAAGATATGCTAGGCTTCAGCCTCGGAGCCTCAAGAAGAGCCTCGTACTCATCTACCCGTACTGCTATAGAGTCACATTCAAACTCACGTCCTCACTCACCAAGCCTCACTAACGTCTGCCCTCACTTCTGATCACGCCAGCAAGCACTCACTAACGTTCGCACTCACGCATACCTGCCTCCTACGTGAGCGCTTTTCCCGCGTTTTGCGTGTAGCGTTACTGGCCCACAGTCGAAACTTCGTTTTGACACAATTTCGTACTTAACATTTGGCAGAACCACAGATTACAGCGCTTGGATGTCGACGGGCCGCCGGAGCTTTCCAACCGGGATTCAAGGGAGGGACGGCAATTCATCGTCACGGTCTCGCTCTGGCTTAAGCTGCACTCCGTAATCAGTTGTGCAGTCGCCCACATGGTGCCGTTGGTGAGCGCTTTCGGTATATTAAACTATTTGATATTCCTTTAATTTCCCTGATTTGCCTTGTTATGTATAATAAAGCTGGAGAATTAAACCGCCTGCCTTAAAAGACAATACCTTTCTTTCTTTCGGTTGGTGATGCATAATGTGTTACTGTTATACCCGTAATACCCGTTACCAAATGTTCCGTTCAACCATGTCTGTTCAATAATTAGACAGTTTTATGCGTTGCTTGTCTCTAGCCTCTACGTCCTTTTAGAAAACAACCTAGGTTTCATACTGCTCGAGAGCGCAGAGTAACAGCAAAGCTTAAAGGAAACACTAATAGATGAGCGCAAATTAGAGTTCTTATAAGGTATGAGAAAAAGGACTGAAGGTCTTGCTTTCTTTTACATATGACAATCTGATGTGAAATAATAACCACATTTTTAGCCAATAAAGCATCTAACAGGTGGATGCAAATTGCGTGCGAAATTCCCTTGCTGTACCCGCTATCGCTCACCCGTACTGTACGTGGCTTAAAAGGGGAACAGCGCAAGTGACATGACATAGGGCTGCGTCATTTTCTTTTTTATTTATCCATTACAAAGTTATGCATGCCAGTGCACGAAGCGGATAACTAGCGGCGGAGTACACGCGTGCTGCGGCAGTAGGGTAATTGTCACCCCCTGGTGAATCGTGTGACATCATTCAGTTACCTTTTAATGCGCAGCATTATACTGTCAGATGGTCGCAAAATTTTGTGTGAAGCAGGAAAACCCCTTTGAAAATGCAGGGCGAGAATAGGCAGCTTGAGCCCATTATGTTCGTGGTTGACAGCTGCCATCCGTATTGTACAGTGACAAGGGACTGATTGTCCGCGATAACAACAGGCGCGCCGGCTCAAGGCACTCTGCGAGCCCGTTCATGTTCACCGTTCCCCACATGCCATACGGAAAAAGGAGGCGTCAAACTTAGGCCAGGAATGCTTTAGCCTACACTAAAATGGGGATATAAAGAATTCTGGTGTTTTACGTGCCAAAACAACGATTATATTATGAGGCACGCCGTAGTGAGGGACTCCAGAGGAATTTTGACCACCTAGTGTTCTTTAACATGTACCCAATGCACGGTACAAGCGCGTTCTTGCATTTCACCCCCATCGAAATGAGGTCACCGCGGCCGGAATTCGATCCGGCTCCCTCCTCGGGCCCAATAAAATGGTGATAGCAAGCAGTATGAGACCTCCAGGAAAACACGCCCCCTGTGAGAATGGACGGTTACTAAAGGGTACCCAAAACGAGAGGATGTGCCACTCGTACATAAGTTACGCGTGCACACGCGACCGTCCTTCATTATGCAGCGCAGGGCATCGTGCGAAGAAATCAAGTGGAACGTCCCTGAAGGGAACTGTCAAAGGTATGCGTACCATTATATGCCTATCGCCGTTGTGCCGAATGTATATGTTCGGCAATTTAAGTACGCGCATCTCTCTGCTCGTCCTGAGCCTCACGCATACAAATAGACGACGTATATACTACATCAGCATAACTATTCTACACATCGTTACCAGGCATAAGGCATTCCACACCACGCCGATCACCATATAATGCCACGCATAGCTTGGACAGTTCTCGTTCGGAGAGGTTCGCTTAATTTTATTATCTGTGTGACGTCAGTTTTGGCGTCCTGCGCAAATGGATGCACGCATTCCAGAAAGGTGTTTGCCTTGCTTCTGGCTCCCGCACCTGACATTCTGATGGGCCTTGTGGAGATGCGTTTGGGCAGATGACATTTGACGTCAAAGAAAACGCTCACCTTGCTCGTGAACCACGACAAGTGGTTTATACGAAGGCATTTATGTTCTACCATAAGATTAGGAATGTCTGCAAACGTATCGTGCTTTGAAACTGAGACCTTGAAATTGAGACTGCCCTTTCCTACTCTCTCTAAATCTCTCTCACGGCCTCATAATTTTTTTTATGCAAGTAGTATTCAATTTTGATGTGAGGTAAACCATTACTAACGAACAAAATTAAAGTTGCCTACTTAGGTCGTTTATCTACGATATAAATTATCTGAACTTTCACTTCTCTTCACATCGAAAGCTCGGCGCCTGTTCTTGGTGAAATCTTCTATGCTTGTTGCCATGAATATAAGTCTATAGACAGGACGTGTTCCAATCATGTACAAGTTCGGCAATTTGCGGACAAGCTTTCCTATCTAAAAGTCAGACGCTATGAAATAAACGGAATCAATCGCAGGAACATAGTCACCACGATACCAGGTTCTCGTTCCTTCTTACTTAATTCGTACCTTAACAAATCTCCTGTGATAGATAGAGTAATAATGTCCCGTCATTTGGATGACTTGAAGAAGCTGATATATCGTGCACGAGTCGCAGTGTGACGTTAACTAACAACAAAGGTCCACTAATTACTTTTCTAATGATTCCTTTCAGGTCATATATCCCAACTGCACAATTAACGCCGAGCACCAGTGAATATCTATTAGTCAATCAGTCAAGTTTATTTTCTAGTTTGTAAAAAATTCAGGATCGAAATAAAACAGCAGCGTTGTAGCAGAAGGAGGAGAGAGGCAGAAAAACAGATTTCATCTGAAACAGAGCATTGAAGCACTGCATAAAAACTCTGCTTAACATTAGTTTCGGGGAATGCATTCTCCATTTCTGTGGTGAAATGCATTGTTCTTTAATGATTATCATTACTATGGACGACTGAAGCGCTGATACTTAAATGTGAAACTGAAGTGAGAAGTGGTTTTAGCTTTCTTCTTTCTCCTTTCTTTCTTGCTCCTTTCTTTCTTTCTTTCTTTCTAGCTCCTTTCTTCCTTTTTTGTGTACCCAAGGCTAAGTGAAATGTTAATTAACCACTTGTGGCTCTGCTTAGTAACAAGGGATATTCGAAAGAGGATTCAAGAAGAGCTAAGCTATGAGGGCTGCATACAGACAGTTTACAGGCTGGATTATGGAGGATCTATTCGCTGAGTCATTACTGCAGTTTCTACGGACGTGGATCTCTATGCTCTTATTTTTAATAAACATCTGTGCAGCATCGCATGCTGATCCAGAATAAATGTGAACCAACCTGTGTTTTTCTGATGGCTGTATTTTCGAGTTTCGCCTCAGCTTCAATTAGAGTTCGGAAATGCGCCGAATTTCTGTGTATTTTTTAGAGTAATCCGAAGCTCCATCTGGCATTACTCGCCTCTTGTCTCGGCCTCCTCTTAGACTATGTTCGAGGGAAAAAATGAAAAAGCGATTCTCCTTCCATGAAGTGAGCCCGTATTTCGCGTGAGCATACTTTCTCTCATTTATGCCTTCATTGTATATCTAAATATTATCGTATTGTTTATCTAATTCTTTATCTTATTGTTTGTGTCATCATTTATCTAATCCTTTAGCGCACTTCAAGTCAGTTCATTTACGCACATTATTAAATTACTGTTTCATTTCACATCTCATTCACTCACCACGCCGCGCTACCTGTGCGAGTTGGCACCATGCCAGCTGTGCCGGTGAGGTCATCCGTAGCGCTGCTCGCCTATTCTTATCTCGGTCGTACACCATCCGTCGTGTCGGCTGCGCCACTGAGCTCATTATAGGCGCTGTGCCAACATTTAGAGCTTCATACAGCCGCATCGCGAATTTCCAATGTGGGGGCACGTACGCTCAAGCGTAAATAAGTTCAGCCTGTGGTAAAGCTCCTTGTTAACACATACTTTTACGTCTACGCTCTTGTGACGTATACATATGGCTTACTCGACATAAAACCCGTTCCCTTTGGTGCGAAATTCGCAGCTGGTCCGCTACTACCACGCTGCCTACTCGTTCTCTTCGTGACCTTCAAGCTGGGCTGACTGAGCGCCGCCATCTTTTCCGCCAAGCATGACGTATTCTTCCGGCTGATTGTCTGGGAATGCACGCCTTCTGCACCTCGCGGTGACACACTACAAGGTCTTCCAGTATGACATCTTTGACGTGAGTTGGGAACGAGTGTAGTGTGAGGCAATGAGAATAACACCACTTGCTTTCGATTAATTTCAAATGAAACACTGATAAAAAAGTACCACAAAAGCACAAGCGAATCCTAAACCAGCAATCTTCGTATGTTGCGCACATTTTGTTCAGAAGAACCCCAGCGATGGCGGTCCTCCCATCTAGTCTTATGCAGGTTTTGTCTGCAAGAGTGTGGAAGTACAGCCCACTTGTCTGTGGCTGCCAGTGCAGACAAGTTCATAACAATCACACGTACCACTAAGGGGGGATGGGTTAAAGACCGGGACGCGCACAAGGCCGGTAAATAGAGGAACTAAGATGTCATATACGCACGCATGAAGCAAATGTTTGCTTTCTTTGCTCACGCTATGTTCAGCGAAACTGGAACACACCGGTCGTCACGTGCTCGTCTGTATGTACAATGCACATCTACCGGATTTGACAGGATATTCGGAATTTCCTTTGCGATTACTGTTCACGAACCACAAAGTTTTTGTTAAAAGTCAGGTAACCCGCAATGTGTGACATTCATACATCTACATCACATTGAACCGCTCGTCACTGCAGAGTGATTTATTTAACATCTTTAATCTATAGTTGCTAGAGCGATAAAAGGACAGCATGTACCTAAGTGCCTGGAAGAGTTTGAAACAAAGAGTTATGTCTGCCGCAATCTAACGTACGACAGCAGTTTCCGATGTTGTTGTCTATGTTAAGGGTCGTAGACAAACGTTCTCGCTCGCCTACAGGGCGTGTATCAGTGGCACGGCAGGGCCACCTGCTTGATCACAGCGGTGGCCTTCTACTGGATGGCGCTGCAGTGCCTCGGCTTCTGTATGGACTTCCTCTGGGGGTGCGACGAGGGAGATTCAGACAACACGGAAAAGCAGCGCCGCTTGCCCGACTAATGGAAGACACTAGCATACATGCTGTACCTGCCTCCACAGCTGACGGGACTTTTGCAGAACAACGATGACTTCGATGCATCGGTATGCGCGTTGCCGTTTGTTCCGACGGCATGTTGGAACGCGTGTAGGTGCTGGTGGCGAATTCTTGCGGAGCCGAGATCAACTATGACGCTCGACTGCCATTGCTGTTTTGGGCAGCTGTTTTCTAAGCAAAAGAACACAGACATATTCCCGGTGATTATATGCCGCTGTAAAAAAGTTTGTGCATCAAACAAGTGGAATACATTCAACATAGACGAGACAACTTCGGCAAGCTCTACCGCCAGCAGTGATACTTCCCGCGTCTAAGTCGGACCAGGTTAAATCAGTCTGTGTCCTCTGTTGTAAGCCATTTTCACTTTTTACTGTGTGGCTGTGAGGCGGACCTCGTAAAGCCTCCGTCGTTTAGCGAAGGAATGTAAGGTGAACCTGGGTTATGGTAAACTGAACTTCTGAAATAATAATTTTGGTTACGTTTAAGTTAAGCCTGCCGGAAACGACGCGAGACATAGCCACCTTCGCATTCAAGGAAGTATGTATGTTCGTTGAAATACAATGGCGCTTATAAAAAGGGTCGGTTTACTTCGGCTGGAGCTCACGCGTTGCAAGGCGATGTTTTCTCTGTATTACCCCGAGACATAGAATAAAGCGTCGACGCGATTGTGGGCCCATAGTTGTCTCAATCGAAGGCCATCAGAAGACATGCTCACGAAACGCTGCTTCATTCCTGCCATCTCAGACGATACGTGTGAAGTCAACGCAATAAATTGACGTAGAAATCACGTTTACATGAAATCGCCGAACTCTTGACTTCAAATGAAGTTGACATTCGATGTCATATGAACGCTAGCGTCATTTTAAGCATAACAGTCAAAGGCCTAATATCAAAGGGAGCGTAGAATCTTTTTCCAACGGATCATTAGAATCGTCTTAGACTAGTCAAATGATTGGCACAGTACAGTATATCAACTGTATAGCCCTGGCACAATAACGCTCCCGCCGCTTACCAAATCTCAAAAGTTTTACGACAGTGCCATCAATGGTTAAATATTGTGCAGTTTTCAGGAAAAGAAATTCATTTCAGTCTATTCAACACTTCTTATTGCCTATGCTGCTTCTCTTAGCATCCATTAGCGCTGATATTAAAACTACGTTTCGCACCTCGAACACATTGACCCGCCGTGGTTGCTCAGTGGCTATGGTGTTGGGCTGCTGAGCACGAGGTCGCGGGATCGTATCCCGGCCACGGCGGCCGCATTTCGATGGGGGCGAAATGCGAAAACACCCGTGTGCTTAGATTTAGGCGCACGTTAAAGAACCCCAGGTGGTCAAAATTTCCGGAGTCCTCCACTACGGCGTGCCTCATAATCAGAAAGTGGTTTGGGCACGTAAAACCCCAAATATTATTATTATTATTATCGAACACATTGAAGTTGTCACTCCTATGGCAACAGCATAGCAAGTCGGGCGAGTTGGTGGTAGCTCCTATTTGGCAAGCATCAGAGCTGACAGTGCTTGTGCTACAATCTTCTTTTCTTCTTCCTCGTGTAGGTAGCGCTGGTGTTTGCTCAATCTGAACCTTCCAGCTGCATCCAGGTGATTTGAAAGATATTTGCCCTCTCATAAACACAAGAAGAAATAATGGCAACGAAACAGTTACAACCTTGCAGAAACAGGCATATTTCCTACCAGGGTGAGGTGAGGCCCACCGCTTCAACTGTTTTGAACGCGAATATCCCACAAGAGTTGTTCAACTGTACTGCCTTCGACAAGGTGTGCTACTGTGACCAACGCAGAGCTTTAGTTTTCGCCTATTGGCACTTGAGACCCGATGTGTGATTTTTCGCATGCCGTGCGCTTTTATATAGAATTCGCGAAGGGCTTCTAAAAAACAAGAAAAGGAAATTTTCAGCCTGTGCCGCTACACTATATCAGGGTGTAGATTTAACAGGCGTCATCGCGCGCGCATGATTCATCCACTACGCGTCCTCTCCTGGGTGACCTGAGCCTCTCTGCTCGTACAACTAAATTTGCAAACCTAATTATTTGTCAAGAAGACTCCTGCCTTTGCCGCACTCCTCGCTGTGCAGGGCCCAGGCAGTCACTCTCGGACTTCTGCAAACGAGCCCGAGCCCCGCGGCGCTGCACACAATGTACCCCGAACGGTTTCCAAACCCGCACTGCCCTCTGTGTGGTGATTATGCGGATTTCGAGCATGTCCTGTGGGGCTGCGCCTCTGCCGGTCCCCCTTTCACCCAAGAGGAAATGATGAGCCTAATTGGGGCCCAGGATCAGACCTCTCAAATCCTGGCACTCCAGAGGGCTCGCGAGAGGGCCGTCAGGTTTCAATTGATGGTCCCCGAGTGTGCCTATAGCCAGGTGCCGTTAAGTTTGCTTAAAGGACTGGCGTTCACCGCTTCACGGCAATGAACCGCATACACATAGCACTGCAAGCTGCGCTTGGTGCACTTATCGGACGCTTTTTATTTTGCCATGCCCTGAACATATATGGAACTAATCACACATGTGTATGTCATGAACTTCTTGTTTGCCATTTGCACTCGACGCATGGCACAAGTAATCAGGAAGTCGACGGTTTCGAATGTTTCTTCCGACACTCACGTAAACACAACGCACTTCCTGTGCTCCGTCTGTTTCTGTCGGCAATCGCACGCACTAATGAGGTATGGAAGGGTGCACCGGCATGCTGCCTTCGCTTACTATTTTCATGGGAGCTGGAAAACTGTTGTAAAAATTATAACAATGAGAAAAATAAACTGCTTCCGATGCTGCTGGAGCTTAAGCCTAGCAACGCCGCTTTGTTAGAGCAAGCGCCATGTTGGCCATGAAGACGTCACACCTCATCTGCCCCGGACGAGCTAGTCAGAGACGAGCAGGCATGCGGATCGAAAAGTCGCGAACATTATCTCAATCCAGTGATCCACCAGGCAGGGCGGAGCACCTAGATGGCGTGCGGAACAGAGGGCGGATTGGGTGATCTTGGGGCCATTTCACATCGAAGCTATCTATGGCGAGGGTTCCGTGCATCTGTCTTCAACGTCAAAAAAAATACTCCGGTCCCGCGCGAATGCGCTTGTGCCACTGCTCGTGTGTTCGTCGTCTTCTTCCATAGCTGACTCGCCTGCGTCCTTCGGATATGCAATTTGAGTAGATTAGATATCAACAGATACCATATCCAAGATCAGTAAACTGCCAGATAGAAAACAAAGGTTTCTCAAATATTTGCGGCTATGCGCCGGCCATGCCTACGTTCGCACCACCGTCTCTGTATCGGTGTTCCAAGCGCTAAGCTATTCCAACGGCTATTCAATGGCTAAGTGGTTCCAATGCCCAAGCGCCCAGCGGTCATCTTCAGTGTCCTATTTCTCACGAAGACGTCAAGGTAGACAGCTTCGCGAAGGCAGCATCGAAGTTAAAAACCATGCAGGCTACTTTCCTGGCCAAACTAGATGCGGCTGGGCAGGGCCCTATATGAGGGCAATTGGAAACTCGATGGTAAGGTCGTATGCGCACAAGAAAACGTAGACACGCTTTCCTAGGTCCTTAATGTAAGTCACATCGTGCTTTTCGTGGGTTTCTATGCGCAAACATTTAAAATACAGAAATAATGTGTGCTTCTCTAAACTTTTTGTTTGTCGCCGTGAGATCACGTCACGTCGCAGAAGTCTTCCAGACGGCGTCGAATCTGTCTCGGCCGTCTCCTTCGCTGACCACGTAGACTGTATCCGATGCTGGCCACAATTGTAACACAGCCTTAGTTTCCTGTCCTTCCGCTCTCCTGTGAATGCGGTGCCGTCTAAACATCACGCGTGTCTAGTTTACTCCGACTCCTCGGCGCGGTGGTCACGTTGTCCACGCTAATGTATAATGTATATAAAAAAGTGGAAAGACAAGCTGCCATTCTCCATCTTGAATTTCACTTCTGTCGTCGTAAATGGGAGGCCGCGTATAGACCCGATTCCCGAGAAGCAACGCGCCTATCAGCTAAGCAGCTTCCCTGGTCATCCACCTTCACAGAGTAGACTGGCTCATGTTTTCTTTTTCTTTTTGTAGAAAGGCTTGGAAAGCCAGAAAACAAGCAAAAACTAAACCTAGGTGACGATGTAACCTTGGAATTCTCGCACGACCTCGTGCGGATGTCACGGATGGGCCTACTTAATATCCTGTGGTTAAAAATGCACTCTATATAATTCTAAAAGAGTCAGCGACTGCATTTAGGAAGTATCAGGAACCTTTACTTAACGACGATGACCTAAATATAAAAATGAGTTTATGGCGTGAAATTCAACAATGAAATTGGAGTATAATTATGCCTTCTAACGATCAATATTTTACTGCGAAATCACCGAAAGTAGAGTTCTTTAACAATATTTTATCAATGCGAACTCATTCAGTGAACTTAAGCGTTCCTTTAAGAAACAAGGAGCTGCAGTTGTTCTTGACATTAGTTCTCTTGCATCACATAGGGTAAAATTTGTCTTGGGAAAACCAACCAGCAAAAGTTAGCACGTTGTGGTAAAACTTACTGAGAGAGTTTTGTATAACCCCTTTACGTATTACATTTCTAAAAATATGTCATTGAGCCAAAGTCAAATAAGATCCCGGCTTGTTCTTTTTATTTGGTGTGCACATGTAGAAACGTAAATTCGCATTCAACTTTATCGGCTTAGGAAAGAATTTAATGCATTAGAGGCTTCCGTAACACTGAACGTTTGAAGGAGCTGGTGTCGTCGGTGTTCGCCGTGAGTGAAAAATCCCGGAAGGCAATTCATAAATAAAAACAACTTGCAAGATGGGCTGGGTTGGTATCGAACCAGGGTCTCCGGAGTGCGAGACGGAGACGCTACCACTCAGCCATGAGTTCGATGCTTCAAAGCGGGACAAAAGCGCCTCTAGTGAATGCAGTGTTGCCTTAGAAACGTACCGTGGAAAGTTTTACCGCGGTGTATATCGGTAATTATGAGCATGTAACTTACAGAAGTCGCAGTTAAACGGGTAGCGAAGTACGTTTCCGCTACATTTCTTCTGCGCTTGGCGCACACGCAGAGCCATCCTGCGGCAAACACAGAAGACCCCTTCCTCGCAATGCACGGCGCTGACCAGACAGGTGGCACACCACTCGCCCGATTGTCCCCTTCGTCTCGTTTGACCGCATTGGGGCCATGCGTGCACCGGTGCGAGGACGCCCCAATACCGTTGCGTTTAATAAGTTTTCTCGCTCTCTCCCCTTCCAACTTCCAGCGTGCGTCACTCTAACCCTCGTGTTTAGGTGACGCCACTCCTGTTTCCGCTCACAGCGCGATTCTTAGGGGCAGCGTCCGATGCGGGACGCCTCTGATGGTATCGCTGCGTCGTAGCGCGTCTAGTGGGAAAGCGACCTCTGCGATGTGGGCCGTGCTGCTGGCGAGAAGTCATGCGTCGGCGTGGTGCTCCCAAGTGAGATAGAGGACGATCGCATCGATGCGTCAGCCCCATGATCGCGTCCGCCTTCATGGCGTGTCGCGGCCCGGCTGTCAGTGCCGATCCCGACATTTGGCTCACGTAGATTGTTTCTCCCTCCGAGAGAACGTGTTCTTTGGTTCGTTCCACTTGCTCAGGCGCACGTTTCGTTGCCGCGCCGAACGCTGCGTTGCTCGGCGCTCACCCTGTGTCCGCGCCTCTTTGTGTGACCCAAGAGCATGCCGAGCGAATGAGTGGGCGGTGCGAACGGGGTGCGATAAAGCTATCGCGTTCCACTCTTGAACGCGAAGCATAAGCGTCCTCCAATTTTATATGATAGCTTTAAGCTAGTACTCAAGATTGCTGGACAGCCTACAGATGCATGACTTTCCTAGGTTTATAACGGCATAGATTACTGAATTTCCGTGAAACCAGGAGTTCACATGTTTTCAAAACGGATCTTCGATGGCTAAGTACACGCAGGCAATAGAGCGCCCCAGGGATTAATTTCAATGTGAAATACACATTGAAGCCATTCTCCAAATTCGCTCCGAGGTTGCCAACGTTTGTGACGCGGTCAGATGGTATAAAGGTAAGCGTGAAAGGCAGTAAGTGGCAAGTCGGAGGTTGTCCGACATAAAGTAATAATGTTCTGTTTGATTACTGTCCAGTGTAAGTTTGTAAGAACGAAAGTTTTAAAAATGGCTTGTTGGCTATTAGCAACTATGAAAGCTTCGACCGGTGTGTGGTGTTCACGTATAAGGGCATATTACGGCGTATACTGTAGAATACACAGAAAAGCGATTGGAAAATGAGCATATGGAACATCAGGCGCCATGTTCAAATCACTTCCTTTGTTATTAAATGGCATTTCCTGAATTTCGCTATCTGCTAAAGGTGTTTGAGTGCTTTGAACTTTCCACATTGATGTACATCTGTTATCGATGCCAAGTCCTTCTATGTATACCACGAGGACGAAAAGACGGCGCTGTCCGTAACGAATGGCAACAAAGGTCATCATCATTGGTGACCTCATCAACGTCTTGTATGGCGTCAGCAGTAATAAAAACTTAAAGTTGGAATAAGTTAAAGTAACGTGACTCAAGGTTGAGTAAAGTGAGTTAAGGTGACGTAAAGTGCACGAAGGTGAATTAGGTGGATTAACGTAGATTAAGGCGGGATTAAAGTTATTTATTTATTTACAGCATATCTGAGTCTCCTCGAAGGCATTATCGCAGGGGGTACAAATTAGAGCAAGATGGATTAAGCATGGTACAAATTAAAGCAAAGTGGAGTAAGATGGATTAGGGCTGATACAAGTTAGAGCAATGTGGATTAAAGTACAGTTGTAATGCTTTCGCATTCACATCACGTAAGCACACATAAGTGGCTGTCAATTTTTGCATGTGTTATGGCTTTCATTTATTGGCAAAAACCATTTGACTAGGACCCAATGTGAACTTACCACAGAGGCACTATACGATGATCTGCTGATGATGACGGTTTAAAAAGGAATTTACGCCAGAATTATCGCGGAGGCAATATCGGAAAGTACATGTACGTCTATATTTAGGTGCTTGCTAACGAACACATGCCTAGCAGAAGTAATTGAAGCCTCCAGGTGCAGCTTTTCCCACAAACATTGGCTCTATAGTTGTTCGGGAAAAATGCATTGACAAATCTTAATTCTGAGCATACTATTAGCGACGGCTCCTATAAAAACTTCCATGGGGCGTTAACGACTCTAACCCCCTGCCAAGACACGATCACTTGCGCCTTCTAACTGAGGCATTGGTAAATGTTCTGTGGGGTCACACTGAACCATATGAACATCATTAGCGGGCGTGCAAAGCAAAGCAGCGCTACTAAGCAAGTGCTTCCTCTCCAAGCTCTCTCTCGTTATCATTACAGCTGTCCTTCGTGCTTTCCATCTGCCCGCTTGAGAAATGCGTTACACTAGCTATGGCTACACGGCGAACCACCTGTGCCAAACCAAGAAAAAAAATTCGTGTGGAAGGATTACCAGCGAAGCTGTTTAGGCTGTATACATGGGCTGCATACATTTTTTCATGTCGCACCACGCCACTCCGACACAAGCGCGGCTGCAGTCACCGCACCTCCCGTGCATCTGCCGCAACCGCTGCTGCAGCCATGCCGGCACCTCCGGCGTGCGTCATGTTATAACCACAAAAGCGCAGGCCACGTGCGCAGGAATCTTCACCAAAACATTTCCCCTTCTCCCCCTGCCCGTCTCTATTACTGCAGCGCTCTCGCCACATTCTTTGGCCCCTCTCCCCTACCCGTCTCCGTTACTGTCCATGCGCCATGACCCCGATGCGGACGTAAGCCGCCCAGGGTACACACCCCCTCCCCCCGGGAAACCATGCGGGGGTGCATATGGGGGCTACAGGTAAGCAGCTTCACTGTATAAAGACAAAAAGCTAGTTTCATACCTTACGCCCAAGTGACTGCAATGCGATAGCACTATCAGTCTCGGCACAAACACGCCTTTGAATGTGCTGCTTCCATGATAGGCTCCCGTTAAAAACCGCATTTAAGCTTTTGCAAGCTCGGTGCATATTGTGCACCAGTTCAGTGACCGCACGACCAAGTCACAATCTATGATTACGCTTCGATTACACTGAATTGGCCCGGTTTACTCAGCGAGTCAGAAGACCCGCCAATTCTAGGTCAAAGCTAGGTGAAAAAAAAAATATGCAGAAAGCATCGATGGTCAATGTCAATGTAAGCGAACAGCATGAACAAACGAACGAACAAATTAATGTATTCTTTACCAAGTACGACATCGATCACCAACACACCACAAAAATGGACGAAAGGGGCAAAGAAAGTCATTCGCTTTGAAAAGCTTACGCAACTTCTTGCATACACGTCAAGTTTAATTGTTTAATCATCTCCAACGTCGGCGCAGCTTGCTCGGCAGGACAGCCGTCATGCCGAATTGGTAAAACGTAGGCAAATGAAGTTTTGTTTTGAACGCACAAATGTCATTTAACTGTTTGCCAGTGAACAAATTACCATAGATTGACAGAGATGGATACCCATTTAACACAAATGCTATTTAATTGCTTCCCAGAGAAACAATAACCGCAGAATCGCAGCAATGGAAACCAATGTCAAGGAAAAAACATGGAGCACCATAAGCTATAGCTCCCTAACTGGTCTGGTTGGCTTTATTCCCGCAAATGGTCGATTCATTGAAGCCCCTGCAACAGAAAAAGAAAACAGAAACCTCAACATCCAGTTTTCCTGATTAATGAGAGAAACGCGAAAGCAAACATAATCGCTTCATATGAGGACCGGCGTGAGTTGCATTCTAGTCCAGCTACATTTGTAAGGGTGGCTGAGACGTCTTATTTAGCATGATGTAGATAAACACAAGAACACACGAACACCAGGTAATGTTTCGCTTGCATAATTTGGTAACGTGTTTTCGCCCTTGAACCATAACACTTTGCTCAAAACAATAGTATGCACCAGAAAGCTTTCAGCTGGCCGCAACAATGAGGCCAGCTTTCAGTAGTCTACATTATAGGGCAGGTTAGTTGATAATCTGTACAAAATGTTTGTTAGAAATACACACATGAATATGCACGTGAGAAGAAGGCAGCGTATTGATTATCAATAAAACTGAACGTATGCCAATTGTAAAACGTGGCTATTCTTTCATACACTCTCTCAAATTAAGGAGTAATGCACCACCACTGGTCCAATGTGACCCCTTCGTTACAAAGTCGCCAGCTTCAAGAAGGTTCTTACTTCTAGGTGAAACTACCTGGAAGTTATTGGTATACTTGCCAGCACAAATTGATTAGATGTAACCGCCTTTTAGAAGTTATCCCGCTCGATAGGATATGCCCTTTCTGCGTAGGTAGTTTATCTTTCGCGTTTTCTTGTTGTATTGAACATACACACTTGGTGCGGTGCTCATTAAAAGTGCACCCGGGCGTGTCAGTTCATAACTTCCCATTCATCTTCGAGTTGTATATCAATTTAAGTTAGGTCAAATTTCAAGTATAAGTTGTATATCTCATTGGCGTGAAGAAACTAGAGTATAATTTAAATATCACACACTAATTTAGAAACAGAAAAAATGGTGCTGTGATTACCTATCACAACTCTACTTGCGATAGGTAATCGCGGGTGGAGTTGTTTTGATCAAGTTCAATTAGTTATGAAAAGAAAAGAATCAAAAAGAAAAAAATCTGTGGGAAAAATGAATTATTCTCAGTATCGTTGCGCATGAGTTCTGGGTCTACTGTGCTTACTGTGGCCTTCTACGACATCACTAACAAGACACTTCGCCCCCTTCGCTCACTCTAGCCAATCATTTCGCGCAGAGCTGGACCTCACATTTGAATAGCGGGCACAAATGAAGGGCAGGTAATTGGCACTAGGAACGCACCTCGCCTCGCTCCTCGTCATCTACTACCATTGATTCCTGCAACTAACACTTCTTTTTTACTGCGATAGAAATTATACGGAAAGCCGAGGCGCATTCACGCTGTCCTCCTGTCATGGCATCGGCGTCAGGCGCACGCCAGCAACATGCAGTGTGTTTAGTTGCAAAAACGACAAAGTAGTCGCGCTAGTCAAGCTCGATCAGCTCAGCAGTGGAGCCATTGCAGCGTTCTACCTTCCCGTACTGTTATAAGCATCGTGCGCACATGCACTAGCATTTCTGAGCAGCTTTGTCCATACGACGCTAAGGATAGCAAGTGGAAGGTACAAATGTAAACACAAAATGGAAAGAGAGAGAGAGCTCCAAGCAATGGACACGGTCGGTCACGGTCGTCGGACAGTTGATTATGCAGCACATAATTACGTGCAGCACAAACAACAACACTTCAGGCAGCTTGTTCGTTTTTAAAAACTGTAAGAGTGTTTGCGTTGCCGTCCGCTGCGATGGCTTTTGAAGTCGGCATTCGAAAATGGTTCCTTGTGATCACGGTCTGTCAATGTCTGATAAACGCGCAAGCGCAGTGGTGAGTGATCGTGTGCGTGCGCTGTAGCGACGGGAGTACACACAACGTGCTAAGAGGACTCCTAACGACCATATTCATTGCGCTTTACCTTCGCGGCATCCCCAAATGCTAAAAGTAAAATACTTTATCAAGGGCCACTTATAGCTATCGCCGACATTTATTTATTAAATTTCATATATACGTGTGTGTCTGTGGGGAGGGGGGGGGGGAGGGGGTGAAGCGGCTGCGTTGGCTTCATGAAATGAGGCGAAGTGGGCTAGGAGGGATGTGAGGAGGAAGGAGTTCGAACAAAATGGCGGTCGACACCCGTCTCACTGAGAATACGTCTTTTCTACTGCCGTTCTAGTTAGAAACGCTACATTTTGGCGCAGCCGACAGTTTTCGAAGACCATACATGCTGGTGACATTTTTAGTCACCAGGCGTTACCCGATACCAAGTGCACGGTGAGCCAGCGACGGACCTTCCTATCGATCTTAGTTCTTCCGCGCTGATCAATGTGGTGCTGCAACAAGCGGCAATCGGCAGACAAGCCCTCGTGCAAACAGGATCGGTGACAGTGAATCTACAGCTGCAGACATTGAGCGAACTCGTTCTGGAACCCATACGAAGTGGCACCCTCAAAGAGAATACGCCTGCCGGGAAGGTGAGCTTAGACTTGACTGTTATAGAACAACTGCAAAGGCGCGTTATGCAACATAATGAAATAATGACAAATTTGGTCCAAGCTCCGAACCGAGAGAAATGAGCACGAGGTATTGTTCAACCGGATGAGTTTTGAAAGAAACTCGAAAAGTGCGCACTACTGGCTGTGGTTTTTCGAGTATGCCTGTGACAAGAATATGTGGCACTCCGACGACACAAATATTTCGAATATGCGCCGCTATTTGGCTGCTATGGCCAGAAAATGGTCTGATGTGTAGCTCATGGATCATGGACAAACATGTTGGGAACTGTGGAAACGCCACTTTTGAGGCGCTTTTGAAGGCAATGCTGTAGAAAGATATGATGCTGCACTGCTGTTCAGATATACATGTGGCTCTCTGCTTTGGTACTGTCTTGAGACGCGTCGCCTATTCTGCGGAACCCAAGTTGTTGTCTCCTGCTGTCGTAGCTTTGATAACGCAAGGGTTGTGTATTGAGATCCGTAGTCATGTCTAGCTCAAAGTCCGAAAGCATTTGATGAACTTCTGAACTTTCTACAGAGCTCAGCGCCAAGAATTACATTGAGAAGACTGCCAGGTGGTAGAACAGAGCAACTCGATTCTTGTAAGCTAAGTGAGCATATTGTGTCGTTACCGTCATCTTAATGAAAAGATAGCTTCATAAACAAACCTCTGAGAAGCGTCAGTCTTGACTGTAAGGGTGGTGAAGAAACAATTACCCCAGTTCGCGACAAACTACTTCCACATAATCTGACTACCGTGGATCACTGGCCCCAGAAAAGGAGCTTCAGTGTGACAGAGTATTTGGTGTCGGCAAACTTACTCTATGTCCCTATTAAGGTAGATGGCATTGAAGTGAAGGCTCTCATTGGCAGTGGGGCTAGGTAACAATTATCAACATGACTCGAGTGTAAGCCGGTCGTCTGCACGTTGGCAGAACGTTGAGTGTCCAAGCCTACGATGGGTCAGTGAACATGCATAGCGAATGAGTTACCCTGGCTATTGAATTCCAAGGACATCCTATTACCAATGACATACTGGCAATTCCCAATGTCGCTTAGGATTTTCTTTTGTCCCACCCAGACATGAAAAAAACTTAAGATAAATCTCTATTGGGATGATAACGTAATGGCCCAAGATACCATCAGAACAGAAGATCCTGGCCAAGAAACTAGTGTATCAAAGCTGACTTTTCACTAGGAAGGCATTAAGACAAAGTACCCAGAGCTTACATGCATGGGGAGCTATCGTCCTGCGATGAAATCACAGGCCGATCCTTTCGAGCTCCCAGACAAAACAGTGGTCTGTTGAGCCCCCTATAGTATGTCCAGAGATAAAAAGCTGTGGCTTAAAAAAAGAGTTGGAAGAAATCTTGGACGCAGGTATTATCTCACCTTCTGTACTCCCATTTGCTTCTCCTATAACTATTGCACCAAAAGAAGACGCGACGTTCCACCTCTGCACAGACTACCGGGCTCTCAATCGTCAAACTGAATGATAGCTTATGCAATGCCGACAATCGACGACATCACTGACGAAACTGGTAGTTGCCGTTGTTTTTCAGGAATAGATATCAGCAAGGGCTTTTGGCAAATTTTACTAAGCGAAGAAACGAAAAAGTACACCACGTTTATAACCCCATTTGACTTGTTTGAGTACAACCGCCTACCATTTGGTTGGAAAAACTCCCCGGCGTGGTTTCAGAAGATTATGACCGACATTCGGAAACCTTACTTGGGCACATTTTGCAATGTGTACATCGATATCATCATCTACTCAAAGACAAAGAAAGAGCACCGTAGTCCTCTTTAAAAAGTTCTTCACGCTCTCAGTCTTGCCCAACTCAAATTGAACTTCAAGAAAAGTGCGTTATTTCAAGATAAAGTAATATTTCTTGGTAGGGTGTTTGATGGACACACTAAAAGCACTAAGCAAGAATAGATGGACAGAACCTCCAAGCTCGTAAAGCCTTATTACATGCACTCCCTGCACGTTTTTCTTGGCCTAGCAGGACACTTCAATGTGTTTATCAAAGACTATGTACTAAGAACAAGGTGCCTCACACTTTCAATTCAGAAACATGTGCCTTTTCAATGGGACGAGGAGTGTGAATGTGTCTATTGTGAGCTTGTAAAACAGATATTTCCGGACCTCTACGTGCGAATACCGGATTTTTCTCTGACGTCCATGTTAAACATGGACGCATCACACCATGCTACCGGTGCAGTTCTACACCAGAAACCCTCTAAACAAGCTGGTCAAACCAAGCACCATGTTGTAGGGTACTATAGCTGTACCCTGAAACCTGCTGAAATCAATTACTCTTCTACAAAAAAGGAAGCTCTGGCCATCTTAAAAACTGGGCAGTACTTCCGTACTTACCTGGAAGGTGCCAAAGTCATACTTTTCACTGACCATCAAGCACTGACTGAACTTCTTAGCGTGGCCGAGCCAAGAGGCCGCGTTGCTAGATGGGTCAACTATCCGCAAAAATTTCATTTTGTAATTTCACACCGCCCTGGCCCGCTCCTCACTGACACTGACGCATTATCAAGATTACTTGTACACTAATCAAGCAAGAATCTAGAGGCAATCAATCATATTAAGCTGTGGGAAGGTACAGAAGAGCTCCAGTTTATCAATGGAAAGTATCACGTACCACCAACTATGGTTCAAAGAATTCTTCACCTGTACCATGACACTACTAGATCGGGCGGACGTGATGGCTTCTGGCGCACTTATAAGAAATTGCTCATGATATTCACATGGCCAGGCATGAAAAAATGACATCAGCCATTGCATTCGCACATGTCACCTCTGCCTGGGGAACAAAGTTAAATTCAAGCAATCGACAGACGCTATGACAAACCCTGAATATTCAAGCGTCCCGTACGAAGTAATTCATTTGGAGTTCGCGGGGCTGAAAAAGAAGGGGGAAAGAGTCAAGCGAACCACAAATTTTATTGCGCTCCATAGATGAGTGCACAAGGACGATTGCGGCTAAAGCTGGTGAAGAAGACGCAAACAGCATAATATCGCTCCTTAAGGCTGAACGTTTTAAACACACAATAAGGACGCTAGTCTGCGACAATGGGCCGGCTTTCCGGAGGGCCATGTTATCAAAGTGGGCACAGGAGCACGGGATAATGATCAAGTATTATTCTCCATACCACCAGGCAGCAAATGGCCTAGCGGAACGTGACATACAAGACGTCAAACAGTATCTGAAGATGTATCCAGACTTTTCCGGTGTCTGGAAGTGCTGTCTTGAGGCAGCTGTGAAACATCACAACGAATCGTACACCACTGGTTTAGGCTGCAGTCCTCATTTTGCCACTTTGGGTACAGTGCCCATAGTTCCTGCAGATCGTAAGCTAGGCCTCCTAGAGAACCTCGAACTCGCTGAAGTAAGTAAAACTGCCAAAGAACAGGAGGTCTACAAGCGCCGCATGAATGGAACCTTTGATAAAAGGCACAGTAGCGAGATACCGGCCGGACATACAACCTCGGCACAACGTCCTTGTAAGGAAAGGTGTTCTACCTTCTTATTCTAAATTTTTTGGACCATTTTAAGTAATACCACATGTCCGATCGCACAAGTTTCTAGGCGTCATATTCGACAAAGACTTATTATGGAGCCCTCACGTATCATACTTGCAAAAAACGGTTGACAGGCATCTGCCACCTGTTCAAGTTTTTCACTGGCAAGACTTGGGGAATGTTGACAAGTGCCATGTTGCGACCGTACAGGGAGCTTTTTCTAGGTTTTCTGCAATACAGCTTGCCAGCAATAACCAACCCTGGTAAAACGAATCTACGTACAATACAAAGTGTACAAGCTCAAGCGCTCCGGATCTGTCTGGGCCTGCCTCAGAGTGCATCAACAGCGGCTACGATAGCAATGGCTGGAGACCTCTTTCTGAATACCCACATTGAAATTGAAGTGCTCAGGACCCATATAAGGCATCTAACCAGTACTCCTCGTCACCACTTAGCCTCTCTACTGCGGACAGACCTCGCACACCTTTCAGCCAAACAATTACCGCACATGATGAATCATTGCCAACTTGTTTCACTCCGGCTGCGAGACCTTCGGTTCCTCCATGGTCCCTCGCTCAGCCGAAAATTTTCACAATACCTGGCATCCCGAAAAAAACTGATCTCTCATCACCAGCCCTTGAACAGCTCACGCTACTATTTCTGTACGAGAACTACAGCGATTATACACATATCTACACTGATGGATCTGCCTTGCCAAACAGCTCCGCGGCGGCAATCGGGATACCAGCGACAGTCACAATAATCAAATTTAAGACGACTCACGCGACAACGTCGACGGCAGCAGAGCTCGCATCAATATTTAGTGCCCTTCACTACATTGGAAATGAACAGCCACACAAGTGGACGATATTCTGTGATTCTAAGGCGGCACTGCAGTCACTACTGTCACATTTACGACGCCGACCGCACGAACAGCTAATATATTACATTACAGAGACGTTACACCATGTAAGTGATGCGGGCCATAAAATAACTTTCCAATGGCTTCCAAGTCACTGCAGGATTATCGTCAATGAACGGGCCGGTAGAGCTGCCCGTTAAGCCCATACTGAGGAGCACCACGTACCCATTCCACTTTCCAGAACTGACGCAGCACGGAAGCTCCGCCTGCTTGCTCGGCAGTACACCATGTCACAATGGAATGACCCTCTTTTAAGAAATACGCGACTGTACTCACTCGATCCAAAAGTCTTCGAGCGCCATCACAGCTTCGCCATGGAGACGCCACGCTTTCGCATCGACTGTGGCTGCGTGTTGCATTTAGCAAAGCCTATGCGTTCCGCATAGGGATGACCGACACCCCAACCTGTGACCACTGCGGCCATGAAGAATCAATTGGCCATAATTTGTGCGCCTGCCCGCAGTACGGTCCTAAGAGGGAATGCCTTCGCCACGAAGTTGATCAACTGGACGACCAACCACTATCCGAAAAAAAAATTCTACATCATCGAAGGGAGCTAACGTCACAGAAGAAGGCCGTATCTATTGCGCTTTTTGCGATCTAGCGGCCTTTGCGAACACTTAAACCGGAACGCCTTTCGTGTGTGTGTCTCCATGTGTGCGCGTTTCTTCTTTTTAGCGTTTTTCTCTCTGTCATTTTTCTAACCCCTATACCCCATCCTCAGAGTAGGATAGCAAACCAGAGACTCATATCTGGTTAACCTCCCTGCCTTTCCTCTCCATTCTCTCTCTCTCTCTCTCTCGGACCATTTCAAGTGTTTAAGACTGCGTCCCAGCATGGAATATTGAAGAAAGTGTGGTACATTTGAGCCTCGAGTGCAACGGAGTACGCCTCTGTTGGAAACATATTCAAGTGTTACCCCAGGAGGTGCAATCAAAATAAGTCCGAAGAGCGAAGCGGTCTGCGCTGGATGAATGAAAGAAGACGACGAAGCGGGGTAGGGGAGAAGTGAGGAGGAAGAAGTTAGAATGAAATGGCGGACGACACCCGTCTCACTGACAATGTATTTTCTACTGCCGTTCTAGTTAGGAACGCTACAATATATATATATATATATATATATATATATATATATATATATATATATATATATATATATATATATATATATATATATATATATATATATATATATATATATAATCGCTGTCACCACAAAATTGTCGTTTCAAGCCATAGGACGAGGCTTTGGCAGACAGGTTTCACCGAATATACGTCGTAATTGATTTTTCATCCCTTTCTATTTATTGCGGATATCAAGCAAAGACAAACAATGTTCTTCAGGTCTGCTGCACATTGATCTTAGTATGCTCGCGTTGTTTAGAACGCGTATCCGCTTCACTAGCGGTCGCTGCACTTGATGATGAAGGCTTCATTCGCTTTGATTAATCGCTTCTTTAGTTATCTGATACAGTGCTCTGCTGCCTTAGCAAGAGAATATTATATGTTTCATGCTTTATACAACACTACAAACTAAAAATTACTCACCTGCAATCTTTTTCACATGTCTCGTTACGCATGAAAAAATTCGGTACTATGCCCCAGTTTTCGGACGTGGTAGCCAAGTAGCCTTGGCATTTCCCTGAAGTCAGATTGTAAAAGAACGCTACGAATGGATCACTGGGCCCAGCAAGAGGATTTTCAGTCATAGGTGCTCCGTCGTCGTCTCTACGATCGGAATTATTGAAGACGTTTACCGCAGGTCCTACACAATTTGTATTGCCTTGCCCTAAAATAGCAAAGAAGAAAGGTTACCAGTGCGACTTTACACAAAAATATCGCAAGCAACTTCAAAGATTTTGCAGCCTGAGCATGGCAGTACTAATCTCTAAGGTGTCAGTCGACGTACCCTAGCGCACAGCATGAGGTCGCGCATTGCTCGTGCATACTGAGCATGATGGTACATATAGAACATAGACATGGACGGGGCAAATACCAGTTTCACGCATATGAACCCATCCATATCAGCATTCGTAGTCGAAGTTCATTGCTTATAATGCCGGAAATGCGATCATTTTTGATAGTTCTACATTTTGCCATTTTATCACCTTTGTTATCGTAAATTTTACATGTTGTCATTGTTTGCATTATTAATTCTAGTCATCATGCACAGGGGGTCCAATTTCAGTTTCTAACTACGGCACCTTCTTCTGTATACACTTATAATGTAATTATCCCCATTTTTGTCTTGAATAAAACTGATTCTGATTCTGATTTGAAAGACGATTAGCTGCAAAATATAGTGTGGTGCATGAAACATTAGCCTAAGCAGTAATATCATGTGTGTCAGGCGAAAATGAATTAGTCCCAAGGTATTCTTGTGAATGCTTATCCGCAAATAGAAAAGAGGCCTGAGGAACGTTGGCGAAAAGGACAATTTTGGATTTTGCTGAAGAAATATATATAGAAGAAAAGAAATCCTAAATATGCAAGACATGTGCCTTTTTCGAGGTCAACCACGACTTTAAGTTGGAGCGAGTTGAAAATTGCCACACAGATTTTTTCGCAGAATGAGGTTAGCTGGTATGATACCGGTGCACAGCGAGAAAATAATTGCTTTGTAAATAGGAAGAAAGAATAAGTATTCGTCACTTATATTGCATATAGTGCTTGGATCGTCTTAGCAAGCTTCCTGTTTCTACCTTTCCGCATTCCTTTAGAATTTTTAAGCAATTACTGTCAGGACAAAGGACATCAACTAAGTTCGTCATACTCGATCAAGCGCTTGTTGAATGCAATCGTGCGTACTCACTCTCAGTGTTCTCCTAATCATGAGGTCGGGGGATCAACTACAAGCTGTGGTGGCCGCATTTCGGTGGGGCCGAAATGCAAGAACGCCGGTGTCCCGGGCATTGGGGGCACGTTGAAGATCCCTAGATGGTAAAAATTATTCCGGAGTCCCTCAGTACGACATGCCTCACAATCTGATACTGGTTTTTGCAGGTAAAACCCCAGACATTGCTTATTTTTTACTCATTCTCACTGAACTAGTGCCATTTACTTCAAAGAATATAATAAACCATTTCAACAAATTGTGTAAAAGCAGTAAGAGATCAAACCGTAGGTCAAGTTTCACAGAAGGGCAGAATAAAATCGATTGCGTTTTTTTTTTTTGTCTAAGGATAAGCTCTGCATAGTGAAGCATCTTTTTCTTTTTTTGTAACACGTTGCACATGAAGTGTTGGAGCGCCGAGGATTAGAATGGCCGTGGAGAATAGAACGCAGTGGAGGCTAGAGAGACTTCTTGCAATGGTCTCGTTCTCACTTGGATTCAGTTCGATGTCTTTTGGGCGCAATTATGTGCAAATTTTGTTTACGTAGGCTCAGTATTGAATGGAACAAGTTTTAATTCTTAGAACCAAACGCACTGCGGTATACGGCTGCTAATGCATTGTTTTAGATCATCTTTACTTTTGTTGTTCTTTTTCGGGTTTTATTCCACGTACCTTCAAAGGCAAGGTTCTGAGTGGTATAGCAGAAGTCGAGGGGCGTGGTAGGGCTGAACTTAGCGTTACAAGTTGATGGCTGGACGTAACTATATTTATTCAATCGTGCTTTTTACTAAATGTAACGTGTCGTTATTTCGCATTATTGGCGACGTCTCTAGGACACCAAAGCTAGAACTCATGACGTGGAGTCCAAAGTCCATCGCAGTAGGGACAACACCGATGAAATTCGAAGAGAGAAGTGACGCGAGGGAGGAAGCGCGCTCATTTTATATACTCAAGACATGGCGCCACCTCCTCCTCGTTGGCTACGCCGTCACGTGCCCAATGACGCAGGCTCCAGGCCACATATTAAGTTAGTCAGAACCGTGGAGTCACCATGGCGACGGATTAGCGTGATCGTCTCACAACCCGGAAGTCCGGGTTCGATTCCCACCTATACCGTAATCAACCAACTTTAATTTTCAAGCGATTTATTTACTGTTTATTTACATTGTTTACCATAAACTCCTGAGAAATTTGTCGTCAATCCGAGTATTCTTGGCGTGCTTTTATGCTTTCAGCCGTCGGACATTTATGGTACGATTGATCGGTCACACCCACGAATTTTCCCGTAATGGGGCATATGAAGCTTTCGCATTAAAATTTGCAGCCTTGCTTTGCGCTGAATCTGCAGGTCTCTTCCCATAACATTTATTTTGACAGTGCGTGGGATCTCTGCGATTTCGTGACGTCCTTTTATGCTGCGTAACGCATTTATGGTTGTGGCTTTGCGTGTTTTGTCTTTTGTGAGGTTTCTTGTATTCTCGTTGCCGACGGCTACGGTTCGCTGGATCCTACGCAGTCGCGTTCAGTGTCGTTGTAGGAGAAACCCATGACTTCGTCTTTGCTGGCACTTATGCATTACATGCTCTGAGAATGAGGACGCGCAGCCGATCGTTCCAATTTTCAGTTATTCTAGTGGTTTACATAGATGTAATGAAACTTCAAGGACGTCTACTCTACCCAATGCACCCTACGTCACCCCGTGAGGTATTTCAAAAAAAAATTTCCTAATAAATATTATTTGGCAGACATTGTTGCTACGACGTGATCTATGCGCCGGGTTTGTTCGTTTCTTTCTTTCTTTTTTGATTCTTTCTTTCTTTCTTTCTTTCTTTCTTTCTTTCTTCCTTCCTTTCTTTCTTTCTTTCTTTCTTTCTTTCTTTCTTTCTATCTTATTTGCAGCGCCTAAACCTGAAGATGTGCCCTTAAAAAGGTGCTACCCAAAGTACATATTCGAATAAAATATTTTCAGCCTTGATACATACCAGTTTTGCATTGAGACACACAATCAAATAAGCTGCTGAACACCTCGGTATTGCCCATTTTAGTGAGGAAATCTTCGCACAACTGACTGGTTTCATTATATATATACAAAATCTCGACAGGTACGTCGTAGTCATTTTCAGAAAATTGCTCTTCTGGGGTCTTGCATGCTGGAACAGCGCCGTGTACGTCCGAGCCGGTTGCAGCATCTATTAAGAAGGGAAAAGAATCACGAAATAATTTGTATGAATCACCCTCACGTTATTACATGTTTATATTCATAGAAAAAGCACTCGGACAACTGATTCAGACCTCACTTTAATGCGTTAATTAGCAGCGAAACCAACTGCTCAGTGGATGATTCAGGTGGCAGTATAGTGCAAGCTTCCGGCAACTGCAGCTTATGTAACCCTAATGTTCTCGTGAAAACGGTGGCGGCGAACGCTATGCACGAATGCGAGCTTTCTGGCTCTTTTTTTTTTTTTCGTGCCAGCCCCACGGTGCCGGCCGCTGCTGCCGCGAATGCGCATGGGCGAGTGCCATTTGGGTGGTGTTGCACGGAACCGAGTGGGACGTGGCGCTCCTACTAAAGCAGACCTCAAACGACAGCTCGTCCGTGTTTCTATCTTGTCCTCGTTTGTTTGCGCCATTCTTCTTTAATGTGAAAAAGGGGTTTGTGCTTGAGTTTCCACCTGACAGAATTATCTTGTCTCGGATATTCAAATTAGCATCCGACACCATCATGCCCGTAGTTTGTGCGTAAGTCAAACTTTACCAATTTTATGACGCATTTTACTTTGAGAAATTAATTAGTTCAATTACGCCCATGCACCACGCGGAGGGCTTGCGTATTTCGGTTTGCATTGCGCCGGATGATTTTTCTCATACGACGCCACGGAGGCCGGATTTGCTCCGACACAGGGTCCTTAATGCTATCCCATTCAAATATGCCGAAAACCCACGTGACCACAGCTACATGAAAACAAGGCAAACGGGATGCCGAACAGGCGAACGCTCACATGCAAAGACTGACTCAGTCGCTTCGGTGGCGTCTCTGGCGTATGGCAGCTGTATCTGTCGCGTTTGACGTGTGCTTGCGCTAAGTAACGCAAGCCTACGTGTGTGTGAGAATGCGAAAGCATTATAGTCGCTTTGGTGAAATGATTTTTTCCGCGCGTTTCTTGTCCGCGCAAGCTCTCGCCTGTGTTCTAACTGCGCCTCGATAAGGCCATATGAAAATGCGTCAAGTTTTCAACGCACTCGCTTTCCCGCGAGGAGCTCATAACTAGAAGGACTGTTCAGTGGCGTTCAATTAGACATCAATGCTTTTTAACGCGACAGCGTTAAGTGCCCCGTATCGCAGAAAATCCGGCGTCAGCGTCCAGCGTAGACCGTCGTTTCGGCAAACATAATTCCGAACCATGCAAATCAAACCACGCTTACCCTACCACACAGACACTATATGTAGGCCAAAGTAGTTATTGAACTCAGTGAATTTCTCGAGGTAAAATACGTCATAAAAACTTGCAGTGGCTTTGCTCGGCTATGCCAGGGTATACGTAGCGAAAGCTGAGGCATAACATGGTTAGCCTTGGTTAATCTTGATTCCAAGTCCAGGTTAGTCTGGTTGTCTAGTTATGTTGCGGCGTTTAACCAGTCGTTCGGCGCGCTGTTCGTCTGTTTCCTGGGCGATTCGTTTCCTTTTCATCTCGTTCCGATGTCGATTCCAGGCCTCCTCCTGCTTATAAGAATGGTCGCTGTCGATACTGCCACCTAAACTGCGGTTGCGGCGCACGCGAGCTCTCCTTTTCAATCCTCCGACATGTTATCAGGCATGCGACGCAGCTGGCGAAGCGAGCGGAGGCGAGCGCGACGACGAGGAACGCGGTTTGACGTCGTACCAAATGACGGAGCAGAAAGGCGCGGCACTGCACAGCGGCGGAACACCTGTGGCTCGATGCTACTAGTCGTGCATACGCAGCAGTGACTAGGGAGGAAGAGATAGAAGTATCCGAGGCAAGGCGCGCGTTGTGACGTCACGTGCCTCCTCGGAGCACCGCCACGGCGAAATCGCAAGTTCGCGGCCAGTAAAGCTCTCGCTTTGAAAATCGTAACGTACGATTTACGCAAAACCTACAGACATGAAAGCGTCGGATTGTAATGTGTATATAGAGGGAAACATAATTCCGTTACGTGGAAACATAAACAAACCCCTTTTCCAGCGTTTCTACCTTCCATAGATAGGCCACAGTAGGTGATTTCGGAGGCCATAGAAAAGCGCGCCCAGTTCCTTGCCACATCTCCAGATGGCGCTCGCCACCGCTGCATCGCAGCCCACGCAAGAGGCCACGTCTCTACCAGAAAGCTCGGCTTCGGGCAAAGCGCTCACCGCCAGCGTTTCCCGGTAAACATTTCGATGACATAAGCTGCAGTTGCCGGAAACATGAGAAGCACTCAGTATCGTTGAAGGCGATCGCGTTCCACTCTTAAAGGCGAAGTTTAAGCGTCCTCCATATTTTTATTATATGCACTCATTTTATACAATCATGCCCTGGCGCCACCTCCTCCCCATTCGCTGCGTCGTCACGTGCCCAATGATGCACACACTAGGGCACACGTTTAGTCAGCCAGATGGATGCGAGTTGACGTATGCAATGACCAACGCACCAGGAACACCTTTGCTCGACTAGAACCGGGGAGCCGCCGTGGCCTCGGATGACTTTGTCTCATTGAAGAGTTTTTAACTCCAACAGGCCAGCTAAAAATTGTTGGCGTGTCTTTTTTTAGCATTTAACAAAAAGCCGGCAGTAAAGAAAAAAAGAGCTGCCGTGGCGCGGGGAAAGCGTGTTCGTCCCGCTTGTCTAGCGCCCGTTATCTTCAGGGTTGTCTCTCCTTTCCAGGAAGCCATAGGCTTTCACCCCGTACACGACCATCGCTACCAACTTGCACTGGCTTGCGAGGGTGGAGCTGGCTATAACTCTCTCCCAAAGCTCAGGTGTGTGATATAGATTTGGCGTGTTCAGGGGCGATTGTGTACAGCACATTCACTCCTCGTAAGTATGTAAATGGGCAGAAGAAAACGGCTTTAAACTGAATCCTGTTAAAAGCTCATGTGTCCTTTTCACACAAAAAAAGAGGATTATTTGCAGAGCCCAGTGTAGAACTACATGGACAGCACATACCAGTTGTCAAACAACACAAATTTTTAGGAATCATATTAGATTCAAAACTGACCTTCATTCCACGCTTAAAGCACCTAAAACAGAAATGTCTAAAAACAATGAACCTTCTTAAACTTTTATCACATACAACATGGGGCAGCGACAGGAAGTGTCTGGTGAACCTGTACAAATGCCTGATACGCACACGGTTAGATTGTGGGGCCATAGAATATCAATCTGCCAGACCAAGTTCTTTGAAGATGCTTGACCCTGTTCACCACTTAGGTATCCGCTTGGCGACCGGTGCCTTCAGGACAAGTCCTGTAAAAAGTCTCTACGTTGAATCTAATGAGTGGTCGCTTCATCTTCAAAGGTCATACTCCAGTTTCATGTACTTTCTAAAGGTAAACGCAAACCGCGACCATCCCTTTTATGTAAGCATAAACGACATGGCATCTGCAATGCTTTTTATTAACCGACCTGCAGCTACAGAACCATTCTCTCTGTGCATTAGAAAGCTTGCTGAGAGTATGCAAGTCCCAATTCTACAGCAAAACCTGATGACCCCAGCTAAGGCATTGCCGCCATGGCAGTGGAAGCCCATAGAATGCGATATATCATTCGTAGAGGTGACAAAACACGCCCCAGAAGCACATATTCGAGTACATTTCTTGGAACTTCAATCTAATACTCGTGCATAGAATTTTACACTGACGCTTCTAAGTCGCATGCCCGCGTGTTTTATGCTGCAATCGGACCATCCTTCTCCCAGTCCGGCGAACTGCATCCGGAAACAAGCATATTCACTGCGGAAGCTTATGCAATTCTATGTGCTGTTAAACAAATCAAGAAAGCAAAGTTGCACAAAGCTATTATATACACGGACTCTCTAAGCGTCGTAAAAGCCCTAATGTTCCTCCGCAATCATCAAAACCCTGTACTTACCGAGCTTTATTCTGCCATTTGCATATCGTATATGTCTCAGCAGCAGATCATAATATGTTGGGTACCTGGACATAGGGGCATTGAGGGTAATATGCTGGCTAACCAAATAGCTACATCAATTGCATCACAAGATATCCATCCTACCACTGCACTACCTGCCTTAGATATAAAGCCTTTCATCCGAAAGAAACTCAGAAGCCACTGGCAACGCTTATGGGATGCTGAAACAAATAATAAGCTTCACTTGATTAAGCCAAAACTGGGTTATTGGCCCCCCGCATCAAAAACACGACGAACGGAAGTCCTATTCTGTCGTCTCAGAATAGGACACACATATGCCACACACAGATTTCTGCTAACTGGAAATGAACCACCATCCTGCGGTAGATGTGGTGAAAGGCTCACCATCCTCCACGCTCTCCTGGAGTGTCGGGAAGCCGAAACAGAGAGAAACATTTTCCGCTAGCATACCGGCAGTACATCCCCCTTCATCCTGTAATGTTTCTTGGTAACGAACCGTTGTTTGACACCAGAGCAGTCCTAAATTTCTTAAACGATGTTGTCTTACATGTTGTTAGCCCTACGGATTTGTAGCACATCCTCTCTCCAGAGGATGCTGCTGCGATAATATATTTCTGTATAGCACATGCCTTCAGGCCCTTCTGTTCCAAGGGCTCTCTTAGGCAGTAGTGCTTCTTGCAAACGTTTACCTTCATGTATTTTTAAATATCATCATTCTATCACAATGTATCTTTTGTGTTCTAAGTAGTACTCACTAGTCATTGCCATAACTTTATTAAATATAGCTTTTATGCGTTTGATTTTACATCATTCTTCTACGATGGATTTTAATGTTCATAGTATTCGTCATTAGTCATCGCCATAATTTTATAGCACGTAGATTTTACGCACTGTACAGCGACTATTTTTAGGCCACTTTACAGCCAAGTCATATCTTCCATAATCCATCGTCAACATTACCACGTGTCATGGCGCTCTTTGGCCAAACCTGGCCCTTGCGCCACAAAACACCACACATCATCATCATCACTCGTCTCCTGTCCCCCATGCAGAGTAGGAAACCGACGGCGGTCTTGTTAAAGGGACACTAAAGACAAATACTAAGTCGACGTGAACTGTTTAAATACCTTTCCAGAAACCTCGCAACGCTTGTTTCGTGCCAAGAAAAGAGAGATTACGAGAAAACCCGACGTGGTTGCTCAGTGGCTATGGTGTTGGGTTGCTGAGCACGTGGTGACGAGATCGAATCCCGGCCACGGCGGCCGCATTTCGATGGGGGCGAGATGCGAAAACACCCGTGTACTTAGATTTAGGTGCATGTTAAAGAACCCCAGGTTGTCAAAATCTTCGGAGTCCTCCACTACGGCGTGCCTCATAATCAGAAAGTGGTTTTGGCACGTAAAACCCCATAATTTAAGATTACGAGAAAATTCTATCTGAAGGGTCCGAGTACCTTTTTCGAAATTCATATGTCCCACCTCCCGACTGGGAGAGTGGTGACGTTGCATACGCCATCACTGCCCTTTGCTGCCGTCAGTGAGTAAAACGGCGTCTGAAAGACAGAGCGGTGAATTCGCCGCTGCAGCAGCTTTATGGTCAAGTGTCGTGGACCGTTCGGGCATCCCGCGACCTCAAATTGAAGTTTAATTCTCTGCTACTTGCATGTTGAGCAAGTTCCCCGAGCCAGCAAAACCGGCGCAGCACTACACGACCAAGAAAGTACTGAAACGCGAAAGCGTGGGCGGCACAGAGTCGAGTGAGAACGAAACCTTTCGACCGCCCGCGTCGTGGTCAGCGGTAATTTCAATGAGTTCTTTCTAAACATGAAATGGAACTGGACAAGTACCATTTTATTTCATCTTATAATACAATCCGAGGAGGTTTTTTGCAACGATTAGTTGTGTACTAGTGGCAGAATTTAACTGAGTGCTTTCGTCATCGGCTAAGGGCTTGAATGTCCCGGGGGAGTCTCTAATCATGTCCTCCATTGACCTCGATTTCTCGATAATCAAATCTCTGTTCCCTATATCATTGACGCCTTAGAGATTGTCAAGCACTAATCTATCACTTTAGCTTGACTTTGTATTTGTTTTTAATGTCATTTTAACCTCCCTGCCTTTCCTTGTTTTCCTCTTCTCTCTTCCTCTCTAGTAGAATGAGCCTCGCTCGACAAATCGTGCATGACTTTGCATTCCTGGCTGGAGCGCCCTGACACACACACATCATTGGTGTGCTTTCCGTTTGTGGTTATGCGACCTCCAATTTTGACCTTATATTCTACAATTATCCCCTTACGTCTTACGAGTATGGTGGGAACTATTGTGAAGATGGTAACTTCTCAGTGCCCTCGGTCCTAGTTTGGAATTTGTGAAGGACGAATAAAAATTTGAGGACGCTTAAGCTTCGCCTTCAAGAGTGGGACGCGACAGCGTTCCCGTCGACCCGCCAAGGGGTATAAGACAATGCGCTACGGCACAGCAATCACTTACGATGCGCCCCGCATCGGACTTAGCGCCCACCTATCACGCGGTGAGCGTCAAGCAACGCAGCGTTCGGCGCGGCGACGAAACGTGCGCCTGAGCGAACGAAACGAACCAAAGAACTCGGTGTCTCGGAGGGGAAACGATCTACGCCACCAGAGAGATAGATAGTAATCTAAACCGGAAGCACGGCGAAGCGTCGTCAGGGGAGAGGGAGTCCCGCGACGCGCCTGGCAGCGGTCCCAATGCGCGCGCGGCGCTCCTCCTGTCGGGGCAGCGCCGTACATTGAGAGGAGGGGGTCTTCTGTGTTTGCCGCAAGATGGCTCTGCGTGTGCGGAAAGCGCAGAAGAAATGCAGCGGAAACGCACTTCGCAACTCGTGTAATTGTGACTTCTGTACGTTACATGTTCATAATTACCGATATACACCGCAGTATAACTTTCCACGGCTCGTTTCGAAGGCAACACCGCATTCACTAGAGGCGCGTTTGCACCGCTTGGAAGCATAGAACTCGTGGCTGAGTGGTAGCGTCTCCGTCTCACACTCCGGAGACCTGGGTTCGATTCCCACCGGGCCAATCTTGGAAGTTGCTTTTTATTTATGAAGCGCCTGCCGTGATTTATCGCTCACGGTCAACGCCGCCGACGCCGACACCCGACGCCGACGACACCGGCTTTTCTGCGACACGAGCTCCTTAACGCTATCGCGTTAATACAGGCACTAATACAGCGAGCTCCGGTGTGGGAGCTTCCCATGCCGTCTCACCGCGTCTCGGCTACGTTGTATATGATGTGCTGGTGGCAATTGCCATCGTCGGGTTACGCAGTGCATTATATTTCTTCTTATTTGATTTGTTTAACAAACTGCGTTATCGCAGTGACCAGCTTTTTATTTGCTTTTCTTTATTTCCCCACGATCATTTCATAAGAAAAGGCAAAGTCTTTGCTCTAGTATACGTAAGTTATTGTTGTGTCTAACCTAACAATGCAAATTGGGGAAATGCTCCCAATTCTTCAAATTGCTGCTTTAAATTTGATGACGTGAATTTTGTTTCCTGTGCACGCAAAGCAATCATGGAGAGTGCGATTATACAATGTTCTAATCATGCCAGTCGTCCGTCTGTCTTGGCTACGCTATTCTCGAGTTTTCCATGAATGTTGCACAGGGGATCAATACGAGAGTTTCGTATACGTCGGCCGGAAGCAACAAAAATATTTTACTTAGCACCAGGCTTTTCCGCTTAGTTTGTGCGGGCGTGTCCTGAGATCGTGGCTGTCTCGCGTGCTAGCGCAGTTTGCTGTTACACCAGAAACACTTGTTAACGATTATTACGCAAATTGATTACTCTATAATATAGTATTCGACGAAAAGTCTTCTGGCGAGGATACGTGTTGTTGACAAGAAACATGCACTCGCCAAGGATAAGAGAAAGATAAATAACATGACGTTTCGTGCTCCGTACGGATCCCTTGGTCTCAATGAAGATGTGCGCATGGGCGCGCGACGACTTATGGGTGAGGTGGCGCAGTGTGCCAGCGTATATCTCGGTATGATTACCCGGCGTCCTGTTTATCGAACGCTTGGTTAATTGAATGTGGTATGATTCTAAAAGCAAACGGGCAGATAAGTATTCCTCGGTTGTGATGATGGCTGCCGAGTCCCAGACAATGCTGTGTCCGGTTAGTTCGTGATGTCCTACCAGGGCGTTCGCGGCTGTGTGGCCTTTTGCGACGTCATTCATGCGTTGCTTCAAGTGCTCGTTAAGATTTCTGCTCTCGTCGGTCTACCACACGCCACACTTCTTGCGTGGAGATCATTCCCGGACTACCCGGGAGTGATCTCCTGCGACTAATAAAAACCTCCAGAGAATAATTCACTGGAGATTTTCGCTAAATCATTGAAGAATCAATTTAATTCTAAAGTTCCTCCCCCTACGCTAATTCCGTCTATTGAGGATAATTTTAGTTAAATATTTATAGCTGAATTGTTAGATGTAATTCGAAAAGTTTTGTGAGCTCGTCCGAGCAGAGATCGGCTGTTAAAAGCAACACTTTGGCCATGGTAATAATTTTATACAAGCAGTCGCAAGATGGGGTGGGGGGATCTACAAAACATTATAAATGATTGATTCAAAAGCACTTGGATTCCAAGTGAATGGAAAATTGCATTGGTTATCCATTTCATAAAAAAGTTGACAGTCACATTAGTATACGCTAAGGAGGATGAAGGCAATAGCCTGCGCGCTCACGAGACATTCCTTACGTTGACATTCTCATTCAAATTCATTGTTACTTCCTATTGCTTGTTTTCTCCCACCAAAGGTCGTTGGTTACAGTGCCTTAAATAAGTATATCTTTATTAACTGGGCCCTAATTGAGTTTGCCTTAATTAACACTGAATGTCGTGGGTTCAAACCCACTAAAGGTCAGCGGTGGTATCATCAGTTTTGGTTCTTTTCAATTTTGGTCCCACCAAAGGTCGTGGTTTCGAGTGCCTTAAATACCACGAAAAGTGGAGGGTTCGACTCCCACCATAAGCCGAGGGTTCAACTCTCACCAATGGTCGTTTGACTCACATCAAAGGCCGTAAGTTCGGTTTCCATCAATTTTGGTGCCATTGAATTCTGTAGCCATAACACTGCACGGTGAATTTTTCGATAACACTGGACACCCGATTTTTCCACCAACAAACCAATTAAGGCTCTCACATAAAATTATTGGGAGACGGCTATGTCTTAGACAACAGGCCCGTTGCCCGAACGTTAAATTTTGGGAAGTTAATGGGGCAGACAGCAGCTCAGAACGTTAACCGAGATAACCCTGCTGACAGAAAGATTTCCTATCGTATCGGCTAAAACCAGTCTTGATTTCCTCATTAAACGTGGATTTATAATTTAATTCTCCATGAAAAGTCGCGAAAAATTACCTTTGCCGTCCCACGGAGCAAAAACATGAAGATGCTTAAGCGACCTATCACGTGGCCTTCTACTGGTATGTCTGGTTCATGGTCTTTTTATTAGTACTGAAATGCAGTATATTCTCTATTACAATCATTTTCTAACTTACGATGTACAGATACATCTTCGTTTGTAGTGAGGAGAAAATGGCGCGGCATTCGCCTTCGTTCTCGATGAGTTGGCTTGGCTCGTATATCGAAAAGGTATCGATGCCGGGGCCACCCATACATGACGTAGACATGTACTTGGTAGAAAACGCGGTACAAATATAAGAAAGGTTTTTACGACAACGCAAACTTATTTCAGCAGCTTTTTATTTGCGTAAATTACTTAAAAGTTCGAAATATAGGTGTTTTATCACAGTTGTACTCACTCCTGTGAAAACACAATGATGGGCGGATTTCACTATTTACGAGGCGGGCTACCGGCATTGCTATCACTTCTCGGCGTTGCTCGAGGACGGACTGCTTTTTTTTCAGAGGTTGCTCACATCGAAAAATTCTGCGTACAATATATTCACGCGCTTTTTAAGGTAGCTGATGAAAGTGTAAATACTAGCGAGGGTGAGCATCTCGCTGCTCCATAATAAACTGGGTCACTAAATATCGCTTGTCAGTCTCTATTAGAAAGATACCTGTTCGTGTTATGGAGATCATTAACAAGAGAAAGGTTATAAGTCCGTATAAAGTTGGTCTCAGACCGGGATGCCCAATATGGCAGACGTATTTTAACGAGGTAGCGTTAAAGGCCCCGTGCCGTTGTCAGATGGGAAGAGGACTTGGCACCCGGAGATGCCGCGTCCCAGAGATTACATGTACTCACGAACACATAATCCGATAGATTGACTCCGGCATTCCCTCTCTACCCGGGCTGACTCGGCGCGGGGCTTTGGTTCAGGCCAATGGTCGTTCCCGGACAAGGGGGCTCTTGTGGTGCAGCACAATTGGGTTACTGCACTCAACACACCACCAGCCATGTTGGTCATACAGGACTGCCTTGACGCAAAAGTGGTCGCAGCAAATCTGGCGTTGGCGTCGGCGGCGTTGTTTGTATGAGAAACATCATCCCGAACCACGCATCCCGAACGGCGCAGGCCCTCATTGTGGCACAGAGGTGTTACTGAAGTATTTGAATTTGCCAAAGTAATATGCCTCTGGAAATTCGTAAAGTAAAAGTTACGCACAATGAACAGACATTATAGCGCCAGATTGCAATTTGAATATATCAGACAACATAATTGTGTTACGCGGAAACGCTAACACACAAACCCATTTCCCGGCTACCATTTAGGGCCTGCATATTGATAGGAGCGGCTCCCCCGCGCGTTCCTCGGAACACCATCCAGATGGCGCTCGCCTCCGCGCATCCACGGCACCGGCGTTGCCCGCCTTGGGGGGGAATGAAAAAGAACGAGAACGCTCGCATTCATGCATAGCGTTCGCCACCGGCATTTCTCGGTAAACACTACGGTTACATAAGTTGCAGTTGGCGGGAAGCGTGAGAAACAGTCAGGGATTGTTTAATTCTATCACGTTCTACTGTTGAGGAAGCTTTAGTTCGTGGGCTCCTATCTAAATACATGGGAAAAGAGAAATCGTTTTTCTGGGCAACCATGGTCTACCAAATGTGATGAGATTTGTAGCCTTTAATAGCAAAAGTTAAAATCTAGCTACTCTGGGTTGTGCATGTTTCATTTAGATCCTAAATTTTAATGAGGATTGTCAAAAATCCCCAAATATTCAGGAAACGAGACTGTAAAGTTTACAACTCTAACTCAACAATGAAAAACAATATCACAATTTTGTCAATTGCACCTAATAGTAAATGTAATGTGGCCAAAATTGATATAATGTACATGGCTCTCTATTCAACCACTAATATGGGAGTAGAACTTTTGTGAAACTCTTGGAACCAAATACCAATTCCCGTAAGATATCAACTGACATAATTTTGTCCGCTTTGGAAGCACTAATGCGTGGAGCTCACAGGCCTGCGATATGTGTTTGTGCAGAAATACGGATTTGTAAACTTCGTGCTATCTTTTTTTTTTTCAAAATTACCAATTTTTGAAAATTCCTTTTAAAACATTCAGGCCTATATCCATATTCCCCTTCCAAATGGCACTAGAACTTTCTCTCTGGACAGCTTAAATTTTATTAAAATTCGACCAATGCCAGAAAGTAATTTCTACATTTTTCATGTATTTGAATAGGCTACACCGGAGTTGGGCCCGAGCTAAGGCGAAGCTTAAGTGTCGGACCGCAAGTTGGCTCATTTAAGTTGCCCCCCCCCCCCAAATTTAGCTTGGTCCACGCTCGAACTTTCGTTCGCCCACCGCAACTTTCAAGAGGGCCAACCCCAAAATTCAGGTTGTTACTTCCAAATTTAAGGTCCACCCCCCTAAATTTCCGTTAGCCCACCCGAAAATTTAAATTTGCCCACCCTGAAACTTAAGTAGGCGCACCCCAAAATTTAAGTTGCCCACCCCAAAATTTCAGTTGGCCTATGTATAACTTTCAAGTTGGCCCACCACCGAATTTCTAGTTGGGGCACCCCCAAATTTCAATGGGCCACCTCACATTTCACCTGGGCATCGCTGTAAATTTCAAGCTTACCTACTCCGAAGTTTCAGCTGGCGCATCTCCAAATTTCAAGTTGACCCAACCCCGAATTTCCTTTGACCTACCCATACTATAAGCTTCCCCATGCATTTTCTAGGGAGCCCTAAGTATCTCTATGGGTATTCTTTCTATTTTATTTTTGTTCAATTGCTCCGTTTTGCTTATAAAGTAGCCAGTCATCTACATTTACACTGTTAAAATGAACAGGTGTGTTAGCTTTGCAAATTAAGCAATTTTGTTCACATACAAGGCATTAAACTTTTCGCGTGGCGGGGCTGGGGTGCTCGCCAAAGAATGCGTATGCAATAACGAAATGTCACACGTCGCTTTACGCTAAAGAAGACAAGATCGACGGCTGAAATGAATCTATCATGTAATGTTGGTTATGTAGGTCTGTTGATAATGTCTGTTTCTGTATATTTATCATGTTCGTTATTCACGTATTTCGTTCGGCAACTCTCATCCGCTCCAGGGCCTCCTTAGCGCTGCTCGATGTCCTGCTCCTCCTTAGATAGCCTATGTTTTTTTTTTCCTCCTGCCTCTCACTGGCGGCCGTCAACCGAAGCCTCAGCTACTTTCCAGTAGTGGTCTGCTCATTGAACCAGGAGAAGGCGACATATCGAAACACATCACAAAAGCTGGGTTGCATAGGAAAAGGGAACTTCGAATTAAAATATTTTGTAACTGCTTCTATGAAGCTATCTCTCACGTAGCTCTTTCGTTCTGACTTTGAAAAAAGCCAAGGAACTATAAAGAATGACTTCGCGTATGCATGCCTTTAATGTAAGGAGATGTTCTTCGGTTGTAGGATCAGTCATGTTGGCATTGTTTAATCAAAGGAATCTAATAAATCCCATGTATAGCGACAGCCACTGTCGCCTTTGGTTACGACAGGTTACATTTCTGGATTGTGATATTGTTGCATTTCTCTAGGCCTCAGAACTCACTGTGCGTTTGCTTATGGAGTACGCAAATAAATTAGCAGATGAGAATTTAAACTCTCAGTGTGCCGCTATCGAACAGCCACAACGCGGCCAGCCAACAAACGGGTCATGTTTCGTTCGGCCTCGTGCTACAGTCATGTTCTTGAATTTCGTTACACGTGACATGTTCTGTTCGTCATTGCTATGTCAAGTGGCGGAATTTTCTAACCAAGCGTAGGTTTGTGGAATAAACATACGCTTTCAAACACCTACATTATCGTCATACCAACGTTCTCTGAGAGCTTATATTAATACCTTGTAAACTGCGTCCCTTCTTTGAAGTATTTTGTATGTTGGTTATTATGTACATTTTTTGTTGTGAATTGCTGCCGTAGGTTTTATTATTTTAACACTGTAGAAATTGTGTAATCCGTTCTTTGTTTAGAAGCGCAATTGACGCCTTTTTATTTATATATTATTATGTAACTGAGAACAAAAGGTCCCGCTGCAGTTTCTAACTGGGGAACTTCTTTCTATATAACTTCTACTGCATATAGGTACGACTAATGAATGAAGCAATAAACTTGAAACTTGATGTAACAGCGCTTCATCAGCGCACGTGACACCTTCCTGTACGCTTTCAAGAAGCTCTAGATGCAAGGGGCATACCTTACATTTTTCTTGAAACAGCAGCGAGTGCAGCACCGCGCGCCACATTCCCATACATAATAATTTTTGGCACTGTGTTCTACTGTAGCGGAAACGTTGTATTGCGTCGAGTTGAAGCAGGTACACTGAGAGAACAGTAGCAGGATCACTCAGAGCAGAAACGTAGTGCATACGACTTGCTTCATAAGTACTAATGCATAATATTCACCGATAGCGTAAACACAGAAACGAAACAAACTTCTAGATAGATTACGAATTAAAATAAAGACAGGACCACGACTCGCCGTAAGTCTACAAAGAGCAGTTCGATCACGCGGACGAAGTCTGTCCGGCATTTTCAAAGGAACAGAAGGTGCTTCGATGCGAACATGTTCGGGAGTTCTGGCCGTAAAAGGACGATATGCAGTTTTAAGTACAACTGTACAAAAGTCCGTACAACTACCTCCTGGATGCGAAATTGTTCGAGGAGTTGTAGTCGGTAACTGTGAAATGTCGTCAATTGAAAGCCGTTGCCACTGCATCAAAATGAACTGGTAAGAGGAGCCCCGTTGAGAGGCTCCGCCACCTGTTACGTGCTGGCCACAGCTGTCTTTAGGGAGAATATGCTGAACTTCCGGTGACTTTAATCTTACCGAGAATGGACAGTGGTAAAATGGCGTCCAGCGAACTTTAATGAAGAAATTTTGGCATACGACAGTCAATAAACATTGCACTGTATGCCGAATCATTTAGAGCAACTACACCTCCTGATTCACACATTAAGGCAGCAATATTTAAAAGGTGTCGTCAATAAAAACGAAAAAAAAATGTACCGGTGAGCAGCAAAGCTATCAGAGCAGGTGGTACAGCAAGGACGATCAGGAAACGCATCGTGGTTTCTGAAAGAAGACAAATAAAAATATTTTCATAACAACCAACGATCCTTACCAATAAGCCTATAAGCCTCTGTACACGATCATCATCATATGGGGTTCATATGGGGTTCTTCATCATCGCTTGTGGGGCTGGCTCTCGAGTGTGCTCCGTGCTGTGGGCGTGGTCGGTTCGCCTTATCTTTTGACACGGAATAAAAGGCGTGATTACTGCTGCGTCACAATATATATATATATATATATATATATATATATATATATATATATATATATATATATATATATATATATATATATATATATATATATATATATATATATATACAGTAAAAGCTCGTTAATTCGAACCGCAAGGGGAAGCCGCTTCAGTTCGAATTAACGAAAGTTCGAACTAACGAAAGTGAAGGAGGGCAACAGTACACTGCGATTTGGAAGCAGTAGGGCATGTCAGAAATTTGGCGTGTCAGAAAGTGATGGCGTTTGCTGCGGGCACACGCCATCTTCAAGTCGAAGCTCAGGGTCCGACTGTGCCACACCACCGATGTCGACCGATACGAACGTTAGCCGAGGCTTAACACCATCCCAATGAATCGCGACGGCCGATACCTCCTAAACTGAAAACAGAGGTGCACAACCGATGAAGACTGCCGAGACAAAGACGCTGAACATGTGAAGGTGGCGAAGGCCCTGATTCGTTGGTTCTTGATTGAAAGCGCAGCTGCGACGTACTTGATTCGCTGAGTTTTGGAGCTTGCCGTGCCATCTCCGCACAACATTAGCAGCTGTACAAGATTTACAAAGCCTCAGAGATTCGCAACGGGCAAGAAGTCTCCGAGGTTACGTAGAACGGAGACGCGGCAGCCGCCGCTGCCTTCTGGCTGACCCCGCGTCGGTTAGATTTTTGTCCGATTTTGCCTTCTCTCGCCGTTCTCTCCGTTTCGGAGGCAATACAGCCTTGTATGTAGGCAGTAGGCGCGTTTCTCTGGCCGTGTGCCAGGTGAGCGTAGTTCGAATTATCCGTGAGGGAACCTTCTCGCGTTCGAATTAACGGACTTTTTTATACATAGACTTCTATGGAGCTTGGCCGGACCAAATCGTACAGTTCGAATTATCCATGAATTCGAATTATTGAAGTTCGAATTAACGAGCTTTCACTGTATATATATATATATATATATATATATATATATATATATATATATATATATATATATTATAGTGATTCAAGAGGATCAGCGGGAGAATGCGATGAAGAAGCAGCTCCACATGAAGAGCTAGGAATAAATTCGAACATTTCTATTATTATAGAGCTTTCTACTTATACGATCTGAATATGTATTTATCGATGATCAGAACTCCTTTTTTGTTGCTCATTGGCCACGTTTTCACACTCCGCAGTTCGTCTTTATACAAAAGCAATTAGATAGCCTGACTATCAACATTCGAGACGGAATTCCATCTTATGAGTCAAATCAATATATTAAGAATAAATTTGATGACATTTTCCCACAATACCCCAAGTCTCAAACAGTCAGGTTCTTAACTATTCGGTCACAAGATTACCTTGCATATGTACACAAAATAACACAATAGCCGCGTTGCACACACTTCCGTGAACAACGACAAGGCGCGCATAGGCGTTTTCTCGCTTTCGCTTGGTTGATCATTCTTTTGAGACTACCAGCTTCCACTCCCGTCTTTGAAGGCGAGTTCTTGGCAACGATCCTGGCACTGCAGAAACCCTTTGCATGCAAACATGCAGTTCGGTTATTATAACAGATTCCCTTTCTGTCTGTACTTCGCTTGCAGGTTCGGCCAATCCACCATACCTAACAATGTTTCTAAAATTAGTTCCTCCACAGCTGAATCTTGCAAAAGTATTATGGGTACCAGATCACTGTAGATTATATTTAAATTAAATGGCCGATTCATTAGCGCGAGCATCCCTGAATAAACCGATAATATCGTTTCTTCCAGAAGTGGCACACATAAGAGCGATCAGATAACCAAAATTTTCAATTCGGAGAGATTGAAACTATAACATCATGGACTATTCTTCAGCACCTAAAATTTTTGTAGAAAATACAGTTGTGCTCATCAAGACAATCGGAAGTAACTAAAACAAGATTACGCAGCCGTGTGCGCCCCGTTAACGCTATATTTACATAGCGATGGTCTGGCAATATTGCACGTGTGCGAATTCAGCCTAAAAATATAAACCACAGAACAATATCTTTTATACGTCGCCGGTATAAATTACTAAGCAAAAGGCATCTTGAAATTCCGCTTGCTAAACTAGGGGTAATCTTAACATCAGATATAGTATTGACTTTTTGTGCCTCAGTAATGGCCTTTAACCACAGGGACGTCATTGATGCCGTTTGTGGTTTCATTCAGTCAACAAAAGGAACAGTATTTTATTTCTTTACCTTTAAAATTGTCTTAGCGATATTTGAGTGTTCAATGATAGCATTACATATAATAAATTGTACTATTTAGGTAAAGAGGTATTCTGTCTGGTTTGATTACAGAATTGTGCATTACCTGTAGTTCCTTGAACTATTATGTAAAAGCTCAGGTGGCGAAATTCTTGGCTAATCCCACAGGGTGGGTATGAGCCATACTTTAGGAACATCGTCGTCATCATCATCAGCAGCAGCAGCAATAGGCTCAATAAATGGCTCAAGGCGTACTGTTTTCGCCTGAACTTTATATTTGGTGCTGCGGATAACAGTAGCCAGATGTAAGTAACGTTATACCTCACACAGCAAGAGGGCCATTCGCTGATCGCAGGCTACGAGCTGGTTGAGAACTACGTTGCTGCACCAAAAGAGATGACTACCCCTGGTCACCTCGAAGCCATCGCCGCCAATGCCAAACAGCCGATCAGGAACATCATCACTACAATAGTACTGTGAAGACCAATATACCGCTCTCGGATTTTCAAACTCGGAATTAAGATAATTTCAAGAAGGAGCATGCTTTAAGCCACAATGATGCAAGCACAGAAGCACCAAGCTTGTCATCCACGTTAACCCAGTTGGCGTAATTGCGAAATCAAGATCTAGAGCAACAAGCATTGGTGACGGTACTTGCATTGGATTGGGCTAATCGCATAGCAGTAAGCTCGGACATGTTAGAGGGTAGTTCGTTCAGTATAGACGGTTGATTGAACGTATTGGAATACACATGTGAACATAACACTTGGTACAGTGACTCCGTCAAAATATTCAACATGCGAGCCTACCTATCAGGAAAAGTCAAAAAGACGTGTTTTGCCCAACAAAGGAAGATGCATGGGAGTCGTGGAAGAACAGTGTTTTCATTACTTTCAGAAACAACCCAGTTAAACTCTGAAACAAAGCGATTATGCATAAACAAAAAAAGATGACATAAATTATTGTTTCTTCGGAAAGCGACAATTGCCATACGATGAGGAATCAAAGCTTTCAGAATAATATATCGTGCCTCTGATCATATATGGCACGCAGGAAGGCCACCAAAAATACAAATAAAAGAACACTTAACTTCTGAGGAGCTGCTTCATTATTTGAGGTACGTAACAACCGAGCCACACAGCAGAAGTCATGTTGTAGGAAGAAGTTGAACCTAAGCCAAACGAGATAGGGTCATTAAGAGAATATGTTCTGTCTTACGCGAATCACTTCGCAGCAAATCAAGCTTAATATCGATCGAGGGAGAAAGACGCATTGTCTCAAGAGTGGTCAGGTCATTGTTCGCAGCAACGCATAATTAAAGAACAAGAGACTGTATTTATTGTGAGCCAAAAGATATTTTTTGCTGCCATGGTTGTAAACGGTTCCAACGTCTCAGCGCTGATTGACACGGGTGCTTCGGTTAGTGTAATCAATGAAAAGATTGTCGATAACAATGATTGCTGACCAGGGAAACCAGTCAGGGTTTGCAGTTATGATGGAAGTTGCAGGGAGTTCATGAATTGGACGAATGCAGATGTTACCGTTAGATACGAAGTAGTCCGTGTGAAGATGTCTGGCGTCGATTTTGATTTCCTTTTATCTCAAACTGACATAGAACTTCTAAATTGAACATACTATGGAACGATGTCGCGACTTCTGATTACATGGGAAAATGTTCTCACATTAGTGAAAAAGAACTCAAAATGGTCGCGTGCGCCGACGAACTGAGGTTAGAGTATCAGGAGCTCATGTTCATTGTCACCTATTCATCATCTACTACAACGATCGAAGTGCCCTTTGATCACCTATATAAAAGGGTTATCAGGAAGAAGCCGTATGCCATGAGCCATGAGAAGAAGACTTGGTTAAAAGAGAAGCTTCAAAGAATACTGGACGCTGACATCATTAGACCATCCGCATCATCGTGTGCCTCATCGATTATGATCGTGGCAAAAAAAGATTGATCCTTCCGCTTGTATACAGATTACCGGATCATCAACAGGCAAACCGATCTCTTTAACTTTCTAATGCCAAAAATTGACGAGATAATTGATGAAACCAGTGGGTGCGAATGGTTTTCAAGAATAGATTTGTCTAAAGTATATGGGCAAGTACCTTTAATGGCAGATACAAAGAAATTCACAACATTCGTTGCACCTTTTGAGGTTTATGAATATAAGCGCCTCTCGTTCGGACGGAAAAACACAGGCGCATGATTTCTGAAGATGATGAATAGCGTACTGATAGACTTCATTTGGAAGGTCTGCATTGTATACGTGGACGACCTCCTAGTTTATTCAAGCACCAGAAGCAACCACGTAACTGGCCTTTCAGAAGTACCCCAAGCCCTCAGTAATGCACGACCGAAAACCACCGCGAGGAACAGTGAATTCTTTTCACTCTTTTCAGTATTTCTCAACAGGTGCTTTGATAGAAAAACCAATAGTACTAAGGAAGAAGGTGTGCAGTGAATCAGGGTATTTGCGAAGCCTCCTGACGTTCATTCCCTACGTGCATTCTTAAGCCTCGCCGGGCACTTGCCGGCGTTCATTAAGGAGTATGCCAGGAAGACAGTCCCTAACAGCTTTCACTCAGAAAGGTGTTTCATTCATGTCGTCACACGAATGCGAACACTCTTTGTTGTAGCTGGTTAACATCATTTCATCTAACCGTGTACTAACACTTTCCAAATTCAGTTTTTCCTGTTGACCTATACACTGATGCTTCACACTACGCAATTGAGGTTTTTCTTTGCCAGAGAGATGCTTGTCATATGTAAGACGCATGCGACACAAAAAGAAAGGAAGCGGACGATGTGCGTGGATTGGTCCGAACGGCACGAGTCCTCGAGGTGCGTCACCCGAGCTGTGATTGGGAGAGAAGTGACGGTGAGCAGGCATTAGTGACCTGGCTCTGGGCCAAGAAGGTTGCAGCGTCAGCTTCGCACTGGCGACGGGAGCCATGGTGGTTCGGTGAAGCCCGTGACGCTGGTGATCCAGGGTGTGTCCGTGGACGTCGACGACGTTCGAGCGAGGCTCTTTGGGCCTGCTGCAGCCTCTCACGGTAGTGCCGGGAACTTCAGGAAGGATCCCCCTTCAGAGGCGCACCAGCACGTACGATAGTCCCCGGGGCGGGGCCTCTACTCGGCACTCGAAGAAGTAGCGGCGGAACAAGGCCTTAGGCCTAACCCGTGAGGCCGGAGTGCCACGTCACCGATGGAGTTCGGCACACCGGCATCAAAAGACGGACAGGTGGACTGGCCGACACCAAGGTAGCGGCGTCTAGAGCGTCGGCGATGAGGAAGAGCATCGGACTCGGAGGATACAGGCGACGGCAAAATGCTCTAAGGACGCTCCTTTCTGTTAGTGCGTAGCCATAGGCTAGGGTTGCTTGACTTTCGCGTAGAAAGCGCTAAGGACTGATGTGGCCGGCAATAAGGACATGTTTAGTCAATGTTAAATTGGTGGCTTCGGTGCTGGCGTTTCTTCATGGTGTGTTAGTTACAATAGTTATGTTTTGAGTTTTTGAGCTTGGCTAAATGAAAATCTATTGACTGTGCTGCTCAGCGTCTCCCGACTCCATCTCTCCTAACATCTGCACGCCCCCGAGATCAGTGACACATGACCAAAGTGTCACGACAATGCCAAGGATACTGCGACCAGCGAACAACAAGTAATAGAATATTTTTCGCACATGTTTACCAAGGCCCAAGTGAACTACGGCACCACGGAAAAAGAGGCGTTTGCAGCTGTCATGGCCTTGAGATGTTCAAAACATACTTGGAGGGCAGATGTTTCAAATTATTTAGTGATGACCAGGCCTTGACTCATCTTCTCCATCTCACACAACCAAATGGGAGAGTTGCAAGATGCATCAGCGCGATCCAGCAATATAGCTTCGAAATAAATCATCGTACTTAACGCTGATGTTAACGGATGGTTACCAGAATGCTGACGCTTTGTCCAGACTTTACATACTCAGAATACGTGGACCTCTTAAGGCTCTGGGAAAAAACGGCAGAATTGACGTTCAAAAGTGGGAAGGTATACACATGCCTGAAACAGAAGTGACTCTAAGGCTCTAAGGCTCTAATAAGGCTCTAAGGCTCTAATAAAACAGTCCAAAATTTGGAGGACAAGGTTGATTTGGAGGATGTATCTATAGGAAGCTCACACAAAGGTCCACTTGGATAATCACGAAGGCGGCATGTCACTAACCACGTTAAGGCTTGCCGCAAATGTGCCACGAGGAAATAGAATGGTTATGCCTGTGTATCCGAATGTACCCTCCGAAGTACTGCACCTGGATTTTGCGAAAACCAAGAAGAGGGAGGCCGTAAGGAAAGCACAAGCATTTTGCTAACCGTGGACGAATGCACGTGATATGTGGCTGGTAATGCTAGTCGTTAAAATGAAAACTGTAATTTCGCTCCTTGAACAATGCGTGTTCGGAGATGTCAATTTCGTTGTGGCTGATAATGGAGCCGCTTTCTGCAGTCTGAAGCTTCGACAGTGGGCAGAACAAAAAGAATGTCCCGTTTAGGGACCTTTGAAGTACAATGAATAAATTATGAAAAAAGGCACCAAACTTCTCTTTCCAGCTCTCCTTGCATTTCCTTGCACAAAGGATGATTAGAAACTTGAATATGTTCCTTTCCTTCTACACAAGACTCCAAAGGCGGGTAGAAATGCGTACTTGAGGCAGCTATGTCTCGTCGCAGTCGCTCGTATACAGCAGAAATTGGATGCAGCCCCAGTCTAGCGGCTTTCGGGAAAGTATGTTGATTGTCTTTAGGCCAGAGCTTGGCTTAGTTGACAAAGTCTTCCTAAAAAGAACTTATGGCGGTCGAACAAAAGGAACGATATCGACAAACGACGAACTTTCATAAGCGCCGCCGAAGAAAGGTCCCTGATGTAAAGATCCCAGATGTACGCAAAGGGCTTGATTCAAAGTCTTCATTCGCAGGCCCTTATTTCGGCCCGAAGATAGCGACACAGCAAGGGATACTGAAGACGGTCTATTACCAGGGACCCCGTGGCAAAGTCGATGATGCGTCGCTTGCGAATATGCTTCCGTACAATCTCCAGAGCGATAGAAACAGGAGTTCTGGAAGATATAGTGATCCAAGAGGATAGCCAAGAGAATGCGAAAAAAAGCAGCAGTTCCGAGGAAGAAGGGCTAGGAATAAAAACAAGTTCTAATAAATGTCTGAAGGCCGGTTCTTTATAGCATATATATTGACCTGTATGCTTGTTTATCTCTTCCGGTTGACTGCTTTTCACCGTCTAACAAACGCTGTCGCTCAGTGCGGGCGCGCCCGCGTGTATCAGAAGTTTCTCTAACGTCATCGATGTTTCTGCCGTTGTCTCTTGTGACCCAAGCTTGTGTAATCTGATTGCATGTGTGAGGCCAACTTATGTAGAATTTTCTGGAAGGCACGCGGACACAGCGATTTCTTGGGAACCTTCTATGAACTACGTATAAAAGCCGACGTGTTTGAACGGCTGATCACATGTTCAACGATCTCCAACTGTGTTCACCGCTATCGTTGTCCTTTGAGTGTATCCAGCTGTAGAGGGCACAGGTTCGCCCAATATAAGGCCACTTTTGTTAATCACAGTTTTGCTACCTTCTTCACCATCACTACTAAGTCACTATATATATATATATATATATATATATATATATATATATATATATATATATTCATAATTTTGGCACGTTGAACGTCAGCAGTCAATGCAAGCAAATTTAGCTTTCCCTTATTCACCCGTATTATGTAGCACAAATTTACTTCAGCTAGATTACTCTCCGCGGCATATATTCCTTGTATAATACAAAGTGATTTTTCGTCTAAATAGATAACCTGTAATAATGAACCTTTCGACTAATTACCTTACTCAACATGTTGCAATTTACGAATTGCACCCTGGGACCTTTAAAGTCACATCCACTTCGAACGAATTCTGAAGATCATGCCAGTTTCGAGATATGCATTCCTAGAAGTTTTGGCGATATGCATTGGTGATTACCTAACTTTCAGGATTTAATGCAAAAAAAGGCTTGCTATTTGTTGGGCGCGCTGCTAAACTGACTTGTAAATCATATTTAGCATCAGCAAATAAAGACAGAAGTGATACGACACGACTATGCGCCAACTTCAACAACATTATTTTCAGGACACACTCACTTATGTAACCCATGCTCAGTGGCGCCTCTTCATCCAAATTTTAACCATCCAAGAAAGCCGTCTCCTTAAATAACAAGTCGACCGAAGGGCCACTAACACACGTATCACTATTCCGACAAATAGCCTGAGCGTCAATAATCTCTCTATCATGTTTATCTTTCTGCTTCGCAACAACCCGGCAGGATCCATACCTTGGCGTACAGCTGCATTCCTGACAGTGAGTTGAAAGATGACCGTATTGCTTATTTCTCATGTTTAGGCTATGTTCCCGTAATCAGTCATTAATATACCTTCCTGTCTGTCCGATGTAATTTTTCCACAGGACAGCGGGAGCTCATAAACAACAGCTTTTACGCAACGCACTGGTGCATTACGATGATTCGTAGAGCATCCGACAGCTGGCTTACGGTACGGGTCCGTTAATCGACATATTTTTGCGAGCTTTTTGGCGCTGAAAAGGCCACTTTTGTGTGCACCCGGCTAGCCATTTTCTTAACACTATGTACGGTCCTATGCAGGTAGGGCGCTATCGCTACCTTCCCTAAGGATAAGGAGACGGCTTTTTTTGGATGGTTAAGGCTTGGATAAGGTGGCGCCGCTGTGGATGGACAAAGTGGTTGGGTGTTTCCTGAAGATCAAGTTGTTAGCGCATTGTGGTGTCGTCTCCCTTCTGTCTATGCTCGCTGGCGTTAAATATGCTTTCCATGTCAGTTTACCAACACGCCCTACAAATGACAATGCTGAAATTTATTTCTATACATCAGTCTCTTTTTTGTGTTTCTCGTTAAATCCATGTTCCGTGGCCCCCCTCCTTATCTACGCCAAGTGGCAAGGTCGGTCACTTTCCTTCTACATTCGCGGCAAGCATCTGCCCAACAAAGTCCCGCTGTTCTTTGGTGGCCTTGCTCCTTCCGTTGGCCATGGCATCAGAGTCCTAACGATAATGACAAGGGAGTCGCAAAGGCAAGCGTGGGAGGGGAAAGGATTGCTTAGGGCCACTCTGGACGCTCCAGGGAGACAGCAAGGTGCCTGTAGGAAGTGGAGCGACTTCCTAGCGATCATCAGCAGTGGCACGGAATTCCTGTGGCAGAGGACCTTACCCTGCCTACGCACCAGCATCCCTCAAAAGAAGCCTACCGGACCTTGTGGCATCGGAACCTTCGGCGAGGTTAGTCTTCCATATTACGCTAAAGGTGTTCTTGAACTTGGCCCCAAGTTCCCCATAGAACCAAGGTTGAGCATGCCGGAACTTCTAAGCATTGTGCAAAGGATTTCAAAGTGCGACCCCACAAGTTGAAGCCAAGCGATATATCTGTGAAGGGGCCCATGTGGTCTCGCGCAACAAACCGATGGCCTCACATGTACCGGTTACTCGCCTAACTTCGTTTTTGAGGCAGAACCGACTGTGTGTTTTGTGTGACAAGGAAAGTGGTTTTCTTGTCCTCAAGGAAGGTGATTTTAATACGAAAGCCTGCTCTACGATTGCCTCTGTGTTCGACCCGTGTCGTAATGTATCTCTTAGAAAAATCAAGCTACGAGCAAAGCGTCTTTGCAAGAAGGCATACCTTAGTTTGTTCGTGAAATTGACAACGCGAAGTCTGGTTGCCTTCGAACAATGTTTAGTGCAAAGACGTACAAACCCGATTGCCCAATAAGGGTAATTGTTTCAGAAACTGGGTCATGGCAAACAAAGCTTGGTCTTTTCTTGCAAGAAAACCTCAGCATTTTTAATATTGACGACCCATTTTTGGTTAGAAGCTCTGCAGAAATCGTCGATTTCTTGAAAGGAAAGTCTGACAAAAGCTTATCAGTTTTCTTCTTTGACATAAACGACTTGTACTACTCCTTGCCTCAAAAAAAATTTCCTACAATATATTCGGCCAACTATGCTTAATAATGATCGAAAAAAGTTTTGCCGAACCATTCATCCCGACCGTAATAGCGAAATCACGTTACTTGACTCTTCTAGTGATGCGATTCCAATTGCCGACTGCTCTGTGGTGTTAAGCGATGTACTTTGCCGTAATTTTGTTACAAACTCGTCTGCAACACTTCCCAACGTGCAGTGTTTTGCAAAATTCTCTAACAATGGATACTGTAATTATTCAACCCTTTGCCATCGAAAAAATTATCGAATCAATGAAAGTGTCCTCAAGCCCAGGAATTAACCTTAATAAATTAATAATGTTAATAATAATAATAATAATAATAATAATAAATAATAATAATAATAATAATAATAATAAATAATGTTAAATTCTTAGAAATTATCAAAATTTATTCTATTATTATGCTATCCAAAATATTCCAACAATCAATTGATGAATCCACACTGCCATCCGACTGGAAAGTCGGAAAGGTGGTTCCAGTTCATAAATCTGGAACTAAAAATTCACTTCTAAACTACCACGCGATTTCACTAACTAGTATCCCGTGAAAAATTCTCGAAAATGTCCTTTATACAAACATTGTTAGTTTCCTTGATGCCAACTCGTCCTTTTCGAAGGCCCAACATGGTTTCCGCCGATCTCTTTCCTGCGAAACACAGTTGGCTTCCTTTACACACAAGCTACATACAACTCTTGATCGTCGCTCTATAGCTGACTGCGTCTTCCTAGATTTTGCAAAAGCTTTTGAAAATGTTTGCCACAGTTTACTTCTATTTATATTGAGCAAATTTAACATTGATAGGAAACGTCTCTCCTGGATCGAATATTTTCTAAGCGGACGCTCGCAATTCGTGTCTGCTAACACTTATAATTCCCCGTTGAGGCCAGTTCATTTTGGCATGCCCCAAGGTTCAGTGCTCGGCCCTATTCTGTTTCTCATTTATATTAATGACTTGCCCCTATGCGTGACCTGTAACATTTACTTATTCGCCGACGATTGCGCAGTCTTCCGAGAAATTATTGACCAAAATGATGTTGCGATCCTCCAAAACGATATCAACTGTATACCTAACTGGTGTAAAGTCTGGCTGATGGAACTCAACACAACGAAATGTAAGGTATTACGTACCTCCGGTACAAATTCTTGCCCCACTTAATACTTGCTCGAGAATTCCGCTCTCGAATCCGTAACATCCCATTGCTACTTAGATGCCCACATAACTTCCTCTCTTTCTTGGTCTCTTCATATTAGCAAAATAATTAGCAATGCAAACCGCTCGTTAGGTTACCTCCGGCGCAATTTTTCATCTGCTCCTGTTTCTTTAGAACTCCTCCTTTACAAATCTTTAGTCCGAAGTAAACTCGAATATGCCTCTTCCATCTGGGACCCAAGCACTGCTATATTAACCTCTGCCCCCGAGCTTGTACAAAATAACTGTCCGCTTCATTCTAGGAAACAACAGTCGCACTGCCAGTATCACTTTAATGAAAGAGTCCGTACAGCTTGCGTCACTCGCCTGTCGCCGCAAGTTTTCTCGCCTATGTCTCTTCCACAAAATATACTACAGTCCCGCCCTACACAACCACCTTATTCTTCGTCCATCATACATTTCCCCTCGTTTCGACCATAGACAAAAGGTGGAAATAATGTCGTGCTTAACGCAAACATGTTATCAACCATTTGTACCCCTCACCTCACAGGACTGGAACCACCTTCCGGAATCAATCACGTCCACTGCTCACTATTCCCAGTTTCATAATGTTTTAAGCACAAGTGTATTGCAATGTACCTAACCAACTATGTAATTATGTTTGTTATCGGTCAATTGCTTTATTTTTGTTGCTTCCCACTGTTATTCCATATTTTTAGCTAACGTTGTATTAGCAGAAGAAAAACCTGTATCGTGTCTTTTTCCCGTATGTTCAACTCCCCTCTGTAATGCCTCTGGCCCTGAAGGTAATACTAATACTAATAAAAGAAACTAATACCGTGCCTAGAAGCGTGCATAGACGAGTATCGCGTGGTTTCATTTCAAAATTCAGCCGGTTTATCCGTTCAGGGCTCTTTAGACATGCTTAGTTTCTACCTTCAATCGACGTATGCAGCACGGAATGGCGAAATATTCATTCAAAAGCAGGGGGTTTGCATCGGTTCATGTTTGGCGCCTATAATAATCGATATTTTTCTAGCTCACCATAACAAAAACCGGTCGCGTACCTTGTCGAAGCACAGGGTGGTTTAAGTTGTCAGGTACGTTGGTGACTATCTAGTCCTTTTAGAACCAGGCGCACAGTCTACAGTAGGCAAGCGTTACGAAGTTTTTTCTGCAGGCCTGGTCCCACTTACTCTCACGCTTGAAGAGCCGACTGATAACGTGCTGCATTTCTTAGATATTCAGTTGAAGCTCAAGGAATGGCACACGTGTTGGGAGTATATAAACTTAAAGCTAATAAGCCCCTGTTACCGTATCGGTCAGCCCACTCGAAGCTCGTCAAGAGGAGCATTGCCAACTTGTGCTTTAGAAATGCATTAAAGAAAGCTTGCCACCATAAGATCTATAGGAGTCTTATGGATCAGTCGGGAAGGTTATCAGCAGCAGGGTTTCCGGAGTGAGTGAAAGTTTCAGTCGTAGAAAGGCAGTTAAAAAGATGCGGGTCAGATACCACAATGCGGGACGTCGCAAATCAATGGACGTAACGCAGAGGGAAGGTAGCGGTAGTGCCCTACCCGCAGAGAACGGCACATAGTCTTAAGAAAATGGCTAGCCGGGTGGACACAAAAGTGGTCTTTTTAGCGCCAGAAAAGCTCGCGAAATTATGTCGATTAACGGTTCCGTACCGTAAGCCTACTGTCGCATGCTCTACGAATCATCGTCAAGCACCAGTTGGTTGCGTAGAAGCTCTTTTCTATGAGCTCCCGCTGTCCTGTGGGAAAAAAAATACATCAAAGAGAACGGAAGCTGTCTTAATGACCGGTTACAAGAACATAGGCTAAACGTGAAAAATAAGCAGTACGATCATCTGTCAACTCACGGTCAGGAATGCAGCTGTGCGCCGCTGTATGGATCCTGCCGGGTTCTTGCGATGCATAAAGATAAAGATGTGCGAGAGATGATTGAGGCTCAGGCTGTCTGTCGGAATAGTGATACGTGTGTTAGTGCCCCTTCGGTCGACGTGTTAGATAAGGAGACGGCTTTTGGGGGTGGTTAAAATTTGGATGAGGTGGCACCACTGTGCATTGGTTACATAGGTGGGTGTTTCCGGAAAATCAAGTTGTGGAAGTTAGCGCATTTTGGTATCGTCTCCCGTCTGTTCTTGTTCGCTGGCGCTAAATATGCTTTCCGAAAAAGTCTTCTTGTTAAAAAAGTAAGTGGAATAGCAGGGCATTTCTATGGCAAGTTTCGCTTCACTGGCTACAAGAATTCACTGGCTACAATATATGTATTGCAATACGTGTGCTAAACTAAATAGTCGAAATGTATTTAGTAAAATGCTTTCAATTAGGTAACCGTATTGAGTGCCACTTTAAGTAAGGTTGTGCGAAATGCCTCCGGCGAGTAAAACCTTCCCCTGTACGGAAAATTATATATATATATATATATATATATATATATATATATATATATATATATATATATATATATATATATATATATATATATATATATGTGTGTGTGTGTGTGTGTATATATATACAGTAAAAGCTCGTTAATTCGAACCGCAAGGGGAAGCCGCTTCAGTTCGAATTAACGAAAGTTCGAACTAACGAAAGTGAAGGAGAGCAACAGTACACTGCGATTTGGAAGCAGTAGGGCATGTCAGAAATTTGGCGTGAAGATGGCGTGTGCCGCGGGCTCACGCCATCTTCAAGTCGAAGCTCTGGGTCCGACTGTGCCAAACCACCGATGTCCACCGAAACGAACGTTAGCCGAGGCTTAACACTATCACAATGATTCGCGACGGCCGATACCTCCTAAGCTGAAAACAGAGGTGCACAACCGATGAAGACTGCCGAGACAAAGACGCTGAACATGTGAAGGTGGCGAAGGCCCTGATTCGTTGGTTCTTGATTGCAAGCGCAGCTGCGACGTACTTGATTCGCTGTGTTTTGGCGCTTGCCGTGCCATCTCCGCACAACATTAGCAGCTGTACAAGATTTGCAAAGCCTCCGAGATTCGCAACGGGCGAGAAGTCTTGGAGGTTACGTAGAACGGAGAGGCGGCAGCCGCCACTGCCTTCTGGCTGACCCCGCGTGGGTTAGGTTTTTTTCCGATTTTGCCTTCTCTCGCCGTTCTCTCCATTTCGGAGGCAATACAGCCTTGCGTGTAGGCAGTAGGCGCTTTTCTCTGGCCGTGTGCCAGGTGAGCGTAGTTCGAATTATCCGTGAGGGAACCTTCTCGCGTTCGAATTAACGGACTTTTTTATACATAGGCTTCTGTGGAGCTTGGCCGGACCAAATCGTACAGTTCGAATTATCCATAAATTCGAATTATTGAAGTTCGAATTAACGAGCTTTCACTGTATAGTGTTTTCATTACAAAATTGCTTCTAATCTGTCGTCGGCCGCGAGTGATTTAATATGTTTTTTTTTCCCGGTTTTGTCGTGACATTGTTTTGCTAGGAAATTGGCTCTCAAAAAGTGGAGCGTGCTCACATTGTTCCCTCGTGATAGCTTGCGTTTTGAGATGCCATTGCTGAGAAGCTGCGCCTCTGGCAAAAGACGCACACTCTGCTTTATGACACACTACACAGGTTCCGAGGTGCTCCTAGAAGAAGAGGTGCCCGAAGTACGGGTTGCCTCTCGCGAATGGGTAAGGTACGGCGGTAAGGTGCATAGTGCAACTTAGTGCCACCAATAGCCTCCTCCCAAAGCTAAACGAATTCTTAAATAGCTACTGGGCTTGGTTCTTCAGTTTTCCTTTTCAAAGGTTAATGCGTTCTCGTTGAAATATAACTGACACACCTGCGTGTGAATGTTCCCGACGGACACGACGACACCATTTGGATGCTGCTATGTCTGTGTCATTTCTGTAGCGTCCAGCACCTCCCTCCGACTCCATTTAAACAACTTATACGTTCGAATGCTATAAAAAGCGAATATCCTTTGACCACGGACCCTAGCTCCTTCATTTCTGGCGCACGAAGCATTTCACTGGCTATAAGACTTCTCAACGTCCACAGGTACGCAAGCGACGATCTTGCTCCACTTCCCGTGCGTCCGCAGCATTCACCGTTCTTAGTTTTCTCCCTCAATTTTTTTATACGTAATTCCGCCTTATAAGTTGGCGAATAGGATGCCCACGTTATTCACTTTGCCAGCTGCAATACGTCCGGGTTGTATTACCTTTTCTACTAGATATTTAGTCTGCAGTTTTCTTTTACTATTGCGCTTCTCGGGGCAGTGAATAAAGGGTGTTGCGCAAGGGCGTGCCTGATTCAAAAACGATGCGCTGCTGTATTTGGCTGGTCATCGTTTGCCTCCATGGCCTACTGCTCGGCGGCAAGCTAATTGATCACTGAGGCGATCAGCAATGAACTTCAAGGCCTTCAAGGCACCTTCCCGAAGTCGCCTTAACCTATCTGAGAAATGACATGCGTGTTTACTTACCTGTGTATGACCTGGTACTTCGTTGATTCGCAAACGAAACAAGAGTTCGCTTCGTCTCCACTTCTCGCGACTTTTTATTCCTTCATGCAGCGCGAGAGCGAGAACCGAGTGAAGCGACGGTCGATTTCTGTTTCTATGGGTACATTGTTTATAGGACGCTTGCCCTTTTGCCTGAAGATCAAACTGGCACTTCCATACTCATTTGACCTGTAAAATATTTATGAACATTTCATTAGAAGCGCCTGCTAGCCCGACCTTTTGAGACTAATTGACGTTTGTCTTCGCGCCTTCACTCCAGCTAGTTTGGGGCATACTCATACATTGGCAGATTCACTAGTTCCTGCTGTCACCACCCGCATGATGTTTAATTCAAGAGCGTATATACCTAATTGACAGTACATATATATATATATATATATATATATATATATATATATATATATATATATATATATATATATATATATATATATATATATATATATATATATATATATATATATATATATATATATATTTCTAACTATTGCGTGAATCGCCTATGTCATGCCACCCAATTTTACTTGAACTAAATTACGCTCAGAGACACAGCATTTGCACAGAGATACAATTTAATAGCTGTCCATTTAAAGAGTCTGTGCTAATGAACATTTCAACTTATTCCTTTACGCACCATGCGGCAATTTGCAAATTGTAGTCGGGGACGTTTGAAGTCATGGACACTTCGAACGAATTCTGCTGATCACACCAGTTTCGAGATATGTGTTCCTAAAGTTCACGACGACATGCATTGGTGTTTCATTAACTATACAGATTCACTGCATAAAAAGGCGTTTTGTTTAAAGAGTAAGTGGAACAACAGCGCATTTCTACCGCAAGTTTGACTTCGCCTATATTTAAACTGCAGCTTGTTTCAATATTATTTCCGAGTGAATGTGCCTTATGAAATCACTAGCTTCAATGCATGTATTGCGACATGTGCGCTAATAGTTTAAATGTATTTAGTAAAATTTTGGCAGTGAGTGAGTTAAGCATATTCATTACCAGTGCATGTATACCTCGTCGAGTATTTCACCTCAGTAATTATATCTCTGCGAAATGCCACAGCTGGGGCTTTAAAATGCAGAAGCATAGAAAGTTGGGCGAGTCGGTACGGTAGCATACTCTTGTTTTATAACGCGAAGAGACACGCAAAGACTAAAAGATAGGACAATATATATATATATATATATATATAAAAATATAATATACACACACACTACTCCGAAACCGGAGCATACGAACATGACAATCCCTACAGGCTATCAGTTAACCACATCAAGAGGTAGGGAAGCGAGAGAGAGAACAACATTATTAAAAATGCCTGCAAAATCGGTTAGACTCCCTCCATGCAGGGAGGACAAGCTTTTACCGCGACGCGGCCACTACGTAAGTCTCGTGGGTTTTGCTCCTCAAGGTCTTGGTTCCTCGCTACTTCCGGGGGTCCGAGAGGGCCGCCGCCCCCTTCCTGGGGGTGCTACCCCCCTTCTCCTCGGTTTCACGTGGTCGCGGCCTCTCTAGAGCTGCCGAGACCTGCTTGACGGCCTTGAGTTGTGTCTCTTTATCATTGCTCCTCGTTGCAGCCTCTAGCTGCGGCGGGATCGTTGTCTTCTCGCTGGCTTCTCGAGGATTTACGTTACAGTCCCAAAGGTTGTGAGCCATGGTGGCTCTCTCCTTCGCGCACAGTCTACACACGTCACTCGCGTAAATGCTCGGACACACGTGCTTAGCTAGCACCGGAGTGAGCAGGGACCCCGTCTGTAACTGTCTGTATAACACTGCCTCCTTCCGGGTAAGCCCCGGTTGAGGTGGCGGCATAGTCTGTCTTTTCAGTCTGTACCACTTCACTATTTCATTGAAGGTGGTCATCTTGTCCTTGGCACTGCACCGCGACCAACACTCCGAGTCGGCCGTGATTTTAGCTGCGCGGTTGGCTAGTCCTCGCGCGGCTGAGTTGGCCGTCTCGTTGTGGTTCACGTTCCCGCGTTTTGACACGTCACTGCCCATGTGGGCCGGAAACCACTTGATCACCACAGCCACCGCAGCACTGTTGCGTCCGATGACTTCGGCCTTGCGCAGTATGCGCGCTGCCTCACTTGAGTCACACAACACTGTAGTGCATCCGGGGTCGGAGACGGCCAAGGCGATGGCCACCTCCTCCGCCCGGTGCCCTTCTCGAGTCCGGACGCTCACCGCGGTCCTCGTTGCACCCGTCGATGCCCCGACAGCCACCACCGCGTATGCGTCGCTGCTCCCTCGATACTCCACCGCGGCCACGTAGACGGCGCCTTCTTCTCTGGCGTGGAAGTCCACGAGAGCCCTGGCCCTCGCCAACCCCCGCTCCTTGTTGTGCTCGGTGTTCACGTTCCTCGGGATCGGGCAGACCCTGAGCTTTCTGTTGATGCTATCCGGTATAGGTACGTCTTTCTGCTTCTTGCCTTCCCTCGGCTCGAGGCCAAGGTCCCGCAGTATCTGTCTTCCGGTTCTCGTTTCAGAGGGACGCTCGAGTTGTGCCGTTCTCTGTACTTCGGCTATTTCGTCCAGCGTGTTGTGGACTCCCAACGCCATGAATGTTTCGGTGCTCGTGCTCCCGAGGAGACCGAGTGCCGCCTTATACGCATGATCTAAAATGAAGGCGCTAAAATGACGGAGGACAAAGAAGAAACACACACACACACACACAGGGCGCCACTTCCAGCAAAGTTTAACCAGGAAAAAACGCCATTGATTTATAATTAACGCTAATTAACGCTTCCATATCACCATCTTGTTCCAGTACAACCGTGTGCTTCTCTATCTTTACTTTTTTACTTTTCTTTAGTGTAGACGCGCAGTACGCTGACAATGAATGAATTTTTTTCACAGCGCTGACTTCTGAAAGCTTGACTTGAGAAATATTCATGAAAATTTGCACATAAAATTTGTTGAAAGTCAGCGCTGCGTGCGTCATACCTGGCCCGTCTAGTATTCCTCACGCCATACCTGACAGTCAGCGACCGCCAACACGCCCAACTTCCCAGGTGTACGCCGTGGAGAAGCGCGCGTAAATCTTTCGAATGAAGTTGAAAGGTCTTGTGGGACACATCCAGCGTCACTCGAGCCACGGTATGATGCCGCTTAAAAGGCGACAGGGCACTGACGCAGGCGCTGGCTGTGCGATTTACCCCACCAACCAGCCTCCCTCTCGGCGGTTGATGCAAGCGATAAGCAAGCGGAGCGGCAGCACACCCGGCTAAATGCTGCGTTCCTTTGTACGCGGAGCGTTTGACAACGCTGCACTCACGGCGAGCAGGCGAAAATGTCATCTGGTGTTTTCTTGTTTTTCGCGGGCATCTGCGGTAAGCAGGAAAACTCTAATGCCTGACGCATAGAAAGTTCGAAGCTGTTTAATCGGGCGTTCTGCTATGCGCTTTAGAACTCTCGAACTGGAATTTTTGGCCTAACTTCATACCTTCAGTAGTTGGTGAATTAATCTTGTCTAATTAGGCAACTAAGCAGAATACAAAATATAGTGTGACTAACTCCATACAGCAGTCAGCAACACGCATTTGCTCGCGTCATCTCAGAGTGCGTCCGCACATTTATAAACTCTGGTGACACCCTGTATATATATATATATATATATATATATATATATATATATATATATATATATATATATATATATATATATATATATATATATATATATAAACGAGAAGAAAGGGGGTTAACCGAGGGACCCGATAATTATTAGTCATATAATGAGAAGCCAACAAACACTGACACCAAGTACAACATAGGGGAAATTGCATGTGCTTAATAAATGAAATAAAGTAATGATAAATTAATGGAAATTAAAGTGGATGAAAAAACAACTTGCCGCAGGTGGGAACCGAACCCACGCGACATGCGAAGGTTGTGGGTTCGGTTCCCACCTGCGGCAAGTTGTTTTTTCATCCACTTTAATTTCCATTAATTTATCATTACTTTATTTCATTTATTAAGCACATGCAATTTCCCCTATGTTGTACTTGGTGTCAGTGTTTGTTGGCTTCTCATTATATGACTATATATATATATATATATATATATATAATCTATAATATATATACGAAGAAAAGCGAAGTTAGCGTCGGGCGCTATATATCTATCTATATATATATATATATATAGCGCCCGACGCTAACTGTCGCTTTTCTTCGTCACTCTCGGCCACGGTGCCGCAAATGTCTCTGGGACAATCTCTTAAACAAAAAATCTATTCCATCTAATAAATTGTCTAAGTGTAGGTGGTTAACTACATGGTTATATTGCGCTCAGTTTTGCACAGACGACATTAAGGAAGGACAGGACGTGGACGGACGTAGCGCGATTGTGCTACGTCCGTCCACGTCCTGTCTTTCCTTGATATCGTCTGTGTGAAACTGAGCGCAGTATAACCATGAACGTACACCAACCAGCCTCCTTTATTGCTTTACTAAATGGTTAACTACAGTTGCACTCACTCCTTTGAAACGACGGGCGGCTTTCGCCATTTGCGAGGCGTGATATAAGTAGCACTCTCACTTCTTAGCGTTGAGGGAGGAGGGACTCCTTAATTTTTCTATAGGCTGCTCAGATAAAAAAAATTATGCTTACGAAATGAAGGAACCAAGATGTCATATAGGCATGCATACGCAAACGTTCGAAAATTATAGCCAATCTTACTTTCTTTACTCGCGCTATGTTCAGTGAAACTGGAACGCACTGGTCCTCGCGTGCTCGTCTGTATGTACAATGCCCATCTACCCGGTATGAAAGGATATCCGGAGTTTCCTTTGCTACGACTGTTCACGAACCAGTTTTTTTTCCGCCAGGTAACCGGCAACATGCGACATTTATGCATCTACAACGCATTGAACCGCTTGTCACTGCAGAACGATTTCTTAACGTCTTTATTTTAGAGTAGCTATAGAGCGATAAAAGGACAAGATTTACCTAAATGCCTGGAAGAGTGAAACAAGGAGTTATGTCTGCCGTAATGTAACGTACGACATCAGTTTTCGAGGTTCTTGGCTATGTTACGGGGCCAAGACAACCGTTCTTGCTCGCCCACAGGACGTTTACCGATGGCACGGCAGAGGCACCTACTAGCCCATCGCGGTGGCCTTCTACATGATGGCATTGCAGTGCCTCAGCTTCTGTATGGACGTACGAAGAGGCGGATTCAGAAAAGACGGAAAAGCAGCGTTGCCTAGCATATATGACACTACCATATACGACACCACATATACCATGTACCTGCCTCCACTGCAGAAGGACGCTTTGCTGAACAACGATGACTTCGATGCAACGGTATGCACCTTGCCCTTTGTTGGCTTTAAAAACTAAATTATGGGGTTTATGTGCCATAACCACTTACTGATTATGAGGCACGCTGTAGTGGAAGACTCCGGAAATTTGGACCACGTGAGGTTGTTTAACCTGCACCTAAATATAAGTACCACGGGTGTTTTCTCATTTCGCCTCCATCGAAATGCGGCCGCCGTGGCCGCGATTCGATCCAGCGACCTCGTACTCAGCAGACCAATACCATAGCCACTGAGCAAACACGGCAGGTTTTATTTCCTTTATAGCATAGCGGAAATTGACTAGCACAGACGTTCATCGGAACGTATGTCAGAACGCGTGTAGCCGCTGGTGACGACTTCTTACGGAGCTGGGGTCAACTATGCGCGCTAGGGGCATTGTCGTTTTGAGGGGCTGTTTTCTAAAAAAGGGAAAGCCAAATATCTTCCTGGTAATTATCATCATCAGCAGCAGCCTGGTTACGCCCACTGCAGGGCAAAGGCCTCTCCCATACTTCTCCAACTACCCCGGTCATATACTAATTATGGCCATGTTATCCCTGCAAACTTCTTAATATCATCCACCCACCTAACTTTCTGCCACCTTCTGCTACGCTTCCCTTCCCTTGAAATCCATTCCGTAACTCTTAATGACCATCGGTTATTTTCCGTCCTCATTACGTGTCCTGTCCATGCCCATTCCTTTTTCTTGATTTCAACTAAAATATCATTACCTCGCGTTTGTTCCCTCACCCAATCTGCTTTTTTCTCATCCCTTAACGTTACACCTATCATTCTTCTTTCCATAGCTCGTTGCGTCATCCTCAATTTCAGTAGAACCCTTTTCGTAAGCCTCCAGGTTTCTGCCCCATACGTGAGTACTGGTAAGACACAGCTGTTATAAACTTTTTTCTTGAGGGATAATGGCAATCTGCTGTTCGTGATCTGAGAATACCTGCCAAACATGCTGCTGTTCATGATCACGTTAAACATCAGATGAATAGAGATGATCATATCAACAGAGATTATCATCTGATGTTCAACAGAATTGAACATCAGATCATCAGATGAACATGCTGTTCAATCTGTTGTTCATGATCTGAGAATGCCTGGTGATTATACGCCGCTGTAAAAAGGTATGTAAATCAAACAACTGGAATACATTTAACATAGACGAAACAAGTTCGGCAAGCTCTGGCGCTAACAGTGATACTTCCCGCCTCTGCGTCTTACTAGGACAGATCAGTACGTGTCCTCTGTTCTAACCGATATCTTTACTATGTAGCTGTGAGGTCGACCTCGTAAGGCCTCCGTCGCTAAGCGAAGGAATGCAAGGTGAACCTGGGTTATAGTAAACTACAGATCCGAAATAATAATTTTGAATATGTTAGGGTTGAGCATGTTCGATGGGGGCGAAATGCGAAAACACCCGTGGTATTTAGATTTAGGTGCACGTTAAAAAACCCCAGGTGGTCGAAATTTCCGGAGTCCTCCACTACGGCGTGCATCATAATCAGAAAGTGGTTTTGGCACGTAAAACCTCATAATTAAAAAATTTTTGAGCATGCCGGAAAACGGTGTTAAGGACGCGAGACATAAACAGCTTCGCAATCAAGGGAGTATGTTGATGCAACGAAACACAAAGGCGCTTATAAAACGGATTGGTGGACTTCTGCTGGTGCTCACGCGTTGCAAGGCGAGGTTTTCTCTTTATTACCCTAAGACACGAAATGAAGCGATGACGCGATTGCCGGTCCACAGTTGTCTCTGTCGAAGGCCTTCAGAGGACGTGTTCACGAATGACGACTTCGTTCCCGCCATCTGCATTGATACGCGAAAAGTCAACGCAAAGCAAACTGACGTAGGAATCAAGTCGACATGAAGTCGTCGAAGATTTCGAATGAACTTGACATTTGATCTCGAATGACGTTCATATCTCATGTGAACGCTAGCAGCATTTTAATCATAACTGTCAAAGGGCTAATATCAAGGTATGTGGAATCTATTTGCCACGGATTATTAAAGTCGCCCGAGGCTAGCCAAATGCGTGGCATATTTATCTATTATTTCAGTAAGAAGAACATTAGTATTGTGCTGCATGACGTTTTCATAAAAATTTTGCAATTTTCTATTCTTTCTTTCTGGGTGGATTTTCTTTCTGGGTGGACAGATTATGTCAACTGTCCACCCACGAGCACAATAACGCTCGGGGCGCATAGCGAATCTCAAAACTTTTATGAAAATGTCATGCAGCACAATACTAAAGTTCTTTTTATTGAATTAATAGATAAATATTGCACAGTTTTCTAGAAAAGATATCCATCTAAACGCATAACTCGACTAAACGCATAACTCGACTCGACGACTAACTCGCATAACTCGACTATAACTCGACTAAATTTGAATAACAAGCTTAATTAATTGATATTAATTTAATGAGTTACGCTTACCAATTATATCTGGATTCAAGTCAACTAGCCCGTCAACGTGTTTTAACTCATTTAACTAGAATGGTGTCACGGGCGTACAGTTACACATGAACACATCTCGCTCAATGACAGCGGGAACTGTCTGTGAAAGCGGTGGAGTTATGAATCGCGGCAGCAGCCGCGAGCCAATGGACCTCCATGCATCTGTCGCTTTAACGCAAAAGAAGCCACACACTGAATGTTTTCCCCTTTGTGTTGCAGAGTGATGTTAGAGCCGCCTGTGAATCGCTGAAAATTACCCATTTTTGCGCATCTCTTACAGACAATATAAATTTTATCGCACATAGGATTGCGGACAGTTCAGCCGTTGTGGACGAAGTCGTACGAGATAACTTAAATGTTTCTTGTTTGTTTAGGTGCGGTATAATGAATGATGACTTTCAGTTTAAGGAAACTTTTGGGCCCTTGGCCAACAACGGCCTTACAGAAGAGTGCTTTAAAAGCACTAAAGACTTTTCTTGAAGACAGCGGCATTGCTGGACGTTATTAGCGCTTTCATTGTTCCTTTCATTTCATTGTCACTGTATATATCCATCTGTTTGTGAATTATGTTATGTTGACTGTTCTGTTGTGACTGTATGTGATAATTCATTTACACGATGTATGTACCGCCCGCTGACTAGACAATGTGTTGTTAGGCGACAATATTTTTTGGACTTTTGAGACTTTCATCTACATAGGTGTGGAGACATTTACATTGTATATTGTATGTACCATGTATTCCTTACGTCATAGTCTTCCTGTGGAAACGTTGCGTGATAAGTCCTGATGCTTGTGTGAAAAGACTATTTGATATGTAACCTTGAACCCTGTACGATGTATGACGGAACCACTCAAGAGATGAGGAGTAGCCGGCGCCTTAAACTGTGCGCCAACATCTCCTTATATCATATCAATAAAGAAAAACTTTCCACGGCTCGTTTCGAAGGCAACACCGCATTCACTAGAGGCGCGTTTGCACCGCTTGGAAGCATCGAACTCGTGGCTGAGTGGTAGCGTCTCCGTCTCACACTCCGGAGACCTGGGTTCGATTCCCACCGGGCCAATCTTGGAAGTTGCTTTTTATTTATGAAGCGCCTGCCGTGATTTATCGCTCACGGTCAACGCCGCCGACGCCGACACCCGCCGCCGACGACACCGGCTTTTCTGCGACACGAGCTCCTTAACGCTATCGCGTTAAAAAGCCACACACGAGACACACGAGCGTCGGCAACGCGTCCCTACGGCGTCCCCAAAAGGCGTCTACTACGGCGTCCGCGATTCGCGTGGCCAACGCTGTAGTAGACGCCGCAATATCTCCACTCTGTACGGAGCGGCGGACGAGGAGGACATCGAGACACTCTGGCAGCCGCCGGAGAAGAACGCCCCTCCTCCCTCGCCTGACCTCCATTGCCTCTCGCGCCACAGGAGAGGGCACGCATCCGGGCCGCGTTCCTCGCTCGCGCACGCGAGATTGAACCGCGTTCGCAGGCTCACGCTCACACGCTTTTCCTCATGCAGAACCTCACGGCGACGGCGACGGCGACGGCAGAAATGAGCCTGGAATGTCATATAATTGCTATCGCGATAAAAACAACTTGCCGATGATGGGGAACGATCTCACGTCTTCGCATTACGAGTGCGATGTATAAAGTAGGTTGCACCAGCCAATAAGTTGACAAGGAAACTTATTCACCCGTAGGCACGCTTATAACTGTGGTATGAACGTAAATTACAATATAATGTATAGACCATGTAATACATCATACGTGATATAAACAAAACAGATCAGCAAAATGAAATAGTAAATGCAGTCTGCTTGGCACTGGCATTGCCACACACAGCAACAACAAAACATCATTATTGTCAGCCTCGAATTCATGAATGACAGCCGGGGCACATACAAATACAAAGTCTCAACTCAGGCAAACAGAATTTGAGCATCATTCTGCCTGTAGGAAGGCTTTGCCTCGGGAGACGATTAGATACCGCGTAGACCAGCGGCGAAGAAACTCGGCTTCACCAAGTTTGAACAATGTTCTTGAAGATGACCCCGTAGTTTGTGCATTCTGAGGTACATTGCTCTATTTGACTGCCGAGATCGTTCTGCAATGTTGCGGAAGCACCACAAAACGTAGCCAGCGCTGCAGTAGGCGAGACTCGCAAACCGATCTCGGCGCTGTGTTGTTCCTTTCCTTTTTAAAATTTATGTGCGTGTTTTAACTCTGGTGCGAGGGAACGCGATTCAGAGCTCATATTGCGAAGAAATGGGGTTCCTGTGCTCGAATGGGACGAGGCGCAGGAATAAATGATATGTGTGGCTTAATTAGATGTTAAATAAAAATTGATAAACCTTCGTTTTCTGCCTTTCTGAAGGCAATATATTGAATTCTAATAACATTTCCCCGATGCCTTAATAATGGCAGCAATTTGACATTGAGGGAGAATGTAGGCCATGCATTACTCGTTACGTGCAGCACATATCTTTTTTTGTATGTTGATGGTGTGTTTTGAAAATATTTACGAATAACAGTTTTTTTTCTTATTTTTATGCGTCATACGCCTGAGACGTAGTTGGTTTTCCTAGTGCACTGGGTGAATAAAGCAAAACACATTGTTTATAGTTCCTTGGATTAGGAAGCGTGTTATAGGTTGTCTATGTCTTCGAGCTCGCGCAGGCCGCTGCTGATTCGCTAGGGCTCCTCGTCTCCTCCTCGCTCGTACAGCTGCATCCAATCAGCAGCGGCAGAAATAGACAGTTCACTAGGTGGACTCTAACAGAATACCCCCCAGGTTTCCATTGTCACATGCTTCCAATGTCAATGATGGCTTAACTGATAACGGGGGCGTTCTCTTTGACGACGGGCCTTCATCTGTTGCATGCATGTGAGGCCTTTCTCTTTCACGTGGACTGCTCGCGCATATATGCTGCTCGTAGAGATTCTCCAGAAGATACGACAAGATTGTGAGTACGCATCAGACCGAAGCACAGGCTTTCCACGTAGTGTAGATACTTCCTGGTCGTCAATGGTATGCACACACTGCCTTAGTATGTACTTTGCATCAAAGTTCACCTCACAAATGGAGTCGGTGGCTTCCGAAGGGCCGATCGGTGCAGTAAAAATTGCTCTTCCACACCCGGCACCTTTCTTCATCTTTGGGGACGCCGATGAGCGACAGCTTGGCCTGACCTCTCAATCTACTATATACGAGTTTGCGACCACTTACACAACATTAATTATTTCGCCGAGGTGTGCTCAACCTCTCATGCTTCGAACACTGCCAAGTTGCCGAGTTACCAGACAAAAATAGATACATACGCGCGGGTGGTCTGCGCGCGTATACATCGTGCGGACAGCATCGTTCGACGGAAGCGACGAACCTCAATTCATGACAAAGCAGTAATTTTATTGTATTCTTTCTGTTCGCACATACTATATACAAAAAATTACGAAAAAGTCTCAGTGCCCTTCGACTCTGTGAAGAAGGATGACCAGCGAAGCTGTGTTTCTGGACCTCTTAATGGCGAACTGCACCTCGGCATCGGCCCACGTATGGGGAGTGCTTCACGCCGGCTTCACCAGCCGTATTTCGTTCTTGCGCTTTTTCTGGCTTACCAAACGTCTTATCGTTGTAAGAGCGGTGTTTTTGGTGTTGTAGAACGGTAATTTACAGATGCAGAAGAAATCATTTTTCACTTTAGTGTCCCTTTAAATATGGTCAGCACTTTTTCTCTCAGTGGCTGTAAGAACTAATTTGTAATTTAGGACATTGTAGAAGAAAATGGCTTTTTGTTTTATTTTCGATCAAAACATCACTGGAGAGATAAATATGAAAACAGGAATACTAATAGAACTGTTTATGTGCCCTAGGTTCAGAAAACAAGCAGCATCGCTTTTCCTCCAGGTGTTCTAACCACTTAAAAGTCAATTTCCCAAGCTATAGATGAGCTTCCGTTTGCATTGATCGCACGCGTACGCAAAGAAGGAAGAACAGAAAAAAGTGCATGCCCTTTTAAAGCAAGTCAAGCGAAGCAAATAAATATGCACATCCTTATGTATAATAAGCAATGATGGCCAAGTTACGCAACTCCCACGACTCGGTTTGTAAATTTCCTTTGAATTAGTCACGGCGTATATTCATGCACAAATTTGCGACACACGACAGCATCAAGATGGGTATGCCTTATGTATGAGGCATCATGGTAGGTGTGTATTATGTATTATGTCACAGTGTCCAGAAATTGTGAAGTACACATTGAAGAGATACGGGTATTTTCAAAACGCAGATACAGTCGAATGCTTTTTTTTTTCATGTAGACAGGAACTGTTGTGTAAAGTCAAATATTGGTTTAACCATCGTAACTGAGGGGCAAAATAGCAAAACTGTTCTCACCTGAAATTTTTTTAATCAAATTTCGCTCTAACGCTTGCTTTCTTTTTCTATGTATGAATTCCAGTGTGTTACGTGCCAAAACCACGATCTTATTATGAGTCACGCCGTAGTGGGGGACTCAGGATGAATTTTCATGACCAGAGGAGAGAGAGAACACTTTATTGAAAGGCAGAGAAGATAACCAGAGGATCTTTAACGTGTCTCTAACGCACGGGATGGAGACGTGTTTGCAGTTCGCCCCCATGAAAATGAGGCCGCTGCGGCCGGGATTCGACACCGCGATCTCGTGCTCAGCATCGCAACGCCATAACCGCTTGGCCACCGCGGCGGGTATTTTTCTTTTTTCAATAAACCAAGGAACCAGATATTTCTGGAGCCATGCGTGACAAACATCAGGTGGCGGCCCTAACACTTTGGTAAATGATGCTACAAGTAAGAGCTAGGCAACAGTTTGTTCCTGTTTATTTGTTGAGTGTTTCATTTCAAAGCAAGAAAACGTTACCGCTAAATAACCCACAAGAAAACAAAACAGACGCAGCGAACTTCTTACTACACCGCAAGAGAACTAGCTTATGTATCAAACCATAATGGTGCTGAAAAAAAAGTCAAAGTGGCTTCGGCATTACGTTGATGAAGACTTTTGCTTTGAAACTCAATCGTGAAGACAGCTGATTACAGAGGCAACTTTTGGTGTAAGGCCGTGCTGCTTGCTTGGGCGCTGGATCTTGATTCCTCTCTTAGTGCGTCATGCTGCGATCGAAAACCTGAAAAACAGCAGTGGTGCTTTAATATACATATGGCAGTATAGCATGGTTGTACAGAGCTCAGTGAAGCGCTCTAGCACAATACTTTATTCTTTTTTTGCGAAGACGGTCAACAAAGTCCTGAAGTGTGTGCGTGTGTGAGCATTGTGTGGGAGGCCACTTCCAAATAATGTTTATTCTAGCCAGACGAACATCTCGTTTCAGGTAACTCCACAATGTTAGTACGTGGTCAGGCAGCGGCACCGTACACTATTTGAAACAAACAGCACTCACCATGGGACAAAATGTACACGCCCTTTCCCCCACACACGCACACAACACGAACAAAACACACACATGCACACAACACACACACGCACATACAGCTCCATGTTGGTGGTCGCTGTTTGTTTCAAAAATGTAGAAGCCTATCATTGATTTGAAAATAAAGTTTACGTGCCATACAGAACATTGCACTGACAAGCTTCATTTTATTATTACCAATATGCACTAAGCTAGAGGGTGGGAACCTCAGGACAAGTGATGCGCCTGTCCTTTTTTGTTTTAAGTACCAGTTAATCATACAAACAGAGACACATTCAGAATGACTGCTGCTTCATTTTAAAGGCACAACAGTCGATGAAAACAAAGAAAGAAAAAGATCTCAGGTTGGTATCCACCAGTTCAGGTACAACTGTAATTAGCACTCTCCCGCTATCTTGGTCGTTTTGTTGGTTATTTTTATGCGTGTCACCTATTCACGATAATATGGCACCTGACTTGTAGAAGCGACTAGCGGTCGTTTATCTAAAGGTGCATGGAAAGTGCGTTTGAGGCAAGTATAGAAACCTAAGGAAATACAAAAAGCGAAAAAATACATTATTCTTTTGTATGTTTTTGTTCCCGTTTGTTCGCGCTTTTTTTCCTTATTCGAATGTTTGAAACTAATCTTAACGAACGCGTCCATATCACCACCCTATTTCTGTAAGGAGCAGCTCGTTCTTTTCTTTCTTTATTGTAGCGCAGATGCACCCTGCGCTGAGATTGAACAAATTTTTCCTCGGCGCTGACTTTTGAATAAGATTATTAGAGAAATTTCAATGAAAATTTGCGCAAAAAATTTGTTGAAAGTCGCTGCGTGCGTCATACCTTATCCCGTCATATGCGTCAAACCATGCGTCAAACTATGCGTCAAACTATGCGTCATACCATGTGCGTCTTCTTGACGATATAGCTAATAGCCATCAACCTCCAACAAGACCAGCTGCCCACGTGTATGCCACGTGACCAAGCACGCACGCATCTGTCGAATAAAGATGGAAGGTGTTGTGGGATACGTATAACCTCCGTCACTCGAGGCAGCTCGCGTGCCTTAACTCCTCTTTGACAATACAATAAAATTAATTTTTTTGCTTGATTCAATCGTCTTTTATGCTGGCACCTGAAGTACAATAGTGACGGGGGAAGGTTTTTCTTTTCTTAGGTTTGGTGTTGTTGTTTTTTCTTTTACAGCGAAGCTGTTAGCCTCTCGTTGGCTGGCATTTTTCGTGTCGTCGTGCGTGGCAGAAATGGCCGATCCTGGAGGTATTGCAAAGCCAGGCCGACCTGCGGCGGAGGTGAATCAGGCTTCAAGCACTCAGCAAAGTCAAGCGAAAATCGCATGCATTCTTTGGAGTCATGCATAAAACAGGAAAAACAGCATTCGTTTCAATAAAGAACAAGCGCAAAACAAGCATCGAGACTACAAAATTGATGATAGGGTGCTCCTCATAACAATGCGAAGCCCCTCGCGCTTCCCGCTTACGTTTCCCGGTAAAGGTTACTGTGGCACAAGCTGCCGCGCCGACACCAGCTTGCGACGTCACTAGCCTTTTGTATATAAAACCGTTATGGGTAGGCAACGCATAGTTAGGTTTCCCGAGGAGCAGCGTGAATACGAGGAGCCCCTAAGCTTAGCGGCTCCTCGTAGGGAAAAAGAAATGGCGATGCCACAAGCGGCGGCGTGCTGTCAAAATTACCATTCCTCTCATTACTAGCATTACTATAAATTACCATTACTACCATTACTCTAAGCCGCCAAAGTATTGCATATTATCATGGACAGATGCAGTGGTGGTTTTCATCAGCTTGGCAGGACATCCAGTTTTGCACGGCCTGGATGGTGACTCAGTTCTTTTGTTTTCATCCAACAGAGTATGATATACAGCTGCGTGAAGGCTTGGAAACTGATGCGTGCCATAAAGACTAAATGGATGGTAAGACAAAAGGATGGTAAGCAGTTGTGCGAATGCGCGCACAACCCAGAAGAGATGTTACAGGCGTAAAAGGTGCCGACATAACTGTCTGCCTTTATCAGCGGTCACCGTTGATGGCACACCAAAACGAATAATCCAGGTAGACAGAAACGTATGAGCCACTGTCTCCACCATGGTCTCTTGCGCGTTTGATAGGTAGACTCGGACCCCACGGGAGGATGTTTGATAATGATGGTCTTGGTTGTGTTGGTCGCTTCGGCTTCCTTAGGAAAGATGTCGCCGAGTACGGCGTGAAGGGTCGTGCTTTCAGCCAATGGCTGCCCCGAGAACCAGAGATGTGATATCGGGGATTCAGAAGGTATCTCGTTTCCATGGTCCGTAGGCGTGTCGGGATTCTGGAGTGGTAGAACGTCTGATAAGATATGAGTCAGTACCCCACTATAACATATCACTGATGAGCGGGAAGGCTGCGTCAAGGACTGCTGTGGTTGAGGAGGGGGTTGGAGGCCCTTGAGAACCCTGTGTCTAGGGCTCAAGGTGAAGAGGCGAAGGTTTACTGCACCGTCCTTGATGGTGAGCTGAACTTCGCCAAAGCAGAGGTAAGCAGCTTCCAGATGTAGGTCGTCAGGCATCTGCTCAAAGACGGTAACCTCGACCAGGAGCTTGCTTCTGGATCCAGTGTGGAGCTGAAGGTACGTCAAGCGGCCCGACAGACATAATGGTGCCACCGACGTCAGGCAGGGGTGTCTCGGTCCAAGACTGCAGTACGACGGCGGCGCGGCATCGAAGCAGCGCCATACACTCAGCTCCAGTGTACAAAGGAGAAGTGGGTTCCGCTGTGTCGTCCACGCGTACCGGCTGCGTTGGAAGCGGCCGCCCTAGGTGACGACCGGCTCGAGATCGGGCTTGTAGGCAGTTCTAGCATACCCATATCCTGGACAGCCGCACGGAAACCATCTGAGGCACGACGTCGCGGAATCCGCAAGGGCTGTGCAGTAACGCCCACATGCGGCCTTGCGGTATCCTGCAACTCCGCCGCTCCCCGTACGAAAGCCTGGAAATAATATTGGACAGCCTGCACAGACAGTATGACTGCGTGTGTCGAGTCATACATGCCGTCGACGACATATCATCTGTCTGCCGGAGAAGTCCAGGCCAAGCCACAAGCTTCCAAAAGCCGTAGTTTGTCGTAGATGTAGAGTGCCATGTCCTTGCTCTCGGCGTGCCGGAGTGACCGCATTTCCATGAAACCGTGGTCATAAGCGCTCGGGACCGCTGCAAATGCCCATGTCAGCTCCGCACTTCATGTTACCCATGCAGGATACTGCCTCTCTTGGAAGCGACGCCAGGCTTTAGCCTCGGAGCCTCAAGATGGGCCTCGTACTCATCCACCTGTATGACTCTACACTCGCACTCGTTCAAACTCACGTCCACTCACGTTGACCAAGCCTCACCCGTGTCTGCCCTCACGTCTACTCACGCCAGCAAGTACTCACTAAAATTCGCACTCACGTGTACCTGAGTCCCGCGTGAGCACTTTTCCGGCGTTTTGCCTCTCGCGCTGCTGGTCCACAGTCGAAACTTCGCGGTGACACCATTTCGTACTTGACATTTGCAAGAATCGCACATTAAAGCACTTGAAAGTCGGTGGGCCGCAGGACATCTCCTATCCGGAGTGGAAGGAGGGACGGCAGTTCTTCGTCATGGCCTGGCCCTGGCTTCTGCTTCACTCCGTCATCGGTCGGGCACTCACCCACGTGGTGCCGTCGGTGAGCGCTTTCGGTAGATGGAACTATTTGGCATTCATTCTTTTCCTTTATTCGTCTTGCTATGCACGAAGCCGGGTAATGAAATTGCCCGCCTGAAAAAACAAGACCTTTGTATGTTTGTTTGTTTGTTTGTTTGTTCGTTCGTTCGTTTGTTTGTTCGGTCGTTCGTTCGGTCGTTTGCTTGTTTGTTTGTTTGTTTGTTTGTTTGTTTGTTTGTTTGTTTGTTTGTTTGTTTGTTTGTTTGTTTGTTTTGGGTAGGTGGCGCATAGTGTTGTTACTACTAAACGTTCCACCAGTTACGAATAGTTCCGTTGGACCATCTCTATTCAATATTTAAAGACCTTCATGCGTCTCATAGGTTTCATTATTTAGGTTTCATATTGCTCGAGAAGGTGCAGTAAGTGCAAAGCCTAATGAAAACACAACAGATAAGCGCTGATTACAGTTCCAATAAGATACGGGAAAAAAACCTGAAAATTTTGCTTCCGGTGATAAGTGACAACCCGATGTGCAATAATAACCACCTTTTAGCCACTTAAACATCTGTCATGTGGATGCCAATCGCATGTGAAATTAATTCATTGTAACGCTCGCTCCAGCTGTGCGTGGCTCATCAAAGGGAACAGTGCCAGCGACATGTTGAGGGGCTGCGTCTTTCTTTCTTATTTCTAGCAAAGCTTTGCATTCCAATGCACGAAGATGGTAACTAGCGGCGGAGTACACCACCTGAGGAAGCGTGTTACCTCTTTCAGTGGCGTTTTAGTCCGTAGCATAAATGCAGGGTGTCCCACTAACCTGCACCAAACATTAATGGTAAGCAAATGCCACGTAGCTGCACAGAACCAAGGTAATGTTGGTTGCCGTCACTTGGAGATACTCAGATTATCTTTTTGCATCCGCCTAATTGCACAATATATGTTCATAATAAGGTACATGATCGGTAATGTAAATATGCGCATCTCGCTGCTCGTACTCCTCACGCGTATGTCAATAAAAAACGCATAGACTACACTAGCAGAACCCTTCCACACATCATTACCGTGCACAACACATTCCACACAACACCGAAAGCCATCTAATGTTACCCATATTTTGGACAGTTCGGGAAGGTTCCGCATAACTTTATTATGTGTGCGACGTCAAGTTTTAGCGTCCTGCAAAAACTCGTGCATGCATTCCCGAAGCATGTTTGCCTTGCTGCTTCGCCTCTCCTCCCCCCCCCCACCTGCCATTTTCATGAGCCTTGTGAAGATTCGTTTGCGCAGGTGACATTAGACGTCAAAGAAAACGTTGACATTTCTCGCAAACTGCGACAAGCACATGATGCGAAGGCATTTGTGTTCTATCATCAGATCAGGAATTTCTGAAAACGTATCCTGCCTCCCGCGCCTGACGTTCGCATGGGCCTTGTGAAAATTCGTTTGCGCAGATGCCATCTGACGTCAAAGAAAGCACTGACTTTGCTCGCGAACCGTATCATGCTTGACCTATGCATTGTAGATGCATTTCTGAACTTGAAAATTAAAACTGAAACTTCACGTTATCACTGCCCTTTCTCTCTCTCTCTAAACCTGTCTCACGTTTGCAGAATTTTTTAATGCCAGCTCTTTGCCATTTCGATGTGCGGTGGACCATTACTAATGAGCAAAAGTGAAGTTGCCAACTTAAAACGTTCGCCTTTATCTTTGTGCCAAATTATCTCAGCAATCACTTCTGTTCCCTTCGATAGCTTGGCGCCAGTGCTCGACGAAATTTTCTATTCCCTATTGTCACCGTTGTTGAAACCCTACAGACACGACGTGCTCCAATTTTGTTGAAGTTCGGCCATTTACGGACACGTTTCGCTGTATAAAGAATCAGCCGCTGTGAAGTAAACGTAATTAATGACAGGAACACAGTCACGGTAACACCCAGCTGCTGTTTTTGGAGCGCAGCTCTTAAGCGCCCATTCCTGCGTCGAGCGTAAGCGTGCCTCGGGTTCGTTGGCGTAACGGAGCGAACGAGCAGAGCGAAGGATGAAAGAGTAATCGCGGAGCGCAGCGGGGGGATGAAGAGCGAAGAGAGCGCGAGCAGGACACTGCAGGAGGAGGCTACAGTGAAAGCACGAGGCCGAAAGTGGAGGAGGAGGGTGTGAAAAAAGCGTGCGAAGAGAAACGTTTAGAAAAGCGTAGTGCCCACTCTGCTGCAGTGAGAGCCACGAAGTGGCGGCAGAGTCGAGCGTGTCCAAGGTCGATCCAAATGTGTCGCGAAGCTTCGCAAAATTTGCAAGCAAAAAGGTACGCTAAACCATGTAATATGGGAGTGTGCTGGCTCCCCAGGGGCCAAGGAAAACATTGACAGTAGAGAAGCCTCGGAGGCCTTGCTCCAGAGCGAGGCTGAAGACGACAAGCGTCGAGCAATCCGCCTGGCCGTTGAGGCCTTGGAGAGTAACCGTCCTCAACGCGCGGGGACTGCTTCGTCCTCCCCCCCCCCCCCCCCCCTACCTACGTGTAGATTAAGAGGCGGGCACCCCAGCTCGGTGGAATAATAAAGTTTTCAATCAATCAATCAATTGGGAGAAAAGTGGTTCAGTACAAATTGTCAGCGACATCAGCAAGGTTGGTTATGGGAGCAGTGATTGAAGCGCGACTATGTTTGGAGGGAACAAACATTGTGAAAGAAGAAAGTGTTTTTTTAATTAAAGTGAGACACAGTTACATTCATTAAACCAAAATAAAATTCTTGGTCAATTTTATATATTCGTGACGAGTTAAGAAAATACAAGTTTATTTAGTTTTATTATTATTAATACATACATTTCTTTTGATCGGCCATCGTTACAGGGGCCTTTGACGCCGCTATCGCTCGCAATGCAATGTACCTCTTGAAGTGTGCAGAAAGGTGCGCTCGCAAAGTTCACCTGTTGAAATACGTCCCCCTCAATCGTTGCGCTTTCTTGCTTGTCGAAGTTTGTCTGAATTTGGTGACGCGGGTAGCTTCATCACTTCTGAACCTGTTCAGTCAAAAGTAGTGAATTACGACCTCCAGATAATTTGTGTAGTTGTTTTCATGTGACTGCGCTGGCCGACGGGCTCAGCATCCCACGATAGGATCAACACTGTACACCTAAAGCTTTCGTCGGCCTCCAAAGAAACTATGTTCTGTGCGGGGGTGCGATTTCGGCAATTGTACGGCTAGCTTTTTCCTGCATCGCTTTCCGCGCTGAAAGCTCCATACGTCCATCAAGTCGAATGGCGGGGCATTTGAATACATAGTTCTAAAGGCAGGCCAAAAAAAACAAACTTCGCGCCTTCGAAAACAAGATGACGTCATTTCTGTTGTTAACGTATATGGCGTCACATTATTTTTTTTTTTCGCCGGAAGTGTTCCCTCCACATACAGATGGCGCTCAGCCCCATCAACCGCTAGAGTTACTGTATATGCTACCGCATATACAGTAACTCTATCAACCGCCGATGAACCGCCATGTTTTGAATGTATGGGCTCCTATGGCAGCTTTGCTACCAGGTATATTTAACTTGCATGTCGTCTGTTTGCCGATGGCATGCGGCGAGAGCGTGTCCAGCGACACAATATATATATATATCAACGAGAAGAGAGGGGGTTAACCGAGGGTCCCGATTTTTATTAGTCATATCATAAGAAGCCAACAAACACTGACACCAAGGACAACATAGGGGAAATTACTTGAGCTTGATAAATGAAATAAAGAAACAATAAATTAATGGAAATTAAAGTGGATGAAAAAACAACTTGCCGCAGGTGGGAACCGAACCCACAACCTTCGCATATGGAATTTCCCTATGTTGTCCTTGGTGTCAGTGTTTGTTGGCGTCTTATGATATGACTATATATATATATATATATATATATATATGTGTGTGTGTGTGTGTGTGTGTGTGTGTGTGTGTGTGTGTGTGTGTGTGTGTGTGTGTGTGTGTGTGTGTGTGTGAGAGAGAGAGAGAGAGAGAGAGAGAGAAAAGAACACGCTGCATGAGCGGAGGTCTGCCTGCAGCGGCTGCTGTGAATCGCGCCCACGCGTCACCCACGCGCTGCCTCTCGGTATATCCCGATTAGGGAGGCAGTCGGGCCACACTTCGCTCTGTTTGCACAGTGCCGCACGAGACAGATTTCCCGCACCAGCCAATGTATCGCGAGAGGGAAACGCGTATAGAGCTGCGCTCAGATTTCGCATTATGGAGTATCGTAACCTTCGGTAACCTTTTCTCAATTAAAGGGACAGACAACCGCTCAGAACATGAATCGAGATAACCCGCTGAGGGGAGCATTGCCTACAGTATTGGTTAAAACAAGCCATGTTTTTATCCCCAAACGTGGATTTGTATTTTTACTTCTTCACCAAAAGTCGCAACAAATTACCTTCGGCACCCCACGCGGCAAAGACATGAAAATTCATTATAAGTGAAGATGCATTCAGGCAGTGGTGGTGGTGGTGGCGACAGCGGATATACGTAGAACGGCAGCTGAAGAAACTTTGATCACTTTCGCAGAGCGCGAAATTACGTCCCACCATCGAAGTGCCAGCATCTCTGGGTTTCTACCGAGAAATCTACAGAATCAAGGTGCTTGGTCGGCCAAACACCGCATTACTGCTGGAAACCCCTCTTCTCTTTTTGGAAGGGCCAAGGCACCGCGTGACCTATTGTTGCCCCCATCTAATCAGCTATAAACGCCTACTGCATATCGAGCTTCGCATTCGGCCAGTGAAGGCGGCGGCGGATACGTGGAGTGGCAGCCAAAGGAACTTCGCTCACTTTTGCAGATTAGTTTGCAGTTCTTTTTGCAAATATTTTCTAACTTCTACCTATTCCAACTTTTTTGCTGCTGGCCCTACTGCCCGAGAAAACGTCTTTTTTTGCGTGTTTTGTGTGCGTGTAATTCGTGTTTTTCGTGTAATGTGCGTACTAGCGTACTATGGAAACCTCCTGTGCACCAACATTTCGTAAATTTTGCATTTGTGCGACCTGTGCATTGCGATGAGCACGACCTTGGCTAATCACGTCTAGCGTGTTTTGAGGAATTACTGGCTGATGACGAATGTATGACATGTGCAGAACGCGATCTACGCTTTAATCTGGGAAGTGCTCAGGTGTTCGAAAGCCGTGTTGGAGAGCCAAAAGCAAGTGTGAGAAATGTAGCGGGACAGCGCCTTGAAGCACTGGCACTCTTCGACAGCAGGATAGTTACGGGCACCTTGCTTCGAGCAGGCAGCTGGCGGACATAAGTAGAACGCTTGCTGCGCTTACACTAAAAGTTGATCTGATAAAGATGTCTTAAAGATGCAGTGAGCAGCATTGAGACGTCTGTGCAGCACATGTCTGATATGTACGGTAAGCTCACGGAAGCTTCAACTGAACACGATAAGCAAATCGGAGCCCTGCAGAAGAGAGTTGATACTTTCGAAGCAGCTAATGACAAAGGATAAATTGCAGGGTTACGCAATGAGCAGCAGAGAATGAAACATAGAACTTCATGGCTGTCCTGAAACTGAGCGCGAAGATTTAATGGAGAAACTTAATGATCTCGCTATCGAGCTTGATCTACCGCTGCTTACAATACCCGCCGTGGTTGCTCAGTGGCTATGGTGTTGGGCTGCTGAGCACGAGGTCGCGGGATCGAATCCCGGCCACGGCGGCCGCATTTCGATGGGGGCGAAATGCGAAAACACCCGTGTACTTAGATTTAGGTGCACGTTAAAGAACCCCAGGTGGTCAAAATTTCCGGAGTCCTCCACTACGGCGTGCCTCATAATCAGAAAGTGGTTTTGGCACGTAAAACCCCAAATAGGAAATAGGAATAGCTGCTTACAAAGAATGATGTTGATGGACTGCACCGTTTTCCCTCTCGTTCAGATAGAATTCCTGTAGTGCTCATCACGTTCTGCAAACAATCCACAAAAGCACAGTGGATTGCCAAGCGTAGCACCGTAGCACTCTCAAGAAATGGAATAAGAATATTGACGCGTATACTTGTCTTTATCGGGCGACACGTTTCACCGCCTAACAAATGTTATCGCACAGCGCAGGACGCGCGCCTGCATGTATCGGAAGTTTCTGGAATGTTATCGATGTTTCCATCAGCTGTCTGTGACCGACCCTTGTGTAATCTGATCGCATGTGTGCGCGATGCGAATAATGTAGAACTTTGTGGAAGGCACGCGGGTCCCAGCAATTATACTCTGGAACATTCGACGACTGATGCATAAAAGCCGACGCGCTTGACCCGCTGATCAGATTTTCGACGATCGCCGACCGTGTTCGCCGCTATCGTTGTGCTATAAGTGCAGCCTGTTTGTGTGGGCACAGGTTCGCCCAATAAAAATTAGTTTTGTCGTTCACAGTATTTCTACTGTGTTCTTCAACGTCACCACCACGTGACAATATTAACTTTTTTTTGACAACTGCGCAAAACAAGAAGCCATTGTGGCTCGCAAAGGCAAGAGCCGCTGAGGCACACTACAGGTTTTTCTGTACCAAGGAAGGGAAGATATTTGCTCCAAAGGAACCAAGCACTCGCGCTTTTTACATTAACAACGGGAGCGATTTAGTCAAGATTGTCTAGAACTGTGTATCTGTGTTTGAGTTTTCCCGTTGAAAAGAAGTTGAACTATGGCCTATTTTTCTGCTTATTCATTTCAAGAACTGCTAAAGACGTCTGGATACGGTACAAACAATAGCCTGCCCTTTAATACGTAGATGCGCAAAGCCTAAGAAACAAGTGCGAGGAGGTCAAGGCAGAAATAGAAGAGATTAACTACACTTTCGATTTCCTTGCTTTTACTGAGACAAGGTTTCGCTCGGGCGAAGACATGTTTCAATTCTCTGGTTACAAACATACAACTAAATTCAGATTAGATAGACAGGGTGGTTTTGTTACTTTATTCATGCGCAAAAGCCATTCTTTTGACATCCAGACTGATTACACGGGCATTGTTGATGATTTCGAGTCTGTTGGTGTACTACACAGGAACATTTTTGTCATTGTGCTGTGCCGCACCCCACAAGGAAACACAGATACCTTTATTCAGTTTATTGAGTCACTCTTAGAAAATGCGAATTTAAATAAATGGCGAGTTATTCCGATTGGTAATTTTAATATTGATATTATGGTTAGATCTCCTGTTCAAGTGGCCTTAACTGAAATTATGCTTCTATATGGCTGTGCTAACGTTATTGAGTCGCCAACACGAGTAAACAAATCGTCAGCATGAACAATATATCTCTGTTACGCAAACTTGTCTCGTGACGCGGTCCTTTCTGGAGTGTCTTCCTCGAGTCTAAGCGACCAGTTACCGCACTTTGTATTTTTCTCTTTCAGTAAGAAACGAACCCCTCCTTTTTACTCACGTAGAACCAATGATTCTAATAATATCGCAAGCTTCTGTGAATTGATGACAACAACGAATTGGGCTGGTGTTTACGGTGCAACTGACACAAATGAAGCATACGATAATTTCATAGCAAAAATTACTTACCATTATAATGTCGTTTTTCCTGAGGTAGTGATTCGAAAGCAAAAAGACTCGAAACGATTGGATAACTAAGGCTCTTTTCGTAAAAATGTATAAATAAAACCTGGTGTTCTTTGATTTTCCTAACACAAAATGTTCCGAGATGTTAGCCGAGTACAAAAAGTTTCGTAATACACTAAACACAGATTTAAAGAAAGCAAAGTCATCCTTTTACCGAAATAAGTTATCGCACATAGGGAACAGCCCTAAGGAGATCTAGGAAGAAATTAAAACCCTCAGAGGTAACAAAACCAACACTACACCTCTTGAAATGCTGATAAATGTTTTTCTTTATACTGGAGTTGCGTGAGCAAACAAATTTAATGCACATTTCCTGGAAGCGGGCAAATATACAGCGTCAAGGTCCTTCCCAAATAATACCTCCCTTACGTCTGCACGCACACGTCAAATTCTGACTCGATGCTTCTGACACCAACAACAGAGGTAGAAATTACGACCATTATTGTTTCTCTAAAAAATACCTATGCTCTTGGGGATGGGGACTTTTCGCCATTGCCAATTAAATATTCTATTGGATGCCTCATAGGACCGTTAACTTGCATATTTAATCAGATATTAGTTACTGGAGTGTTCCGAACAGACCAAAAGTAGCCCGTGTTACTGTTTTCAAATGCGGAAGAAAAACAGAATTCGGCAATTACCGGCCAATCCCAGTTCTGCCACTTTTTCTAAGGTTGCTGAAAATATAGTTTACACGCGTGTTCTTGGCTTCTTTTCTTCCAAGAATGCGATAAGTGATCATCAGTATGACTTCTAACCCGACAAGTTGACTGAGACCGCATTACATTATATAAAAAATCTCTTCATTCAAAACACAGGAATGAAATTTTTTGCTACTGGTCTCCTTCTTGACTTCAGCAAAGCGTTTGATTCAGTCCAACATGATAGTCTACTAACAAAATTAGAAATTGACGGCATTGGTGGCATCGCTGAACATCTAATGGAAAGCTATTTGACTGGAAGACAACAGTACTCAAGGCTACATAACATTTGCTCGGACCATGGAACATTAAAATATGGTGTGCCTCAGGGATCCATATTAGGACCTCTCCTATTCACTACGTATGTAAATGACATCGTAAACATCTCTTCAACTTCGAACTTCTTTTCTGGCTCAGAACTAAAAGAACTTGAGCAGCAAGCGAATATGTTGCTTGACAAGTTGCATGCTTGGCTGATCGTAAATCAGTTGACATTAAACGTTAAAAAGAGTAATTTCATGCTATTCCACGCGAAAAAACAAAGCAATAACGCACAACCAAAAGCTGTATTTTGTTGATTCAGAAATCGCACGTAAAAGTAGTGGCAAGCTTCTGGTTGTACACTTCCACAACGATATGAGCTGGTCTGATCACTTCACTCCTGTCTAAATGAAAATGGCTCGGTCGATAGGTGCTATTGTCCGCCTTAATCATCTTCTTCCATATTCTGAAGCAAACCAGCTATACTTTTCACTTGTTCATTCGCACCTCACATACAACAACTTAATTTGGGGCACGTGTAATAAGACCGATGCAAAAAAAAATGATAAACATGCAACAAACAGCATTGAAACTATTAACGAGAAGGCAAGGTAGCCATACTAAGTTATTCTGTTTTTCACGCAGTGCCTTTCACCGAGCGTTAGAAGTTCAAATTAATGGTCCTTATCTATCATCGTATTAAACAATACTTCTTCATTCAGCAACATGCACCTAAGCCGTGACATTCACTGTAACTTACGAACAATTTCACTTCTTCCGATTAGACCGACAACAAGTTATGGCACTCAATCACTAGATCATCAATTATAAATATGTAATGGTTTTCCTTCTGTAGTGGAAACAGCACAATTGAGCAGATCTGTGTACCATTTTAAAAAGAAAGTAAGATTACTTTTTCACCCAGGTTTAAGGGTTTTTGTATTTTTTTCCTAGTGTATATTTCTGCGTGTGCTCGTGTCTTACCACCTGCGATGTCTACCTCTGTTTAGTTAAGTGTACTGCAATACACTCCAGATGTAACGTTATGCACATCGTTTAGTCTTACATGAAAATTTTCTTGAAGTATTCACCTTTTGATTTAAAAAAATTAAAATATGGCGTTTTACGTGCCAGAACCACTCTCTGATTATGAGGCACGCCGTAGTGGAGGACTCCGGAAATTTTGACCACCTGGGGTTCTTTAACGTGCACCTAAATCTAAGTACGCGGGTATTTTCGCATTTCGCCTCCATCGAAATGCACCCGCCGTGGCCGGGATTCGATCCCGCTACCTCGTGCTCAGCAGCCCAACACCACACACCTTTTGATTTGCTTATGTTCATTGATTACATACGTAACACAAGATATAATTTTTGTATTTTATTACATTAATTGTGAATGTTTGCATGTAATTGGTAAATCTTTTTGATGAATTTATACATGCGATGGGGGGGGGTATTTGAAATGAGCTGTTGCTGAACGTTTCTTTGCAGACCTCACTGCTGACCCGTATTTTTACGAACCGGGGTGCAGGCCTACTCAGGAAACATGCTTTGTCTGCTTCCTTTTGCCTGATCTCGTTGGCACGATAATCGCCGGCATCTCTTCGATCACCTGACGTTGTAATAGTCTACGCAGTTCCTGGTCTTACTAGTATTGAAATGTAGCACACTTTTTACGGTTATAACTCTTTATAACTTACAATGTGCAGACTGGCCTTCGTTTGCAGTAAACATAAAATGGCGCTGCCTCCTCTTTTTAGATCAGTTGGCTTGGCTCGTCTAACGACAAAATAACGACGACAGATGCCAGCCAGCCATGACATAGGCGCGTACTTGGGGGAAAACGCAGTACAAATATAAGAAAGGTTTGTATAACAGCGTAAACTTATTGCACCAGCCTTGTGTTTCAAATGTGGTTTGAAAGGTCTAAGTGTCGGTGGTTAACCACAGTTTCACTCACTCCTATGGCAGCGAAACGATGGGCGGCTTTCACAATTTAGGAGGCAGGCTATCAGTATCGCTCTCACTTCTCAGCGTTTCTGGAGGAGGGACTCATACTTTTTTTAGAGGCTGCTGCTCAGATCGAAAAATTCTGCTTACAAAATTGAGGAACTAAGATGTGATATAGACATTCAAGCGCAAACGTTTGAAAACTTTGAAAGGCAAGTTTGCTTTCTTTACTGGCGCTGTGTTCAGCGAAACTGTAACACACTGGTCCTCACGCGCTCGTCTGTTTGTGTGATGCTCATCTACCCGGTTTGACAGGATATCCGGAGTTTGCTTTGCGGTTACTTTTCATGAACCAATAAGTTTCTCGGTCACATAACTTGCAACGTGTAACATTCATCTATCTGCAACACATTGAACTGCTTGTCACTGCAGAGTGATTTTTTAACATCTTTATTTCAGAGTAGCTAGAGGGATAAAAGGCTCCTGGGAGAGTTTAAAACTAGGAGTTATGTCTGCCGTTATGTAACGTACGAAAGCACATTCCGAAGTTCTTGGCTGTGTTACGGGGCAGAGACAAACGTTCTCGCTCGCCTACATGGCGAGTACCAATGGTACGGCAGAGGCACCTAGCTACCTCACCGCGATGGCCCTCGGCTGCACGGCGTTTCGGTGCCTCGGCTTCTGTATGGACTTCCTCTGGCGGAGCGAAGAGGCAGATTAACAAAACACGGAAAAGCAGCGCCGCCTGCCCGACTACCGGAAGACACTAGCATATGCCTTATTACCTGCCTCCACTGCTGAAGGGACTTTTGCAGAACAACAATGACTTTCGATGAATCGGTATGCGCCTTGCCCTTTGTTTCCTTTATAGCATGGCGGAGATTGACTAGCGCAGACGTTTATCGGAACGCATGTTGGAATGCGTGTAGGCGCTGGTGGCGACTTCTTGCGGGGCTGGGATCAACTATGACACGCAAGTGCCTTTGTTTCGAGCAGCTGTTTTCTAAGAAAAAGAAAGCACAAATATTTCCCGGGGATTGCATGCCGCTGTAGAAACGTTTGTAGACCAAACAAGTGGAATACTTTCAACATAGACAAAACCAGTTCGGCAAGCTCTGCCGCCAGCAGTGATAATAACCACGTCTACGTCATACCAGGCAAAATCGGTTCATGTCCGCTGTTATAAACCATTTTTTTCTTTTTACTATGTAGCTGTGAGATCGACCTCGTAAAGCCTCCACCGTTAATTGAAGGAACGTAAGGTGAACCTGGGACGTGGAACCTGGGAAGTGTCGTTTACTGAAATAGTAATTCGGATTGCGTTGAAGTTGAGCGTGCCGGAAAACGTTGTTATTAACACGAGACATAGCCACGTTCACATTCAAGGGAGAATGTTTATTCAACGAAATTCAAAGGCGCTTATAAAACAGATCGGTGGACTTCTGCTGGTGCTCATGCGTTGCAAGGCGATGTTTTCTCTCTATTACCCTGAAACATAGAACAAAGCGTCGACGCTACTGCGGGCCCACAGTTGCCTCAGTAGAAGGCCATCTGAAGAAGTGCTCACGAGAGGAGACTTCTTTCCCGCCATTTCAGATGATACGTGTGAAGTCAACGCAAAGCCAATTGACGTAGAAATGAAGTCGACATGAAGCCGTCGACGTCTTGGTTTCAAATGACGTTGACATTCGATCTCATAGGAACGCTAGCAGCGTTATGAGCATAGCGGTCAAAGGACTAATATCAAACGGTGCGTAGAATCTTTTTGCAACGGACCATTGGAGTCGCCTTAGGCTAGCAAAATGCGTGGCACTGTACAATATGTCAACTGTCCACCCACGAGCACAACAACGCTCAGGGCGCTTAGCAAATCTCAAAATTTTTATAACAGTGTCATGCACCACACACTATTTTTCTTTCATCAAGGGATCAATATTGTGCACTTTTCAGGCAAAGAAATCAATCTAAGCGCATTCAACGCTTGTTATTACCTACACTGTTTCCCTTAGACTTAGTAAGCGCTGATATTAAAACTACGTTTCACACCTCGAACACTTTCATGTTGTCGCTCCTATCGCAATATTACAAAAAGTCGGGCGAGTTAGTGCAAATTCATGTTTGCGAAGCATCAGAGCTGTCGGCGCTTTTGTAATCCTCTTTTCTTCTTCTTCGTCTCAGTAGCGCTGCTGCTTGTCAAATGTGAACGCTCCTACTGCATTCAGGTGGCTTGAAATAGATTTTTCTCCATCATAAACATAAGAAGAAATAATGGCAAGAAAACGTTTACAACGTTGCAGAAACAGGCCTTTTTTATCTTCCTGGGTGCGGTGAGGCATATCGCATCAGCTGTTGCGAACTCGAATATCCCAAAGAAATTATTCAACTCTACTGCATTTGACCAGGCGTGCTACCTTGACCGATGCAGGGCGACAGTTTCCGCCTAATTGCACTTGAGACCCGATGTGTGATTTGTTTACATGCCGTGTGTTCTTTTCATGAAATTGGTAAGGGACTTCTAAAAGCACAAGAAAATTAAATTTCCAGCCTGCGCCACTAAAGTACACCAGGGTGTGGATTCGACAGACGTGATCGCGCGCGCGTGAACCAAGTTAGACCGAGCTTTGCTTATCCTAATACTTCTTTTGTATAATTATGCAAATAGAATCGCCACTGTGCCCTGGGTGCAATGTGAGAAACGGCATAACACACCTAATCGGCAATTGTAACTTCCTTGCAGAACATAAGGCCATACTGATGTTCTTACTCAGTGTCCCTCAAGCGTTACTCTTTGAATTACAACATGTAGTTGGACTATGGACTAGTGTCCCCTGTGCGTCCCATGTTAAGCAGACGCTCTTAACTTTTCGGCGAGACGGAAGACTTAACGAACTACTTTGTAGCTTGTGTGGTGTGTGCATTATGTGTCGTAAGTAAAGTGTCGTTTGCTGTATGTTTTGGCGTTAAAACTGGGAGATATCTGGAGCTCTGCGCAAGTCTCTTCGTTGGGAAAAACCTGCAGATATCCATATACATCCGTAGATGTAGTAATTCCTACGTATGGGCTCACTCTATCGCCGGTACCCGCGTGCAGGTGACGAAGCCCAAGCATCCGGTGTCGTGAGTGATGAGTGATGAAAATTTAAAAAAAGAACACTTGTTTAAGCAACGTGTGAATGGCTACAACGCCGCACTGAAAGAACCAAATCAGCTCGTTTTATATATTTACTGTATCCGTGCAATATTAGTAAACGTTGTCAGGGAAGTAACGTAAATTTAGTCGATTACTTTTTAGTAATTACCCACTTATTGTAGTTGGGCAGTAACTGGTAAGTGTAATCAATTGCATTTTTGATTGAAGTAGTTGTAATCCGTGCCATCCTTTTTCTCTAACGTGTACAAGTCTCATTTGGACATCGGGTGTGACCGGGCTTCAGCTTCACGCTCGGCTTCAGAAGGCAGCCTCTTTGACAATGTGCTACCTTTGTGAACAAATACTTTCGCGCAAGAATTTTTTTCTCTTTACCTGGCGTGGTTGACTAAACAATGGTGCACTTTATTCTTTCTCTTAAAGTGAGCGCATCATAGAGGGGAAAATAAAAAAAAAACCTTAAGCGATCCAACTTCCGAGTCTTTTATTTACATTCGTCTGTTCCCCAGCTATACAGAAGCTCACATTTCTGTCCTTAACCATGCGGGGATATGCGCTGAACGTTCCCCTTTACTTGCGCGACTCTTGTAGTCAGGGTAAGCTGGTTGTACAGAGGAAAAGAAAGAAAGTAAGAAAGAAGGAAAGAAAGAAGGAAGGAAAGAAAAAATGAAAGGAAAAAGGAAAGAAGCAAAGAAAGTAGCAAGCAAAGAAGGAAGGAAAGAAGGAAGGAAAGAAGGAAGGAATGAAGGAAGGAATGAAGGAAGGAAAGAAAGAATGAAGGAAAGAATGAAGGAAAGAACGAAGGAAGGAACGAAGGAACGAAGGAACAAAGAAAAGAAGGAAAGGAAGGTGGGAACGAAGGAAATAAAGATTGGGAAACAAAGGATTCACCTAGAGGTTCTTGCGTCGTCAGTTCTTTCACATCGCACGTAAGCGCCTTGAATAATGTCCAAACACGCGTGTAAAATTGACGTTACAGTCCACGGCGAGCAGGGTCGCCATGCCTCGTCTGTGAAAGCGGCCCCAGGCAGTTTATTCGTGCACCTCAAACGACTAGTGGCTCTGCGACTTTTGGAGCAGCCGACGCTGCCTCCGACTCCATGATGTCCTGTGACGCGTAGGCTCCGAAGTAAAGGGACACCAGCACCGGAACCAGGGGCATCGGAAATCCTGCGAAAATGAGCGAAATAACAGTCGAACGCTTTTATAACGAAGTGCTTAAGGCTTACCAAATAATTCGTTATACAGGTAGCTTCGTTGTATAGGTCCCGCACCGCGCCACTCACTGTCGAACCAGGACGGAATTATTCCTTTGTTATACAGGTCATTATGTTGTAGAGGCATTAAATTCTACAATGAACAGAGGGGCACGGCACTGGTAAATAGTATGGAGGTGCGGTTTCTTGTTATTGGTGTAATCGGGCGTGAAAAAGGGTCAAAGATTGAATTAGGCGGACGGGGTTAATCGAAGAAAATATTACAGGGCTGCCACAGCCTCCGTAATATTAGTCATGCGTCATGAGATAAAATAACGGTTAAAAATTATATCGGGGAAGTATGGGCAGTCTTCGTTGGAGGCATGTCTGTGATACATGTAATATATGCGATATATCTAATATCTGTAATTGACTGCATATGTGGGATGAGTGTTGCAAATTATAGGGTCGGGCAATAAGGTTTGAGGTAAAGATTAACGGGAATTATTTTTAGCAGCCTGCAGTTTGTAAATGACACAGTCCTGTTCGACAACGCTGTAGACAACTTATTATAGACGATTGACGACCTGGAATGGTAAGATCTTGTTGGTAAATGCGAAGATTAATATGCTGAAAACTTAAGGTAATTCTTAGCTACCTGCCGAAAAGAATACCTTATGATTGGTGTTCAGCGTCTAAGGAGGACACTGAAATTGGGTTAGAACTTCTTAGGAAAAGAGAGAAACGGCACAGAAAGGAACGCGAGTTAAGAAAACTGCAACTTGACCTTGAAAGAAAACGTTTGGAGTTGTCTCAAGGAAGTGAAGAGGCTCTGGGACGATTAAGTGAGGCAGAATCATACCGCATGGACAGGCTGGTAAAGCCATTTGAGGCCGGGAACGACAGGCTTGTTCCTTGGAAATTTTGAAAGCACTTACGAGAAGACGAACTTCAACTAGTTCAACGTTTGGAGTTGTCTCAAGGAAGTGAAGGGTCTCTGGGACGATCAAGTGAGGCAGTGTGTGAGGCAGGCTGTGTGAGGCAGGCTGTGTGAGGCAGCGTGTGAGGCAGTGTGTGAGGCAGTGTGTGAGGCAGTGTGTGAGGCAGGCTGTGTGAGGCAGGCTGCGTGGCAGGCTGCCTCACACAAGTGCTCACACAAGGCAGGCTGTGTGGCAAGTGAGGCAGGCTGTGCCGGCACGCTCGCACACAGAAAAGGACGCCATTTTTAAATCCCACTTGCCAGCATTGAGGCGTTATTCTCGGCCAACATGCAAGCTTGTAATGCGTTTTTTTTTTGCTGCGCCATCTGTTGAACAAAAGAGAACTAAACCAAGTTCATTAGGGTAGCTTGACTGCGGCAGTGCCCAAGCGCTTGTTGCAGCGGGGACGAACCCAGCTCGTCTTCGGTGGGAGTGGTACAAACCGTGTGGACGAGGTCAGCTCGTCTATGGTAGGTAAACGGTTAAAAGCAAAGCTTATGCGTCCTCCAATTTTTGGGAGGAATGCGCCATCGCTAAAGGAAATCAAACCAATGTGGTCAGCTGGCGGCAGGCATTAAGAACGTAATCATGCGAATGCACGCAACGCTACTGGACACGTGTCGTGTCCGCGTCACTACATCTCCCGGTCACTCTCGAGCGCTCTAGCAAGCCTCGCACATTCCCTTCAAATACACCAGTACCAGAATAACGCGACACGTAATCAAGCACCAGATGCGAAATGTAAGGCTTACCGAGAATGACCCTTCTGAGGAACAGGGTTGTGATCTCCATGTCTACCAAATAAAACATGCAGGCTGATATGGTAAGTAGGTAGTGGGGCGACCCGAGGATGGCCTTGACAATTCTTCTTCGCTCGGGGTTCAGGTATTTGGCCTGCAGTAAGGCAAGAAGTTAGTGTGCATAAATAATCCAACGTAGTGCCCATATCCTATGAGCTGATAGCCTCATCTTATGCAAATATGGTTATCGATATTAACTTCGTAAGGGCCCTGCGGAAACCTGCGTGTAAGGCTGAAACGCACCTTTCAGTCAGGAAAAACGGAGAGTGAAACAAACGTGAAGCTATACTCCCGGACAACTTTTTTCGTGGCAATGAAGAAAACACTAGTACGGAGGCAAAGTGCGCACAAACAATATCGCTACTGAATCTACTTCCACATTTTTCAATCGCGTTAGTTTAACCTCAGGGAGAGCTAACGTAAGCATCTCAATTACCAATTAAAAAGAACATCAAATAAAGATCAAACTAAGCAAACTAAGGCTATACAGACCAGTACAGGTGGACTTATTTCTATACTTTTCTATTCCGCATTCCGGCAAATGCGAGGCCGTCGCCCTTGGAAGCTATACGCTGAAGGCACGTAAAGCGTTGTCAAACTCTGTCGGACCAATCGGCGCAGTAACTTGGGTGTCATGGCTCTGCCCCTGTAGGTTTTCCTTCGTGGTGGTGATAAACTTTATTGAAAGGGGGAAGGGTAAAGAGGGACGTGGCTGAGCGTTAGGGCTCAAGTAAGGCCCTGGGCCTGCTTGGCCTTTTCCGCCCACTCCACCAGTTCCAATTGTCGGTCGACGTCCCCGGAACTAAGCCAGGCTGTCCAGTCAGTCTCGCTGCTGACGGGGGGATGAGAGAACGGGAGCGAGGTGCATTCCCACATTATGTGTGTGAGTGTTCCTGTTTCTGAACAGAGCCTACATTTGTCGCTTTCCCTGCCCCCTGTCATTTTGTTAATGTATTTTGGGTGTGGGTATGTATTTGTCTGAACTCGCCGAAACGCGACCGCTTGCGTTTGTAGCCGCAGAAACGTGCACGAGAGAAGGAACGGGAAATAGCTGTCGTTCTAGCAAGCTTGTTTCCCCTCTCCTAAAGGCTGAGACTAAACAGTGCACCTGCTTGAAACAGACACGGACGTTAAGGACAGAATGACGACTTATAGGCCCTCGTTCGCGTCATCTGTTCGGTGCTAGTGCCAATCTCCAGTCGCATTCGTAATGACCGACCTGGTTTAATTGGCAATCTTACTTACGATGACCACCATCCCGCTCCGTCGAGAAGCTTCTTGCCTCTGGCAGGCCCTCATCACCCGTAGAATCACTTTGCTTAACGCATGTGTTCACTATTCTTTAAATACACATCGGCAGTCATCATAGAGTACGACGATGAATTCCTCTTGCACTTTCATTAAATATCATCGAGAACACGAATTTACTTTAGTTAAACTACCTAAATTTATCTTTTTGGGTTTGAACGCATTGGACACGTCGCGTTTCAATATTGGATTCCAGGTGCGCTTCCAGGACGAATTTTTCTTCAATTGCGAAGCTTTTCTTTCGGGGAACCCGTATGGGTTTCCATTTTAGCACTTAACTACATTTGGGTGGATGTCTCATTTTGCCTTTATTAAAGACTCCATATTGCAGAAACATCACGGCGAAAAGTTGCGGACCATGAGATCACGGGCCAGCTATCTATACGTTGCAACAGACGACCGAAGCTTCACACAAAAGGGTTCGCAAAACGACCCCAAGAATCGTGCATCGATACGAGCTTCTACCGGCCGAAACAAGCACGCCTGACCCCGTCCACCAGGTGCAGGGTCACGTGTTGAGGCGACTTTTTGGCAGAGAGAAAACGCGACGCGGACAGCTTCACGGCGAGTTTGCCTGCGAAGGCCCGCGGCTGCGAAGGACGCAGTGCTCCCTGCTGGTTTCTGTCCTTCCTCGATCGAACGGCCCTTGCTGCTTATTCATTTCGAACTGCGCGGTGGCGTACGCACCTCGAAGCCTTTGGCGCAGTCCAGCCGTTTGATTTGAGCCATCGCCACTTCGACCGCTACGCCGATGGTGCTGAGCGACGCCCAGAAGGTCACCGCGGTGGTCATGGAGTGCCAGATCCAGACGAACGTGAAGGCCACAGCGATGGCCAGGAGCCGCATGTGCACCTTCCTTTCGGTGCCTACTATGGGCAGGTATACGTACCTGCGGATGAAGCAGGTGTTTATTAGTTTAGAGCTTTACGCTATTATGTATATAAATATATAATGTTTCTTTGCAATTGGCGTAAATATTACAATGTGTATACAGTTTCTCACATGGTCCAAACACTGCAATGTCTTTTTTTATGTTCTTGTCATGGCGTTGTACAGGCAGCGCTCCATCGCTCTTTGACCATGGAACCACCTTCTGTAATTTTCAGCATCTACATGTATATATTTGTTATTGATACAGCTTCATTGAAATTAAATAAATTATTGGGTTTAACGTGCCAAAACCACTTTCTGATTATGAGGCACGCCGTAGTGGAGGACTCCGGAAATTTCGACCACCTGGGGATCTTTAACGGGCACCTAAATCTAAGTACACGGGTGTTTTCGCATTTCGCCCCCATCGAAATGCGGCCGCCGTGGCCGGGATTCGATCCCGCGACCTCCTGCTCAGCAGCCCAACACCATAACCACTGAGCAACCATGGCGGGTCTACAGCTTCATTGAATGACCGACCGACCGACCGATTGAATTGGTTGTTCGATAAGAACGGATAGTGTCGGAGTGTCGTATCACTGACATGCACTGTGAACCGCCACGAATGCGCTAATACACCGCAGTGCATGTTCACGCGCGTACAGGCATTCGAGCATGACCGTGGAATCATGCAGGTTGCAAATCAGTATTACGGGTCACGTAGTTTATGGTACGCTACTTGGACTAGTGGGTGAGGCATTGTTTCAGTTTATGGCGCCATTTTTTTTTTAGGCGTTCGGCGACGCCGCCTTGTTACGCCCTTTGTCAAAAGCCCGCGCCTGAAAACAAAACGAGGTCCTTTCGGGTTGCCAATCGTCCCCATGCAAGCACCATCCAGCTGCGGGATTCAAATCAGCTAAAATCCACAGTAAGCGTCGTCTTACTTCTTTATCCACAGGTGGAGGCCATGGTCGAAATACCTGAAACAGAGCGCCAAAAGAACATGTGATCATCGTCAAAAAACTTCGCAGAGCCCTGAGTGCATATGTATACGCAGTATGTGCACAGGATATCCCAGCTATAGCTTGCCCCAAGTCCTAAGAAAGCGAAGCCTTCGTTGTGAATGAAACTAACTAGTAAAACCTCGTTATAATGAAGTTCAAGGAGGAGCCAGAATTGCTTCGTTGTATTCATTACTTCATTGTAGCCATTACTGCGTTTGCTGAAATATGAAACTCTCCGGATTTCAAGAGGAATTTCACTTCGTTATTATTTACTCATACTGTTGACCTGTCGGCCGTTACAGGGTGGGTCAAAAGCAGTACTTCAACAATTAGTACAATACATGAACATTCCAATATTACATATAGCACAATAAAACAGGTCAATAGCAGTATTTCGGCAATGAGTACAGTACATGAATAAGCGAACATAAGCGAACAAAAAAGATGCATAAGCGAAATATGCTGCACATATTCCGATCAATAATACAAGACTATAAATGTAGTGTTAACAAACGAGCCCATACACACTCCGCCCCCCCCCCCCCCCGCCCCCCGCTGAAAAAAAAAAGGCGGTGAGCACGTATACGTGCGTGCATCTTTCAATGTAGCTTCAAGTTTTTCTCAAATTGTTCTGCACTGGTGCTTTCTGGCGTTAACACCGGTAGTTCATGCTATTCTTTAATGGTTCTTGGGAAAAATGAAAATGCGTGAGTGGTAATGTGCCTCTGAGGTATTTGAAAAGTGTTATACTTGCTTTTCCGTAGCGTTCTACCTTGTCGTGCTACAAATTATATGGTGCTATCAAATGTGAGCAAAGCGCGAAGCCAGCACCACTTTCGCGAGAAAGAAAGAAAGAAAGAAAGAAAGAAAGAAAGAAAGAAAGAAAGGAAGAAAGAAAGAAAGAAAGAAAGGAAGGAAGAAAGAAAGAAAGAAAGAAAGAAAGAAAGAAAGAAAGAAAGAAAGAAAGAAAGAAAGAAAGAAAGAAAGAAAGAAAGAAAGAAAGAAAGAAAGAAAGAAAGAAAGAAAGAAAGAAAGAAAGAAAGAAAGAAAGAAAGAAAGAAAGAAAGAAAGAAAGAAAGAAAGAAAGAAAGAAAGAAAGAAAGAAAGAAAGAAAGAAAGAAAGAAAGAAAGAAAGAGCAGGACCTACCTCCAAAAGTGCGAACACAGGTGCCCCCTGCTGACGCATTTCGGAGGTGCCGGAAGGCTGTGGCCTTCGATTCTGGCACAACCGCCAGACACGCCGTACTGTATGAGATACTTCGAGTAGAACATGATGTTCAGGATGGCGCCGTATCCCAGCAGGCTGGTGTTGTCCAGCTCCGATACCAGGTAAGGCGCCTTGGTTAACGCGGCGCTGCGCGGCACGACAATACCAGATACAGAAGAAGGGCAGGTCATCCAGGATAAATTGCATAGTGCATGTGCTGAAACTAATCCATTAGATTGTTCCAGGCAACGCGTCTCGCAGTTGGTTAGGCTTCTGCGAGTATCAGTTTTTTTTTCTTCGAAGTGAAGTCGGGGAAGCGAATAGCAATGGTGCATGTCGGATAACATGCGCCCACCGGTGCCGCAAAAAAGTGCAGTCGCGCGCTCCGAGTGTTGCGTTTCAGCCGCTGAGCACTGTACGTAGAAGATGCGTGTGCATGAGGATTGTAAGAACGCTGCGCATGCTATAATTTAGGCTGCCGAAGCGCTTCCACTCAATACCTAAATGCACGTATTCCAAATGAGCGGCACTTGCGGCATCCTGCACCGCTTATAGCAATAGGGACTTTTAGATTGTCCGCTCTTCCGGCAAATGGGCATGGTTTGGGCGGATTGCCGGATGGGCGGGGCGTAAATGTGAGCGGCCGGAGCGGTGCAGCCGCCTGGTGGCGTAGAGCTCAACCAGAAAAACAGTGCTAAAAGTGCAGTAACCTCCTATATTCTGCTATGCTGCTCGTGCAAATTCACTGCAACGGCGTAATTCTGAACACGATTACGCCGCTGTCGAAAATATACACAAGCAGCTAAGCAGAGTATAGTCATTTGCTCTGTGTTTGTGTGGTTCAGCTTTGCACCACCAGCTGGCGCCACCAATCTGGCCGCTCAAGTTTACGCCCCCGCTCATCCGGCAAACCTCCCGCGCTTGCCGGAATAGTGGACGCACTAAAATTTTCTAATACAAAGTGCTAGCATTTCCCTATTAAGCCTCCCGCTTGGTTGGCTTTAATTTTGCTATATCTGCGCCAACGGGGGCTGGTCTAAATAATCCAGCGAGGCTTCCGCGAAGTGCGCCTTGCGACCTCAGGCGGTTAGCGCAAGCGTTTGGAGCCACCGTCCTACCAGAAGACGTGCACGTAGGCCCAACGTTACTAGATTACTTTCAGTTGTCAAACTCCGCCGCGGCACCTGACCCCTTTCTGTCGCGCCCGCGGGGTGGCGCGCGCGACACTGTCAGCCCGAAGGCGGGTGATGCGAACAACGTTTGTGCGGGTGGACAGAGACGCCGATGCGTGCAGAAGCGTGCCACGTTTTGCTCGTGTTTCTTATTTGTGTGCCAGGAAAATGCTGCACGCCTTGTGAGCAAACATACCTGCAATGGAACAATGAAACGGCAATGAAACAAGAAAAAACACGAGAACGAGACAAAGTGATAGCTAGGGAGGGCGCAGCGCTCTTCCTATCACTTTGTCTGTTCTCACTCCTGTTTTTTTTTGTTATTAAATGTCGGCGAGCATTCTACGTCAACATAGTTTATCAGACTACCGCCTTTGAACTTCGTGCGCATTTCCTAAGGGATATAAAATTGTTACACTAATCATGTCAGGTCATCAAAGATTTTTTGGAACTGCTGAACTTGACAGAACAGAATGCAATTCAAAAGAACCTGAAGGTTTTTGCACCACAACAAACGACAAAGTCACTGCGAGTAACTCTGATGTAGACTTTGGACATTGTCGATGATCTGCCGCGTCCAGGTGTGCTCTATGTTTCGACAGCCAAGTTACATCAAGATGCACTGGAGGTAAGACACACTGTTCACATTTGTTGTGACTACATTCGGATTGCACTGTTTGCTAGGAAATTCCCTCTTACGTTTCTTTCAGCAATCCACTAGACTAGTGCGTTCCTTCGGTTGAGATGAGTCCCATCCTACTATAACCAACTTCACGCAGATATTCCGCCTTCTAAACCTGTATACACCTGTTAAAACAGCGCTACGTGGTAGTGTGGACGGTGTGCCAGGACCTGTGCTCGTCAGCATCAATGACACATTCAATCAGACGAGAGAAGCCTGCAAGTAAAAAAAGTAGTCTTCGCAATGCCATTGAGGCGACGTTGATAAGTTGCCTGGAGCGAAGCAGCTCACCAGAATGTGCTTGCAATGAGCATAGCAATGAGCAATGAACATGGGGGACAATGTTGTTTATTATCTGTGTGGATATGTTATTCGTAAAGTCACAAAGGGTGCCCCATGGGATCTATGCATAACGGACATAAGCTTTGAAACCCCAGCAGTTGGCTGTGACAGTTACTTGAGGGCAGAAGTCTCAAGCAAGGTTCCTTAAAGCACCCGATGCCAAAGATACTGGGCTCTATGAAGACTGCTAACAAAAGTGTGTCGGCTTCCCTGGATGAGGCAGGCCTTTGCGGAGAGATATTTTGGAAGGTTTTAGATTATCTAGAGGGGTGCTGCCTCCCTCTTCTTGGTTGTGCAGCGCATATGTTCGCGTTCACGTGCGAAGTACTGAATTTCTTCATTGTTATGCGGATGCAGTTTTACTTCAGGGATGCAAACTTTCGACTAGAAAGCAGTCATAAGGTAGCTGTAGCAACCAAGAAAGCGCGTCTTTTGTGAATATCGATGCATAATGCTTAGATTCATCAATCCGGCGTTGTACTGGTTCTATTCTTTTTTTCATGTGTACATAAAACATTCCACTAACGAAAATCCTCCCTCTCCTATTCATTCGCCTATTAGCTGCTTTTTACAGAGTGCACAATGTAAAAAGGCTATTCTTTGAATATTTAGCGCCACGAAGTGCAGCAAAAAAAAAAATTGCGGCATTGAGTCGGCGGCGCGCTGCTGCTTTGGGAAGCTTCCGCAGCCAACCGGGCCAACCATGGCGGCAGCGCCACCTCGCGAGAGGAGACGGCAGAGGGTCACCTTCTCGCGCCGCTCCCAGGCGGAGTTTTACAACTGAAAAGTATCTAGTAGCGTTGCGTAGGCCACCTGTCTACTGGGCATGCGCACTCATCACGTGTAAGAGCTCCGGGCGCACAAACCCTCAACCTTGAACTCCCCGTTGCCTGGGTTGTTTGTTTGCCTGAGCTGTTTATCATTTCCTTACCTGTAAAAGTAATGGCACAGGAGGTCCATCAGCAGAAAGTGAGCACCAGAACGCAGAAGCCCGGCGACGAGCATCGCGAGCTCTCGAACTGTTAGCGATGGCTTCGGTTTCTCCATCTGCGTGTGGCCGCGACAGAACAGTGTGCACGATAGTCAGACTTCGTTATAACGAAACGGGATACAACGAAATTACGGATGTAATGGAGTAAGTGAAATTCCTCTTGAAATCCGCATAGATATTCATGTTGCAGCTAGTACATCAAATCAAATCAAAATCAAGAAAAAGAAATGGGCATGGGCAGAACATGTAATGAGGAGGGAAGATAACCGATGGTCATTAAGCGTTACGGACTGGATTCCAAGGGAAGGGAAGCGTAGCAGGGGGCGGCAGAAAGCTAGGTGGGCGGATGAGATTAAGAAGTTTGCAGGGACGGCATGGCCACAATTAGTACTTGACCGGGGTTGTTGGAGAAATATGGGAGAGGCCTTTGCCCTGCAGTGGGCGTGACCAGGCTGATGATGATGATGATAGTACATGCAATAAAGAATATAACGAAGATCAATGGCTATAACTAAGCGATTTCGACTCCCCTTGCAACTTTGTTATAACGATGTTTTGCTTTGTATGAATCAAACAGTCCTAGCAGTGTGTGTGAAGTGAATTCAATATTTCAGTTTACATAATATTTGTCTAACTTGTTGAGAATTCAGAGGGCGGCACTACTGCCATGCCATCAAGCTGTCGAAAACTCAAGTGCACAGAGAAAAACGTTCTGTGTCTACCCTACACCTAGACGAACGGAAAGCGGGATCTTAAAGCACGACCATCTGATATACTATGACATCACCTGGCTCCATGTTGCTATACGATATCCGGTCACCGGCTCCATGTTGCTATACGATATCCGGTCACCGAATGCAAAGTGCACTTGTAAAACAAACTATCCTTTCAGGCTATGCAGACCAATCCACAGTTCCGCCTGAGGCTCTTCAGGCTCAATGGAATCGCGTTCGCCTAAACGCGCTCGGGTTCGGCTATATCACTCTCTTGATGTGTTATTTTTACATTGCCCCATCATAGTTGTTACACACTGTAGTGGCACCAGATGGGCATACTCTTTTTCTAACGCATAGATGCCCAAAACCAATCTTATCGTTTCAGCCCGACTACCCATTCGACCTGCAGGCGCCCACGAAAAACACCTGCAGACGTCAATCCATGACCAGGCAAGCATTACGTGGGAACCCTGCAGTGTAAACGTCTACAGGTAAACCTCGTTATAACGAAGCGCGATATAACAAAGTGAGTGAAATTCCCCTTGAAATCCCCATAGTGACTCACAGACTCATAGCGCAATACGTGCACTATTAATCCCCCTTCGACTTCGTCAGGACTGTTTTACGGTGTTTCCTCGAGCAAACTGCTGGTTCGCAGCTGCAAGAGTAAAAGAAAGCAATCTCACCGAGGCAGCGAAGTCGCTGTAGTTTTGCACGGGCCCAAGGAAGAGCGGAGGCAAGTACACTGCGTATGCCAGCGTCTTGCAGTAGTCGGCCAAGAAGTTACGCCCTCCCTGGGCAGTGTCTGGAGGCCGCCGAATGGTGTCCATGCAGAAGCTGAAGCACCGCAGCACCGTCCAGTAGAAGGCCACGGCGGTGACGTAGTAAGCGTGTTCACCGTTCCTCTCGTACACAATCTGAAGACGGCCAAAGGGAAACGTGGTGACTCACACCGCCATAGTCATCTTTATCTGAACCGAACCCTGTAGGGCAGAGAGTACCTTCCCCGTTATTTTGCCGACCCCGCCATGTACCTTACTCCTGAAGGTTTATTAGTTGCGTCATTTCTTCTGTTAGCTCTTGATACACTTCCCTAGCGGCGTCAGAGTCATTCGCTATATCTCGACGGAGTGCCGGAAGAAATGTACGCACATCGCGCCCGGCTATAGATCCATGCCTTCCTCTATATGCAACCTTAAACATCTTGTGGAACTTAAGCGGTTCGTGTGATCAGCTGTTAAAGCCGGTTTGCGTGTGGTTGCACAAAAGACCGGGCAGCTCTTCGGAGGAAAACGCATCGGAGCTGCCGCCTGTCTTTAAATAAAGCAATTCAGTTGTGTGGAAACTTGCATCTTGAATCCTGCTGTTTGGAGCTGAATGACTAATCTCCGTGTCAGGTAATCCTCAGAGCCCAAAATTCTGCGCTGACAGCGTCTCCCGATTCCGGGATGTGACTAATCTGCGCGCTTTGCCTTCAAGTTTGAAAAATCATTCAGATGAACGCAAAAAAAAAAGAAACAGGATTTCACGTGCCAAACCCACAATCTGATTGTGAGGCACGTCCTCGTGGGGGACTCTCGATTAATTTTGACCATCTGGGGTTATTTAACGTGTGCCCAATGCACGGTACACTGGCGTTTTTGCAATGAGCCCCCGTCGAAATGCGGCCGCTGTGGCCGAGATTTTATCCCGCGACCTCGTGCTTAGCCGCCAAACGCCAAAGCCACTAAGCAACCACGGTGGGTGGATAAATGCAGCAAGACGTAAAAAAAAAGAATCACGTGCTAGACTTGACAGGTGAGGAGGAGAGTGTATCAAGAGGCAAGTGAATCAAGCATAAATGCCCTCAAAATTTTCCCATGACTGATTAATTCAGTTAATGAACGATGATTTATTTATTTATTTATTTATTTATTTATTTATTTATTTATTTATTTATTTATTTATTGACGCTGACCTGATTCCTGGATATAAATTCTGGCTCGTGGTTCAAAGAGCACACGATATGCTTAGAATTTATCGCATGCATATGTGTTCGGCCTCCCTTGTGCATCGGTCAACATCAGAAGACACAGCACCGGGCTCAGTCAAGCGTAACATATCGAAAGTAATTGCTGATTCCAAACATGGTTCAAGAAAATTTGATATTTCCTAGTTGTCCTTGCCGTTGTCCTGAGTTTTGATTCAGTTTCTGTTTTGTGGCGCCTTCCAATTATTCAAATTCATTCACAAGGCTTGCCATGACCCTGACAAGATGGTGTTGGGATGGGAGCAATAGCCATTTCTATGGTTACTGAAAAGCGGAGTGATATAATGTTCGTCCTTGCAGACCCCTTTAACCAGTGTCAAACGGTGAGAAACATTTCAAGGTTTGGCTGTATTGCATAACGAGACCGAAAAATATACGGGGAACGCTCAGTAAGACCCAAGGTCACCGTGTCCCGATTTTTCGGTCTCTAACACTTTTGGTCAATTTCTCTAGTTATCATATATTTTTTTATTATATGTCAACCAAGATGAACAAATAGAACGCTGTAACTCTGTAACTATACTAATAATAGTACTTCATCGCACAAGACTGAATGAACACAATGACACTAATCGATGGAGTGATGCTGCGTATTAGCAACCGGTGTGCCGAAGTCGACGGCCAGAGCAATAATTTGTCACAACGAAACTTTGCGACAAAATGGCTTATAATGAAATAATTAATATAAAAAACTAAATGAAATTATCGTTAAAATCCCCATAGAAGTTCTTAGTACAGCACATGCAATAATATTATCAAGAAGTAACTGATATAACGAAGTAATTCTGGCTCCCCATTATACTTTTGAGAAGGCTCTACTGTTTCTTAATCTACGAACATCGCATCGTTAGTTGCTAACGTTACTTGCACCTCAAAAGGTACGTCATCTATCAAGTTCCCTTGCTTCGAAAAGCCCCTTGACCACATTCTTTCTGTAGAAGGACATGCAAAGTATAAACGTTAACCAGGGTTTAAAAAAACGTGATATTTGCGGTTGCTAACTTGTAGAATTCGTGCTGTAACAGGGGGTGACAGCGTCACCGCAGGTATACGACAACCTAAGCAGCACGTTAAATCTGATTCAATATTAGTCGTGTTTCTTGCATTTATCTACAGCTCGACGGACATAGTGTTAAAGAAGCAGCTACAAATGGATAGAGGAATTGTAACGTCCCATTGCCGATGGCTACTTCATTTGACTCGCTCATAAGTAGGTAAAAAATTTAAAAAAAACATAAATTCTTCCAATAGATAGTTTTTAAATAAAACAAGAATATTGCACTATTGCACACGCATGAACGAGACACTCAAATGCACACGTGGGGTCAATATTTCTCTCACAAAGCCTCGCCAGAAGATATCGCTTGCTCTTTAAACAGACCCAGACGGTTCTCCTCAAACACTTGTTTCTAGAGCCGTTCCGACAGGCCCCTCGAAATATCCCGATTGCCGTGTGTGGAGGTTGACCCACCTCGGTGGTATACTTGTTATACTTGGTGTCGGTGTTATACCGACCAGAGTCCGGTCCACTCACCTCGAAGAAGTCAAGCTTGAACACGTCGTAGTGTGTCACCATGGCCATGGCCACCACGTAGCACAGCGCGGGAACGCCGATCCAGGACAGGGCGAAGAACACTCCGTGTTCTAAGACGAAGAGGGTGGCGCTGTGCCAGCCAAACTTGAGGGACATGAAGGCCAGCGAGTAGGTCACGTGGTACCCGGGCACCAGCTGCGCATCGCGGGCCACGTGGGCGTAAACTTCGTACACTCGTTGCGCGAGAACCGTGGCTCGGACCAATCGTCTCGACGAATGCTCATCACGTCAAGAGATTCATCTGTCTGCCAGCCAATGGGAGAGACCAAGAGCAAGTGGGCGGTGACGTAGCCAGAAATTTCTTTTTTTTTTCTTGAGGGGGAGGGAGGGTGAGGAGGGGTTGTGCAGGCCGCGTACTAATAGAGAAATCCTGTGCCAGTGGCTCTCCTCCGTGGGCGTGACGAGGCCAACGAGCAAAATAGTCAATTGTAACGGACAAAGACGGCTAAGAAAAAAATGTTACAGATCCAACGCAGGGGTGGCATTTGATGGTGCATTTTGCTTAACAGCATGTTCGGACTCGCCGAAGTGATTCACTCGCTCTGGTGGTGAGCCCGGGGTAGCGGTTTCGATTCCTGTTTGCGTTGACCACGTTCCAACACTTATGGAATTCAAAATCGAATATCAAACCACTTTCGTGTTCACGTTAAAGAGCTCAAAATGGTCATTCCTACTGCTGCGAAGGGTCTGCTTATAGACATAGCCGTATGTACTACAAGCCCTGCAAACATACCGGCGACTGGCTTTGTTTTCTATGCATTTTCGCAATGGGACAACAAACGCTTGCCTAAATATCCTCGCTGCGACAAATAGGCACCTCCGAGTGCATCAAGGCAGAAAGCTGGGCTAGTTGGTGTGTCATCATTATTTTAAAAATTAGCGCAAAATAACAGGGACAAAGACAGAGAAGACGACAGGACGAGCGCTTTTAGCGCTCGTCCTGTCTTCTTCTCTGTCTTTGTCCCTGCTATTTTGCGCTAATTTTTTGTAATAATCCGAGTGCATCGTTCATTTACTAAATCGTGTCACTGTGTTTGGCTCTTTCTCTCATATTGGTTGTCAGGGGAGTAGGTGGCCTCAATCGCACACGCATACTTCTCTCTCTTGTCAACGCCAGGTAGCTCTCTGAGACGCAAATGCTCCCACACGAGATCCTTGTGGCGACCAGAGGTTCAAACGATTTGGTCGGTGGTGGCGCCGGTGGTCTGGGCATGAATTCTGGGTATTCTAACCACTAACGTTTCGCGTCACCTACTCCCTCTCCTTCTCTTCACGTCATCTCAAGTACCTCGTCTGAAGTAGCAAGCCCTACATGTAGCAGGGCCGACGTCTTTAGTTTCCATTAAACTCTTTCTCTCCCATATATCACAGTGAGCGTGGCAGAACGAAGTTGAACACATTGGTGAGGAAGATGGAAGGCTCTGTCTATCGCGTTACACATGCGTATAGCGGGATGTGAACCTGTGGCGAGGCTGGCAGAAAAATGTTCAGTGTACTTGCAAAAGTGCGCTGTGAACGCTGCAGAACCGAGGCAAAGAAACAAGTGCAACAAAACTCGGCGCTCATCAACATGTTCGACGTCGTGTTCCTTGTACTTTTTTCTTTACCTCGGTCCTGTAGTGCTTGTAGGGCGCCTTTACAAGTTCGATATTATATAAGCGTCGCTGCGCAACAAACTGCGGCACTCTCTCTCTGAAGTGTCGGCCCTCTCGTCGATAAGGTTTAATCTTAAGCCATACTACAACAGACTGCTAAAGCTGGTTTTCGTTCCACGCAACCGGCATGCTTCGTTTCTCATTGATATGAACTATTATACACGCCTGACAAAGCTCAGTCTAGCATAGAGAAAGAAGAAGAGAGAGGGAGAGAAACAGAAGAGAGGTGAATAAGACGCGCGTCCGGTTTGCTACCCTGCATTGGGCGAAGGGGATATAGGGATGAAGATAGAGGGAGGGAGGGAGGGAGGGAGGGAGGGAGGGAGGGAGGGAGGGAGGGAGATAAAGCACACAGTTTCACGGACAGCCGTGCAACAAGCTATGCGGCGCGATGGGTGCTAAGCGTCTTGTTTCAGCTAAAACCTACCCCAGCACACGCCTTACGTGTTGACGTACGCAAGAACTTCACCGAATTTCCGCTAGGTGGTCCCCAACCTCAGCGTCGCTGTATGGGAAAACTTTTTACGCGAAGCATATTACTAGAGCCCAACCCAGCTCCTCAGGCGCGGCGGTGTCGCCTTCAATGGCCTTGAGTACTGATGCCATACCACGTGACACCGTGACGTCACGACAGAGGAGAAACGGGGCTCCAACTCGCGCCGTCGCTCGCGGCGTTGCGGTGGTATATAAGCAGCTGCGCTTGCCTCTGCTAGACACTCACGAGGTGAGATGCCTCCTGGAGACAGAGCTGCTCGTTGGAATGAGAAGCGAAGGTTGCGGCGTGCTTCAGAGACTGATGAAGAGCGGGAAGAACGTCTGGCCAAGCAACGTGCTCAGTATGCGGCTCGGCGACAAGTTACTTACCAAGTTTAGCCACCAATATGCTTCGCATCTGACTAGGCTTAACCAAGCTAAGCGTCAGCCAATTTTTTTTTTCGAATGAATACACGGCTCTGCGCAGGCGTGGACTTCACTGCGAGACACATCAGTTAGAGGAGAAACGAAAAAAATAATAAAGTCGAGCCGTATTCTTGGGAAAGCCACAGTACTCACCGACGGCACCAGGTGGGCGAGTGCCCGAGCGATGACAGAGTGCAGCAGAAGCCAGGGCCAGGCCGTGACGAGGAAGAGCCTTCCCTCCCTCCACTCCCGGTCAGTCAGGTCCTGCAGCGGCGGTAACAGTGTTTGCCTGAGATCGTTGGTTGAACATACCAAGAATAAAGGCTTCCTGCAGGAAACGCTGACATGAAGAAAAGGTTCATCCCTTCTGTTCGTCCTGTTCATCCTTCTTCCCTTCCCTTCTGTTCGTCCGGCGGTGTGCCCTTCTCTCTTCTGCCCCTACCAGTGCTTCCTGCTGGAAAGCGTTTTTTACACGCGCACACAACCTCTGTCCAGAAGCCCCACAACGGGTTCATGAGGGACGCTGTACTGGAAGGTTCCGGATAAATTTTGACCTCTTGGGCTTCTAATTAAAACCCTTTACGGGCCAATTATTCCTCTGGCCCATAAAGGGTACTGCAGGAAATGTCCGACAGCGCGAAAAGCAAATAACGAAACTATTCTAAGAAATGCGAGTGTCAGTGTGGCTAATTACGTAACTTGTTGACTTAGCGACGCAGACATAAATGTGCTTCTCTCTGACGTTTCGCAAAGTCCCACGCGTCGCGTAACGGTGAGGTTAGGCCTGTGTGCTGCGTACTTGGAGCCTGCTTGCTGCCTAATGTATATCACCTGCTTTGGGCGGCACCAAAATGGTCTTCAAATAATGTTTACCTAATTTCGCGCCATTATGATTTTGAATTCAGAATTCTGAAGAACCACACGCTGTTTACATACTGCTTGAGTTGTTGGCAGTTCATGAGCAGTATACTTCAATTCATTGACAAAAACTCCAGTTATAACTTTTATTTTTAGTTATAGCTTTTATTTTTTTATTTTTTATAGCCGCGACCTCGCGCCCAACACTGACACCATGGCGGGTGCTTGAGCACTTCGATTTTTCGACCACATTGCCGTCTGTTTTGCACTGAAACTAATTGCTATATGTTTTCATAAACATTTTCGTCCACGATTCATCACGAGTAGTCTTATATTGATTGTGGGGCACAGGCCCCGTTCAAGCCGAATCTTCGAGTGTTTAGCTCGTGCCCTATAGTCGGGTACAACTTTAGAAGGCAGCGGCATCTGCCCCTCAAAGGTGGGTGCACACGACCCTCTAGACTGACGTCATAAGCTGGATGCCCGGTGACCCCGCCGACGGAGAACATGGCAGCCCGCTGTTTCAACTAGGCCGAGTTGCGTCAGCGGGACTATTAACGAGTTAGCGTTAAGGACCCAGTGTCGCAGAAAACCCGGCGTCGGCGTCCAGCGTCTACCGTCGTTTCGAGAATGATCATTCCGAACCATACCTACCCAACCACGCAGGCCCTCCGTGTAGCGCAAAGAAGTTACTGAACTAAATTAATTTCTCAAAATAAAATGTATCAGAAAAATTGTAAAGTGTCACTTACACACAACCTATAGACATGACAGCCTCGGACTGTAATTTGTATATACGAGAAAATATAATTCTGTTAGGAGGAAACACAAGCACAAACCCATTTTAACGCGACAGCGTTTTTCAGCTGCATTTGAGGTCTGTCTGAATAGGACCGGCGCGGCCTCCTCGGTTCCTTGCACACCATCAGAAAAGAGAACCACAAAGCTTGCCTTCGTGCATATAGCGTTCGCCGCCAGCATTTCCCGGTAAAGATTACGGTCATCATACTCTGCAGTTGCCGAGAAGCGTGAGAAGCACTCAGGGATCTTTAAATACTATCGTGTTCCACTCTTAAAGATGTTCTTCAAATATTTTTCTCGAGACGCGGAGGCGATGCCGAAATAAAGGTGATTTGAACTGTGATTTTTTAAATGCGAAAATCCTATTAAAAGCTACATTTGTTTTTTCTGTGTTCCTTACAATACAATACTAAAAACGAAAGCGCACCATTGTACTGCAAATCTTGTTTATTTGTTCCTGTTTAATATCTATTGTCCTACGCCTCAATGTTTCGTTTTAAGTCTGGAGTTGATTTTCCCATGGCGATTGTCTATTATGTGTCTTTCCAGTCTTCGAGACTTACGTGCCTTTCAGGCACTCAAGCTACTCAGTTGCTTTTCGCCGGGAGCTTCGCCCCTCATTGAATGAGTCGTAAACGTCTGCCAACTCCCTTCCTCTGAAACTTCTTTTTTTTCGTGTAAATTGATTCCAGTGATTCACTGTTGCCCAGGCCACATTCTGATGCGTAGGGTTTAATCTTTGAGCAAATTCAGGCTCAAAGATTAAACGCTGCCAGGTCAGATCAACAATTCCCCACATCATTTCTGTCATTCACCTTCAAGCTTAAACGAGTTGACCGAGGATACGCTTTGTCGCGCTCGAAGATGACGATCTGACATCTGTAGTGAAATGCGTGACGTTGCTTCTGCAATGTACAGCTACAACAAAGATCATGTACAGTTTGCCCATATCCTATAGAAACTTGTCGAAGCGGTACCGTCCGCGTTGCACAATGCAGGATTTTTGTAAAAAAAGCTGTTAGAACCTGTAAGAGTGGTCGTGTCTGCGAGGCTTGTCGTTAATGCTCGTCCGACAATGTGTAATAATTTTTCATAATCATGACCTCACGTGGCTGGCATCTACCAAAAGCATCGCTGTGTAAGCATGAAGCCTGTGACAAGTTCAAGCGGCAAGAATTTCACAATGTGCGGGGAATTTAACGTCACCACGCTGACTAAACGAGAAGTTGTTGACGTTTGTGGACGTCTTTACTTATCACGGTACTAGAGGGAAGCTGAATGTATCCACCATTGCACAATAAATGGCACCGCGTGAATCCAAGTGTTTTACCTTGTGCTCTAATAGATTTGAGCGCAAAAAAATCCTTGCTCGTCACATTCGATGCGACCCTCGTGTATATTCAGCAATGGAAGCGGATTATGTTTGTTTGTATCTTTTTGTAGTCGTGAAGAAAAACATACTAACGTCATTGACGGGCTAAAAACATTGTAAAATCATTTACACCCTTGAAAATGAATAATGGTGTAAATCTGCCTATAACTCACGCCCTTACGCTCAAAAAGTGGGTAAGCTTAGGATGGGAGTTATAGGCAGATTTACTCCCTTTTTTTCGTTTGTAAGGGCGCAAATTATTATACAATCTTAAACATGTTTGCACCCTTTGAGGTGTATCTCGTCCCACAACAATAACCGTCAGCTGTCTTGACCGCACCCGCCGTGGTTGCTCAGTGGCTATGGTGTTAGGCTGCTGAGCACGAGGTCGCGGGATCGAATCCCGGCCACGGCGGCCGCATTTCGATGGGGGCGAAATGCGAAAACACCCGTGTACTTAGATTTAGGTGCACGTTAAAGAACCCCAGGTGGTCGAAATTTCCGGAGTCCTCCACTACGGCGTGCCTCATAATCAGAAAGTGGTTTTGGCACGTAAAACCCCATAATTATATATGTCTTGACCGCCTATCCTTTCTTTAACGCTGCGAGCCCGGTACTTCAAAGTCACAAATGGTGTGCGCGTTATTAGCGTGACACAGCACTCTCGACAGGAAACTAGCGATCATGGCGTTTTCAAGAAAGGAAGCTCAAGCAAAGGCAGATGACGATTATTGTTGTGGGACAAGTATGCACCCCAAAGGCAGGGGCGTAGCCAGGGGGGGGGGGGCTTATGGGGCTTCAGCCCCCCCCGAAAATTTTTCGTGCTGTCCATGCGCCGCTGACCAAAGCGACCCCTGGCACCGGAAATCACTCTAAATTTTGTCTAGAATGTCTTTTTCACGCTCGAAAAGACATTTAACCGCGAAGATTGCGAACTCGGGCTGGATTTCGTGGAAACGCCCATACACCGGTAGTCACATAACGCCAAGCAGTTTCATCCGAGCACAAAGTTTCAAGGGCGCTTTGGTGGTGAGCGGGCTCGCCGCGGCATCTCAGTGAGGCCACGCAATCTGTGGAGCGCATGGATATCAATTGCGAAACTTTATGGGTATAAATCTCATAAGCTCTTGATGTGAAACGTGCATTGACATTTCCAAAGTTGTGCTTTAAATTTTCAATTGCGGAACTTTGTGGGTTTAATGTTGTTATAAACAATTGACGCCAAAGGTCCACTGACTTTTCCAAAGTCTTACATCGGAACATACAACGAGACAAGCCAAATCAACACACTAGCAGACGAGTTGACAAAGCACGCAGCGAGGTCCAATGAGACGATGTGTTGGGGTGCTTCATTTGTGCCGTCATGTCACATAATGTGGGACATAAAAAAATATCAACACTTTCTTAACCTACGCCAGAACATCCATGTCAAGACACTAAAGCTAGCCAAAGTAACTACGTTCTTATTTATTTTTTCTGCTTTGACTTTTTCTCGCCGAGGACACATTGAGCCTCTTCAATTTTTTTTTTGTTCTCGCTACCCTACCCGCGGGCTGCCAGAGCGAGCCAGAGCGCATATGTTTTTCTCGTATGGCCCCGACCACCGCGCGGTGCACTTTGGTGGGCGTTCGGTTTGCTTTGGCCGAATGGATTTTCACCTGGCAGAGTTTTGGAAGCTTTCTGGCTAGCAAACGAGGAAAAAAAAAAACAATAGTCGCTCGCCGCCATCACTGTGGGGACTCGAAGGATTACACCGCGTTCCTTGAGCGGAACCTCTCCGGAAAGTCTTGTTTCGCCGGTGTAGGATACTGAGCAGTATGCGTATGGTTCTCAGTGGGCCAATCATCTCATGTTTTCTTTGGTATTAATTTCGTAGCCCCATTAGGTGCCTGATGTAGGCATTCGATTCTGGCCAACATACTTTCCTATGTGGTTTTTTTTTTCATTTCGGTGCCTCCGCTCGAAAAAAAAATACATTGTTGCGGCGCAGCGAATTGTCGCATGGTGAAAGTTCGGTTTCGATACTTCTTTTGCGGAAAGTAATGGGCAACGCGACGCTTCAGTTGCCGGATACATTTATTATATTATTGCGAAAGCAATTATAAGGACCCTCCAGGTGCATTCCTGCCGTCGCCGTCGCCCTCATGTTTCGTATTAAGTCCAAGGGTGATAAAATCGTGACCACGCGCTGCATGCTGTATGTGCGAGTGAAAGCGAAGGAGGGGAGGTGGAATGGGTGAGCCGACGATGGTGGCTCAGTCTTGTGTGCGCAAAGGAGAAAAGCGGGGAGCAAGCGCGCCGCCTTCCGTCGCGCGCAATACATCGGGGGGAGTGGATGGAATGGGGGCGGAATCTAGGATTCTGTGAATATATGATTGTGCAACATGTTTATTTGCCTTGTTTGACGCATTACATACAGTTACTTTTTCTTACATACATAGACTCATTGGAGACTTATACGTATACTTAAATATCTTGTTGCGAGGTTTTGTGGATATATGCAGTGAACTTTGTTTCCAGTGACACTTTTTTCTCCTTTATCAAGCCGTATTTTCGCATTTGTATATCTCATTGTATCTTTGCATTTCTAATGTACGAGGGCGAGTCAAATGAAAGTGCGCCTACCCTAACCGCGCAATAATGGTTCGGTTCATTATCTGCGAGGCATGCGCGTAGGAGAACGGCATGTCTCATTTACAAAAGTGACACGCAGGTGTGAAGATAAATGTTCTTTAATGCTCTCATACACTGGGTTGAATATGGTTGCGTCACATAATGGACACTTCAAAAGTTGAACAGCTCGGTGTCACGGAGTTTTTGACAGCTAAAGGTGTTTCCAAAACAGAAATTCATCGCCGTATGGCTGCCGTGTACGTCGAACATTGCATTTCATTGGCCACTGTGAAGCGTTCGAGCAAACAGTTCAAAAAGGACGTGAAAGTTGCAAAGACGATCCAACACGAGGCCAAAGCCATCGTGGAATCACCCCCCACACAATTTCAAAGGTTTGTGAGCTGATGAAACAAGAACGGAGGATAAGCATCGATGAACTGGCAGACCATCTGAACATCAGTCACGGTTCGCTTCACGCCATAATTCATGAGCTTCTCGGTTATCGGCTCTTTGGTGCGCAATGGATCCCCAAGATTCTGATCCATCGCGAGAAGACGGAGAAGTTTCGCGCTGCCTTGACTCATCTGATCGGGTATCACAATGAGGATGACGACTTCTTGTTTGCAATTGTGATCGGGGACGAACCTTGGTGCCACTACTACGAGCCTGAAACACGACGACAAAGCTTACAGTGGAAACATTCGAATTTACCACGCCCAAAGAACGCAAAGACCATAATTTCCGCTGGAAAGGTGTTGTTGACTTTTCTTTCGGTCGTCAGGGTCCATTACTGATAGAATTTGCTAAATCTTGAGAGGCTATCAATTGTTTCCGATATTGTGAAACGCCAGAACGGCAGTGTGTCGCAATCAAGAACGAACAACGTGGAAAATTGACGAATGGGGTCATCTTGTTCCACGACAATGGCTGTCCCCACGTCGCTTATGTGGTCAATACAAAACTGGCAAAGTTCAAGTGGGAAACGCTGCAGCATCCGCCATACAGCTCAGACCTGTCACCTTGCGACTTCTACATTTTGGGGCAACCGAAAAAAACAGCTCAAGGGAACCAGATACACACTTTTTGAAACAGCAACCCAAGGAGTTTTATAAGACGGGAATCATGCGACTCGTTAGTCAATGGGACAAATGTCTAAATTCTCATGAAGACTACTTTTAAATAAAGTACCCCGTTGTTGGCTCACATTCATTTGACTTGCCCTCGGATATCTTGCAGAATTCCTGCTTTTTATACATGCCCTCTGTTGCGACTATGATTTCGGTGCAATTACTCACGATACACGACCGGTGACAGCTGATTCTGCGTAATACATTAAAAGAAATTACAGCGTCATTGAGATTTTTCACTGGCCATTGCATATATACAAGGATGTAAGCACGGTTCTTGAATGACAGTTTCATTACCATATTTGTCCTGAACTTGTTCAGTTCATTGCCTTTTAATTTTTCATATCAGTGGCATGCACTACTTTCCTGGTTTCCAACTGATATAGTTCTAAAGTTCGTGTGATATTTTCTTTACTTAAATAGACAAAAATATGGAAGCATTGATATCAGTTATTTTGGGCAAACGTTTTGGCACATACGAGTATATTCTTTTATGAAAAAATACATATTTTATTGTCTTGACTGTGCGTAGCGTTCAAGAATTCGTTTGCAGCATTTTTGGCAATGACAATGCAGTTATTATTCATGGATTTGATCCCTTGATAAATTGTTTAAGAGGAAGCTTTAGCTCGGGCCCAATCCGACGCGGCCTATTCAAACGCTTGTAAAACGCAGAAACGCTTTTCTTAGATAATCCTGCTAATCGCTATTATTGAAATTCCTTGCATTTGAGAGAGAAAGTTAAATCCTAGTTCTGTTGGAAACACAACTTCGATTTAGGGCGTGAATTTTGTTTAAAATATTTTGAAAAATTCGAAAGTTTGAAAAAATAGAAGCACGACGTTTACAAACTACTAGCTATGCATGAAGAACAGACATTGTGGTTCTGTAAACGGCATCTATTATAGCAGTCAAAGCGGACAAGTTTGCTATGTCAATTTGTATCTTACGTGAATTGGTTAGTTGTGTACAAGGGTTCTGCACAAGTCGTATTTCCACAATACTGAATTTTTTTTTGAGATTCATGTGTAACATATCCATTTTGTCCGCTGTAGATGTACTATTAGATGCAAGTCACAGAATTGTGACATTGTTTTTCATTGTTGAGTCACGTAGTTTTAAACTTGATAGTATCATTTCCTGGAAATTTTCGATTTGGCCAATTTTTAATAAATAACTGACCACCTAAATGAAAAATTCGAAACCAGTAGTCACTCGAATTAAACGTTTTCTTTTAAATGCAACAAATCTCCTCAAATTTGGTGAAGTGGTTGCAGGGAAAAACGAATTCCCCTTCTACATGTATTTAAATAGGAGCACCCGAACTAAAGCTTCCTCGAACAAAATTTCTGGCTACGCCACTGGCCCCATGTATATATATATATATATATATATATATATATATATATATATATATATATATATGGGGCCACTGGTGTAGCCCCCCCCGAACAAAATTTCTGGCTACGCCACTGCCCAAAGGGTCCAACTGTTTCAAGAGCGCGCAGTGAATGGCCCGATCAACCAACCTTTCTTCGGGACACCGATTTGACCTTAGCTATGCAAGCACGATATCCCTCTTCCCTTGCAAACGAGAAACCCGTATACACCGCAAAGCGAATTCTGTCCCGTGGTGCGCATGCATTTATTTGCATTCGATATTTCAGTGTATAGCGCTCTTTCAAATGCTCACCTAGAGACACGAGCTGACTTTCGCGGAGTTGTTGCTTGCTGAAATTCTTTCAATTAAGTTTTTTTCTTTCTTTCCCAAAATTTCCCAGCTACATACGGGCCGCCAGCCCGTATGTAGCTCGTGCACGCGGTAGCAGCTACACAGGCGCGCCTCGAGAGAACCGCACCGCAGAATGATTACTTTCAGAGCATGTGCCGTCTCGTCAGTGTTTATGAATGAACATAATTTATTGATAGGAAAGACAGAGATGTCGACCTGAGCTAGTGCGCTCTAGTCTGCTACTTTGCGCTGGGGAAGATGGAAGGGGAGTGAAAGTATTGGGATGGATGATGATGATAAGAGAAGTGGTAAGTGCTTATGTACATGAGACAGTTGCCTCGCTAGAGCCGCTCGTCGAGCTTGATGTCCTGCAGGAACTTCAACAATACTTTTGTTGCACGCACTGAAATTGCAGTGTCAGGCCATAGCCCGAGGATAGCTTCCTCTCGTCAGTGTTTAAACGTCCTTAGTTGGGTTCCTTTAAACTTGTGCACGACTTCCGAGGCTCCAAGTCAAGTACATATACACTGCCCTGATGATCACCCTAAAATAATATCCCCCACTCTTCCTCTCCCCTCACTTTTCGTTTTGGAAATCGCAGAAGGCCGTCTCACCCAGTATCTTGTGACGCCGTAGTACGAACTCTTGGTAAGCGTGCCACCCACGACATGTCTCAGCTTCTCCGGAAGGCTCGTGTCTGGAAGATCAACGGGAAAAAATTGTGAGGGGAAGAGAGTGCTCGCAAGTCCTTTCATTTATATATATATATATATATATATATATATATATATATATATATATATATATATATATATATATACACGCCGCGGTCGCTCGGTGGCTATGGTGTTAGGCTGCTGAGCACGAGGTAGCGGGATCGAATCCCGGCCACGGCTGCCGCATTTCGATGGGGGCGAAATGCGAAAACACCCGTGTACTTAGATTTAGGTGCACGTTAAAGAACCCCAGGTGGTCGAAATTTCCGGAGTCCTCCACTACGGCGTGCCTCATAATCAGAAAGTGGTTTTGGCACGTAAAACCCCATAATCTATCTAATATATATATATATTGTGTGTGTGTGCGTCATGACTGTGATCTCAATATGTAATTGCTAAAGTGTTAAAAAGTCGCTGTTTCGCCCGAAAGGCGAAGCATTGAATGCGGTAGCAAATTATTAGACAACTATACGAAGTAAGGACAATAGTTTTATCTGCCATATAAGCTTGCAAACATTCGCTTACTAAATAAATTAACAAGCGTCCATGGTGTCACGCGCGCGCAAGCACAAATGAACACGCCTCACTCGATGACAGCGGACACTCGCTGTCAACACGCTGGCGTGAGGAAGCCTGGAGAAGTAAGCGATCCGTCGTTTTAACGCGACAGCGTTAAGGAGCTCGTGTCGCAGAAAAGCCGGTGTCGTCGGTGTCGGCGGCGTCGGCCGTGAGCGATAAATCTCAGCGGGCACTTCATGAATAAAAAACAACTTGCAAGATGGGCTGAGTGGGAATCGAACCAGGGCCTCCGGAGTGTGAGACGGAGACGCTACCACTGAGCCACGAGTACGATGCTTCAAAGCGGTACAAAAGCGCCTCTAGTGAATGCGGTGTTGCCTTCGAAACGAGCTGTTTATAAGGCTCAGGCGTGCGTCGCTTTTCCTTTTTTTTCGAAACGCCGGCGTGAGTTCGAGCGTCAGTTCCTGCGTCCACCGTGAGTTGCTTGCTCCTTGGTGCGGCACAGTCCACCGAGAGTTTATGCGGTAGAGGTATTCACATATGCAATATGAATATGAATTACAATAGCGATGTAATTATATAATTTTTACAGTGAAGTTGTTAGCCTCTAGTTAGTCGTCATTTTTCATGTCGTCCGTGGACAAAAACGTGGGCTGATCCCGGAGGTAGTGCAATAGAGACTTTTAGCGTGTCCGCTATTCCAGCAAACCAGGGCGGTTTTGGCGGATTACCGGATGGTCGGCGGCGTAAACGTGAGCGGCCGGAGTGGTGCAGCCGCCTGGTGTTGTAGAGCTCAATCAGACAAACATAGAACTAAAATTGCAGCAACCTACTTTCATCTGCTTCGCTGCTGGTGCAAATTTTCGGCAGTGGCGTAATTGGGTTCACAATTATACCGCTGTCGAAAACATACACCCCAGCTAAGAAGAATATGGAGAACCAGCGCTAGAATTTTCACGACACCTACAGCGCCGCCCTGGCGGTCAGAAGGTTCACAACGAAGCCGCTCCCGCGGACGAAAATTGCTACTGGTAGTGGCGTTGCGTGCGCTGAAAGTCGAAGGAAAACAAAAGGACGCCGACGATACTGTTGCGTATACAAGTGCCGCAACTACGTCGGGATGAGGGAGGATGTATCCTTCTGCGTCTTTCCATCTAAACCCTACGAACAAGAACGGAGGCGGCGTTGGATACAAGCAGTCAGACGAGCGGAGTAAGTTTCTGTCTTGTCGCCCTGTCAAGCGGTGTCGGGCTGGTTTCTAAAACGAATTTCGCGTGTGTGCTTGGTTTATTCGATAGTGAAGACGGTCAGCCGTGGCAGCCAGTACCAAACAGCAGAATTTGCATTTGGCATTTCGTCGGAAACAAAATGAGCAATAGCATGCACCATCCGGCATATGTACCAACCATTTTTCCTTCGCAATACCACCGCCAAGCCCCTTCCAATGCCACCGCACCAAGCGAACGATACGAAAAGTAAATATTATCCATTCATTGCCAAGAATTATGTGGGAGGGAAGCTGCCTTGTAATACGAATTGTGTGCGCATACTGCTGGCGCACGCGTGACTAAGCCCCCTATGTGTTTTTTAAAATGCGCATGCGGATGAGGACTCGGCGCTGAGATGCATCCGGTAAATTTATGTAATTAGTGCTAAATGTAGCCAGCGTTGTTACGGATCTAGCAGCGGAGCACTCAAACCCTTGCTGGCGCGAGTCAGCGGATGCGATAAAGCTTTCTTCCATTGACTGCAGTGGCGAAGTAACATCAGAATTTTTTATGTCTAGCCAGAGAAATATGGAAAGTCTTCAAGACAACTAATACTTCCGAAACCATAGCGCAGCACGACCGGAGCCATAGCCGCTAGATTTGCGAGGCAGGCTGCTCCGCACGCATGACAACGGCGCACGCGCAACCATTAAAGAAACACACGTGCTCGCCGCGACACACTGTGAAAAACATATAAAGCTTAAAAAGCTTCTTTCGTCATTCCTTCACTTGATGGCGCAAGCTTCTTTACGAAAACTGTCCACTTGAAGCGGCGCGAAAACGGAAACATACAAACTATAATACGGCCGCGCACGTGTGTGTCGTCTGGTCGAGCGGCTGGGATATGCCGCGTTTCGTCGCCAGGACGGCGTGCAACGCACTCTTTTCGACGCGCCGCCTATCCAGCGCTGGTTCCCCATAGTAATTGGCCCTGTGTTCAGGTGGTTGAACTTTTCACCACCAGTTGGCGCCACCAATCTGGCCGCTCACGTTTACGCCCACGACCATCCAGTAATCCGCTCAAAACGCTCCGGTTTGCCCGAATAGCGATACGCTAAAAGTCTCTAATAGCGGGCTGACGCGCCGTGGAGGTGAAGCAGGATTCAAGGATTCAAGCAGTCAGCAAATTGAAGCGAACAGTGCACACATTGCTTGGAGTCACGCATACAACATACAGAACGGCATCCTTTTCAATAAAGAACAAGCACGAAACAAGCATCCGAACCGCATAGTTGATGATAATAAGGTGCTCCGGACAACAGTGCGAGGCACGTAGCGCTGCCCATACACGTTCCCGGTAAAGATTACGGTAGCGCAAGCTGCCGCGGCAGCTGCAGCTTGCAACGTGAGGAGTGACGTCACTAGCCTTTCGTATATAAAAGAAGCAACCTAGGAACTGGTTTCATTGGTGTTGCAGCACCGCAATGCATGTCGACGCGCTGTCAAAATTACAATTACTGTGAGTACTACCATTATTCTAAAGCAACAGAGCATTGCATACTCCACTCAGCAGTTGTAGTGGTGGTTTTCAACAGCTTCGTTGGAAATTCACTTTCTCAGAGCCGGAATGGCAAGTCTTTTCTTTTTTCTTTTTTTGAAGCGCAAGAGCTTTTAACAACTCGACCCTCCTGAATAGGTTGCCTGCACCAACCAGCTTCCGGTGTAAGAATTGGACGCGCTGGATATCAATCACGAGCATGCACACAACCAGATGCGAACACACTGCATCTTATTTAAAACTGTCTCAACCCCAGTAAAGAAGTGCGCGACAAGTTTTGACTTCTAGTAAATCTTAAGCTCTCTGTAGACACTGCTATTGAATTACGTTCTTCTCCTAACATCTAATTTTTAAAAAAAAACTTACTCGCAGTGCGAGAGTGTTTTCTTATCTCTGACATATGTACTCAAAGCACTTGACGGCAAGGGGTTGAGAATCTCTAGACTGCATAGATGATATATTAACAATATCTCTCATTCTCATTTTAGTTTATGAATTTACAAGGAACATGCTGCAATCGCAGGTTTGAAGTCAGCATAGAGTTTTCTTATTGAACCGATAACTGTACGAGTTTCAGCAAATCAGCATGTCAATACCTCTAGCGATAATCATTGCTGTTCTGGTTAATATGTCTCTGCATATTGCTTTTGCTGCATATTGCAAGTTGCTTTTTCAAGGTCTGTCACCCAGTTTGTTCCTGATGTTGAGCAAGATAGATGCGTGTCTGAATGTCTCGACTTTTGCGCTCACTCTTCTTCGACTCGGAATAACACTTCGCCTGTGAATTCTGTTCTTCAATTTTTGGAGAGGAACTAGCTCACAATGTGTGTGTCGGATAAGGAAAGAATTTTTGTAGTGATGCCGGTACATGTGTTTGCGGAAAATTCTGAAGAGGCAGTTTCGAAGAATTTTTACCGGAGTGATGTGAACGCACCTAAAGTTAAGCAGCAGGCACTTGCGATGCTACAGGATAGAAATCTGGAACGCCTGACGTCTCGAGTCAAGAAGACTAAAGGTTTAAAGCTGCAGGTATTTTTTTTTCAGTTAAAACCCATATACCATATTTCCCATTCAGGGCCATAATTTCTGAAAGGGGGACATGGCAATTTGTAATTTCGGGGTATTTACAAGAACAGCTTGAGGCTCTTAACGTTGTTGGCCATTTTTACGTTAGCAGCTCAGACAGCATGGTTAAGTTTCTGAAAACACAGAATCCTGGATCATGTTTGGCTTTTAGTATAGACCTTGAAGATATGTTTTATTCGCTGCCGCATAATGAGCTCAGGAAGACTGTCATGTCCTGTGTAGTTAATGATAACGACGAATCCAAGTTTGTTGGCAATGGCGGTACATCTCTGAAAAGTATTTAGAATTGTCGTTTTATTTGCGCTTTATGTAAGTTCAATCAAAAGAGAGCACGTTCTTACAGAAGTCGGGAATTTGTACAGAGTTGAAGGTGGCCCCATCCTTAAGCCATATTTTCTTTTGTCAAGTTGATAATTGTGCTGCCAGTAGATTAGGAAGCTTGGCCCTTAATGCCTTTAGGTACGTTGATGATTTCTTGATCATCACTGAAAGAGAGAACCTAAATAGTAAAGTAGCTGGTATTTTAAAGATTTTTCAGGAAAGCGGTAAGGTTCAAAATTTACTTTTGTGTTACCTGCCGAAGATGAGCTTCACTTCCTGGCTATTAGAGTGAGGTTTCGGAAGGACCATTTGCGTTTAATATGTAAGCCTCGTTCGCCAAAGGCGCTTTAAAATTTTTCCTCAAGACACTCTAAAATAGTAAAAACCCGTATTGTTTACGCCGCACTGTGTGCGGTGTTACAGAAGACATATGAGCATTCTTTGAGAGAGTGTTTGCTTGCCCAGATTCAGAGATTACAGAATACTGGTTACCCGGCAAGTGAAATCTTGTTGGCCTGTCATAATCTTATTAACTTGGAAAATGATACTCATAAGGTAAAGAGAAAATCAAGTGATTCCACACTCACTGAAAAAGAACCGGTGGTAGTGCCATATTTGCACAAATTTTCACATTGCTTGAAGAAGGAGGCTAGTAGGTATGTGGTACGTGTGGTCATGTCCACTTCAACAAACTTCGTACGATTTGTTCCCGTTTACACAACAAATTATTGGGTCATGGCAAGGAATTCAGTTTCTGTTCCGAGAGGTTAAAATATATATACGTTATATGTAGATCTTTCGTTGTGTACAAGTCCTCTATCATGCGGGAAGATTTATGTGGGCCAGTCCGGCCGCCGCGTGTAGATTAAAGGAGCACTTGTCATGATTGAAAGGTACGGGAGCTTTGCACTTGCCTTTGCATTATAGAGAGATTAGGTGCCGACCGTTAGCGGAATAAACTGTTAGTTGGTTCTGGCATAAAGAACAAACCACAAGGGAGACTATGGAAGCTTTTCATATTGATAGGGAAGAATAAATGTACGTTAGTAGACCGTCTGTAACACTTAGTAAGAAAGAATTGAGATATATTGAAGAAATTAAGTGTTTCGCGGTAGATTGTTGCTAAGTCTGATAGGGAAGTTTTCTGTTGGGTTTGTGGTTTTCTTATGTTTTAACGCACTGGTTTGTCCACGTAATGCCGCCCTGATGTTTTCCACGTGTGTTTCGACAAGGCACCAGGATAGCTCCTAATACGCATGCACAGTCGCTCAGATGGTGTCATGTTGTCCTGTGTCGGCATGCGTATATAAATGTGACTTTCCTCAAAATAAACTTCAGTTGTGAGTCAGCGCCAGTGTCGTGTTCTTCTTTTCCTTCGGCCTTGTCTGTTTAGCGCTGTTGAATTCCGAAACATGAATTACCACCAGCTCGCACAAGTTTCTATTCTAGTGGCTAATGGGGCGAGAACGAAACGAGAACACCCGGGCATCGTTAAAACGAGTTCATTCGGGACAACCAGTCAAAACTTAGGAAAATGCTGTCTCTTGCCCATAACTCCTTATACAGGACTGCATTACATATGCTAGTTACAACCCAAACATGTTACAAAAGAAATATTACTTCAGATTTCTAATGTTCGTTCCCAATGTCACTCAAGCTGTAACTTTTTGTGCGCTGAAGTTTAATTTGTCATTCTAATAGTGACGTTCAAAAGGCAAATACAGTGCACCATGCACTTGGTTGTCATCTTGTGGCGCTGAGACAGAATGACATGTGCTTTTTCAACGCCAGCGGTCCGTGAGTTCCGCGGCGAGGGTTTTGTGGCGCCTCGAGAGATGGCGCCACGCTACGTGACCAGGCGTGAGCGGCGTGCCGCGGTTGGTTGTGCGATGGTTCTGAGTAATCTTCGTAATTTCTCCAACCAGGCAATCTGCTTTGCTGGTCGCCATTTCATGCTTAGATCTGCTCTCGATTACGGGAGAGCCAGCATTTTGTGTCCATCGATTGTCGCTTGCGTCATCGCAAAGCCCAGGTGTCACTGTAATTCACGTTTAATGAATTCTGGGCATTGGCAGTTACGCGACAGCTACAACAACGAACAATAGTAACAATAACACTGACAATTTACATGCGACCGAGACTCGTGCGTCAACTTGTAAATCTTGAACTTACTGACTTCGCTGGTGGCGAAATGCACCATTGCGTACGCGACCACGGCAATCCAGACGAACAAGTGCAGACAGCGGGTCGCGCACCTGTAAGTTGAAAAGGAGAACTTGAAATACGGTTAGGAGGTCGCCCCCCTGTCCGTTTACTATAGTTGCCCAAAGGCTTGAACTCAGAACAATACTAGCTGCCCTATATGCAACACACATAACAATGTCGTACTCTTTATATATATATATATATATATATATATATATATAAAGTGCTCGTTCTGCTTACGTGCGTCGCATTTAGGATAGGAACGCTCCAAGTTCACGGTTTTATCGTTACTCTTTTTTCGTGGCTGCGTCGTGCTGTCGCAGACTTCACAGAACGGCAGTGTGAAAACTAGTTTGTTGTGGACGCACTCGGGTGGAGGATGTCCGGAGGTTTAAAGGTAAAACACTGCTGCACAATTTGCGACTGGAGTTTGCTGGTCTCTTTCAACTGACAACAGCGTATTTCATATCGTCTCCTATTTCATATTTCATCTCCCGCGTGGTCCCGATGATAAGATGCGCTGCAACTTCTGAATGGACGAGGTACTGCCTTGTGAACTTCTCATTAGAGGAGACACATGCTGTCCCATAATGCGCGATGCGCTACCAACGAGCGCGATGACGCGCTTTCAGTACTTCGTGAGGTGGCCGCAAGCTCTTGACTTTCGGCAATCTCCGTAGAAAGCCCAGTTGGCGATCCGCAGCTGCACTGCAGGATCCGAGATGGACACCGCTACCTCCCAGTCCAAAGAGTTTTTATAAGTCGGAATTCCGCCCTAGGGTTTAACTCGGGGCAGCCGCTCAATATATGTGCAAGGTCCGCTTTATGGGCGTCGCAGTTCTTTCATTTAGGTGAGAAGCAGCCCGTATACATTAGTCAATATTTGTAATGAAGATCATTGGACCCTGGCCACCATACAGCGGGGACCCTGGCCTTCTTCTCTCCGGACTTGGGCTTGCCCGGATACCACGTCTCCGGACCACCGAGCTCTGGCGAGCACTGCTGTTTCTCCAGGACCCGACGGCACCACCGGTCGGCGATCGGCTCCGCGACAGCCACAAGCGTCATGCGGCCCCCACTTAGCTGCCTCCAGGACGTCCGTTAACAAAACGGAGGCAGCCTCACCCTTCCCCTTTTGCAATAATACCCCTCCCTTTCCACCGCAGTGTTTTCGGCGCATTTTAATGTGGAATAAACGTGGTTTCATTCATTCATTGGACCCTTGCCGTTCGCGTCGATGGCAGAGAAGGCCACAAAAGCACTCTTGAAATACCTCAAGTCGACAAGTCTTGGGAACCCTGTGTAGACTCGGTGCGAACCTTCCACTGTGCGCGAAACTGTGCTCTCTCTCTCTCCTCCCTCTCTCTCTTCATCCCCATACCCCCTTCTTCCAGTGCAAGGTAGCAAACCGGACATGCGTCTGGTTAACCTCCCTGCCTTCCCTGTCTTCTATTTCTCTCTCTCTTCTCTCTGTAAGGGTTGGGAAATTAGCCAGTCTCCAGCTGTATCCTGGTGACCCATTGCAGTTTATCCTGGCAGAAGAAAGAACCAAATGATTAAAAGAACATCTGACAAAATAAAGTTGTTTTTTCTCTCTTCCTTCATACTTAGTCTCCGAAACATAGCCCCGACAGCTGCAGATGGACCCGCTCACAGCTCAGAAGCTTTTGCTCTGCTAACGTAAACGTGGATACCATATTCGCAGTGGGAATGGGTTTAAGCGAAGCCTTCACTGGTGTATGCGAAGAAGTCTCTTCTCGTTTACTGTCCATTTGCAAGCATAGAACTCACGGCTATGTTGGGCACATTTTCACCGGGCAGCGCCACGCTTAACATAAACTTGATTGTTTTGCTGGAACATGCGAATCACACGCATGAAGAAAAAGGAATGGCGATGATGGAATGACCACGACGGTATGACGACGATGGTTTTTGGTGACGTCACCTTCGGCCGTCCTCGTGACATCACTGCGTCGACGTCTCACAGTGTCCCTTCGCATGAACTGCTGTTTGCACCTCGGCTTAGACTGTGAACGGTGTAGCACATAAACATAAACATTGGATCGAATTAAAAGTGTGACCAGTATGGCGCATAAACGTTGACATTGCGTGCGATTACATGTTGCATAGATGACGATAAAGCCAACTGTGCGCATCACCTTTAGTTTTATGGTATTTAAGTTACCGCTTCAAAGCTTAGGTTCGTATAAATTCGCGTAAGGGCCGTACTTTTTCTTTAACAAGTTTGACGAAGTGCGCCCCTCCTTAAACGGGACCGAACCTTTTGGTCGAAATGGTACCGGCCAAGCGGGCGACTTTTGCACGCACCGGCTTTCGCCATCTAGTAGCGGCATGCGGAAGTACGCAACGCGCGAAGATTCGCCCAAGCACGCGCGCGGAATCAGGCCACCAAACGCAATTGCTTCTGCGTTAGAAATTCTTTTTTCAAATTTTGGACTGCCAAGTTGGGGGTGAGGCCCTTACACTAGCCTATGCGGTATTCCGACGTGTATGTTGAATCTGCACAATGTTTATTATAGGAAATCTGAGAGGACGGCCAAGTCAGGATGTTGACCTTCTACGCAGCGTCGGGGAAGGAGAGTAAAAAGAGAGAGAGAGAGATAGCGGAACGTGCTGATGATGAGGACGACAATAGTTTTATGATTGAACTTTAGCTGCGAGGACTCTTCGAAGTCCCAAATAAGGACCCCTATTTTGCAAGAATTTGATGACAGCTTTGAGACCATCACGCCGACGACAAGGGTTCGGCCAAGGTCCCAATAGAACACTGGGGCTGGGGGGGAGGGGGGGGGGGGGTCACGAGGAGATGCACAGAATAATGTCTCCAACAACGCGACGAAGCTGGTATTATTGTGTCTCGTCATAAATCATAAAGCAGTAACGTCAAAGACTGGGTTAGTTTGTTCTGCAAGATTCATTATGTAGCAGCGCTGCACTAGACGAGGACATTAACCGAAGACTAGACAAGAGCAAGCGCTATCCTTGCCTCTTATTGTCCTTGCCAAGAATGCCGCCAAACAGGCTGCTGCCCTTGCCAAACATAACATTACACACACCTGGCTCATTTGTTCCGCTGCCTTTTTTTAGTCCGATTTTTTGAAATTATAGATATGAAGAGCGATATACGTGCTTCCTTAGGGCAAAGCTTGGGGAAATTAAACGGAATGCTGGATTCGTTGTTAACTTCAGAAAAAATAATGGTAAATGTGCTGCTGAAATTGAGCGCAGCACTGATTTCTAATAAAATGATCGTGCGAAAAAGACGTGAGGCAGTGCAAGCGCGCTTTCGCTAAGCGTGATCACCTAACCTTTGCATCGGAGAGAGTTCCTGGTGTCCAGAGTTCCTCGCGCACTGTTCTTCGGCCATCACACAAGTGTTCCGACACGAAGAATCACTCGAGAAACCTGGCAAGTCGCCAACTTGTTGCGTCTATACTTCCTCGCGGAAACCGATCACTTGTCGAGCATTAGAACACTACGCCCCAGGGTGCTGCGAAGGCGATGAGAAGCTTGATTGTGTCAGAGAACTGTGCAGCTGTTAGCATGGCAGTCATTTCGAGAGAATTAATCTAATGTGCCGAGTGGGGCTTTTGTTGCGTTTTTTTTTTCGACACGTCATCAAACTCTTGAAGCTACGACGGCCAGCTGTCCGCGTCCGTAAAGGTTAAAAAGCGATGGAAAATGTCTACAAAGACGCAAAACAAAAAGACGCGCGGCGGCAGATCGACGATGCCGGCATTTTGCATCCCCGGCGAGCCTTCTGCGGACAGATGCATGTGGTTCCTTGACTGCAGAAAAATAGTGTATTTAACAAAAACACAAGGAGTACAGCAAACGTACGAATTTTTATGATCGTTTGTAGAGAAAGCGATGCCCAGCACATTTTACTTTCTTTGTTTCAATTTTTTTTCCTTCTTTCGGCAAGGCGCAGCAAACAGAAGCCATGCATGCCATTTCCCAGTTGTTAAACGCGACGTCGTCACATATACTCCAGCACTAAAATGTCGGGGAATGGTAACCCGAAAAAGGTCGCGTGAGCCTAAGAAGCATTCCTCCTGTGCTAGAAAAGCAGCGAGAACATCTTTTGTTTCCATTGCCCGAATGTTCCTCCGCCTGTCTAGGGACTCGGCTTAGTGTGTCAAACTCAGCGGGAACGAGAAGAATGGGGGTTAACCGAAGGGCCCGATTTTTATTAATCGTATCATGAGAAGCCGACAAACAAAGGCACCAAGGAAAACATATGGGAAATTACTTGTACTTACTCGTCTAATTAAAGAAATGATAAAATAATGGCAATGAAAGTGGTTGAAAAAGCAAGTCGCCGCAGATGGGGAACGATCCCACGTGTTCGCATTAAGCGTGCGATGCCCTAAAGCTCAATGGGAGGCGCAACCCTGACGCTATTAACAGCAGCCCAGCAGCTACGAAGAAATCGCAAAAAATATTTGCGTGCTTCCTCGGGCGTATGTTTTCTCAGACTGAAGAAATAGTTATGGTTCCTGTCTAGAAGTGCTGCGACTGAGGTTATAGTTGGTTGCGCATTGTAAATGTTCAGTAAGTGAGCTGTTTTGTAATGCACGACTTGAAACAAGAAACTGAATGAAGAACGAAATTACTGTAGATTTCAAAGATTGGACTGGGGGCGAAAACGAATTGCTAAAAAATATATTATATGCGCTGCCTCCATTTTTGAATGAATTAACACAATAGAACTATAATTGATGTTTCAAGAACTACGGAATGAAACCTTAGAATTTATTTTTCTCTGTGTAAATAAATCATTTCCATTTCAGACGTAACCAATCACCACGCTACTTTTATTTCTTTAAATTCGCGTTAGTTCTGGTGTGAATCTGCGCCTTTTGTTAATTTTTTTTTCTTGCCATCTGATTCATATGTGGTTCCACATTTAGTAGAGCGTCGCGCCTTTGCTTCCATCGACGATTGCATTGCACTGAGCGTGCTGGGACAAGCTGATCTTAGGGGCAGCTTTTGCCCACAGCCTATATCATTTTTTTATGGAAATAAAATTGTATTGTATTGTATTGCATTGTATCGTAATGTAGTGTATTGTATTTATATGCTAGTCACACGCATGCAAAACAGCACACATAGACATCCAGAAAGGTTCCTGGCTACGTAGACTATAGATAATAAATCAGTCAATCAATCAATCTTTATTTTGTGGGCCCAGGAACCTTCGGACGCCTACATACAGGCGCACAAGGAAACAAAACAAAATGTCAACAGATAAAGTAACTACGACCAAATGTTATGCGATAAAAATAGATTGAAAATGAAGCAGCCAAAGAAGAATACGATAAACAGGTACATAAAGAGCAACAATCCAGCAATAACACAGAATTTAGAGACATAGTACAGGCGTTCACAACAGGTCACACATTTAATAAAGGAGCTTGAACGCCAGATATATATCTTGCGAAACGATAGTAACACGGGTATTGTAGACCAGTGGTTGCAGAAAATAAATGTGAGGGAACTCAATAAATGTTGCTGGCACATAGACAAGCCTAATATTTTTACCAAATATCGTTTTACAGTACTGCACAACAAAGCGATAATGTTTTGTTTTGTTTGTTTTTTCGTAAGCTGTATTTCACAAACCGTATTTCGTAAAGCGTTTCATATTCGCGTGTGAACACATTTCCAGAAGGGCTGCAGAACTATGGTTGGAGTAAACAGTGACTGAAAGAACGGCCATACCGATACCGTGGAAACAGGACAAATTCACACTGGTATTTAAAAATTTAATTGTGGGGTTTTACGTGCCAAAACCACGATCTGATTATGAGGCACGCCGTAGTGGGGGACTCCGGGAATTTGGACCACCTGGGGTTCTCTAACGTGCACCTAAATCTAAGTACACGGATCATTTCGCATTTCGCCCGCATCGTGCGCTGTCTTTTGGTGAACATTTGGACGTAATAGGTTGCGACGCACTTTTTTAAATATACTATCAACTCGGCGCTGCCATCGTCAAGAACAAAATGGGAACACTCTTGTGTCATATCGCAGGACACTGCGCACGAGAGCATGCGTGATGGTGGCCTTCACAGACGTTGGTGCGATGGTTTTGCATGTTGTAAAAAGCAACCATCTTCAGTAGGCACAAATTAAGGACCATGAGCTAACACAACAGAGCGTTTAAACGCGATACCGGCGTTTGCGAAATGGAGGACGGATAAAACAGTTGAATGACCAGCCAGCAAGATCCCATTCAGTTAATATGACCAACTCTGGACGAAAAACTTCCCGTAGCACCCATGCACTGAAATCGGTGACCGAAAGGAATCCTGGGCCGGAATAACGTAAAATTGTTCCGATATGACAACTATTAAATGGCGCCCAGGAACAAGAAACGCCGAAACTACCGAAACCACGCACCGGAACCGCTGACCGAAACTTACGACAAATATATATATATATATATATATATATATATATATATATATATATATATATATATATATATATATGTGTGTGTGTGTGTAGGGGCGAAGTGGGGCGGAGACGCGGCTTCGCGGCATATTCAGCGTAATTTCGCTGCGGGCGCTGAGACCGATTGCACGCGTACGCTCCTATAATGGTGCTTTATTTCAACTGCAGAGTTATACTGACACCTTTTTCCTACGTATACTTATTTAATGCATGGGTTATGCAACATGACATCTTCGATTTTGCTGTCGTTGTCAAGTGCGTCGTCTGCTAGCCAGCGCACCTTCGTTGCACGGACGCCCAGTTTATTATTTTTTTTTTCTCGCAGAAAGTCTGTGCAGTAAATGTTGTTATAGTTTTACTTGCTTCGGTTCGCCCACGGCTCTTGTCTGCCGGTACCAATTGTAGTTTTAGTCAGCTAAGCTGCTATATTTAACACTGTTTCTAAAAGTAACACGTAATTTTTGTCACAGAAGCCGCCTATCTGCAACATGAAGCTACGCAATGAAAATGTATTGTTATCGTGTCATTTTACGTGCGCTTCTTGTTGGTAGAATATTGATCAGGGACAACGATCAAAGATAACAATATTACAGTGAAATAAACCAGGTTTATTAAGTGCGTCGCGCAAAGAGATGCAGATGAGCGATGCGCTTCGAGGTAAACTTTGCTTGCTTTGGGGCGCCCTCGACTGTTGTCGGCCGGCACCAGTTGTAGTTTGAGCCAGTTGAAGTGCTATTTTTAACACTGTTTTCTAAAAGTAACACGTAATTTTTTGCCACAGAAGCCTTCTAAAGGTGCATAGGCATATATATATATATATATATATATATATGAGAGAGAAAAATTATCATATATTTAAATGCGCCACTTGGAAAAGTGAAAACTCCCGACTGGAATAAGTGTGTTTCTTTTAAAAACTGCACCAACCCCAGGTGAACCAATCGACTTTCCGAGAAGAGGAATCAAGGAGTTATTGGATGTTGATATGAACAACAGCGTTAGGGATAAGAATTTGGCTATGTACTCAAACCGAATCGGGGAGACCGGTAAGTTTTTACTAATGTAATCTCCGTGGCTTAATTGTCTGCCAATCTACTGCAACGTGCCAACAGGTGAAATGTAGTAGAAACATATAGTCTAATCGAATGGTATTTGCCATTCAGATCATATTCGACTTCAGAATCCACTATTAAAAATTATCGAATAGCCGTTTCCATTCGAATGTAACGCATAACAGCACTGTTGAAGTCTCGAAGGTGAAAGACTGATGCAGTTGAGGACTCTTATTCCGAATGCTTGTACTGCTAACTGTCATGGCCGTTGCGCAGAGGCGCAACAGTTCCTGAGAGAATTGACGCGCGTGTGCTAATCAGTCCCGCTGAAGACGTTCCTAGCTGTCATCCAATATAAACGTTCCTTTTTGTGGCAGCCAGTAAATCTGCTAACCTCATTCAGGGAAGGAAAACATTTCTTGACAGCCTCACCATATCTGTAACCCATTAAAACTGGGCGCCCGATCTGGTACCACACTTATCTTCTTCAACGCGAACTAAGAAGCTCTACAAATATGTGTACGTGTATGTGAAGCATGCCGTTCCTTTAATTGCTTCATTAATATCCTTATGATGGTGCGCCGGATAACCGAAAGCTACCGTTCATAATGCAGAAGCTGCTTAGTTGAACGGTCGTACAGTTGGGAACTGCATTTCATTTAGGTATGACATATAAGATAAGCGTAATATGTTTTTATCAGAAATCAGATTCCAGAATAATTTCTTTCGTTTACACCCCTAGAAAAAAGCCGAAGGCCGCAGCTACCTTCTTTATAAATTTCTTTTTTTTTAATTAAACAAATTCTGGCGTTTTACGTTTGGCGATATGAAGCTCGCTGTTCACTTCTCACCGCCTGGGGTTCTTTAACGTGCAGCTGAACAGAAGCACGCGAGTGTTTTCCCATTTCGTTCCCGCCGAATTCCGCGACCTGGTTTAAACCGTGAGCTCGACTTAGCAGCGCAATGCCATATCTACTATGTAGCCACTACCACGCTGCCTCTCTCTCTCTCTCTCTCTCTCTCTCTCTCTCACTCTCTCTCTCTCTCTCTATCTCTATCTCTCTCTCTCTTTTTTTTTGTTAAGCATGGACTGGACAGAAAGTTTCACACGACTTACGGGTCAAAGATTAGCATATATAATGGCTACCTAAAACTGTTTTCGGCGACCGAGGTCCGACCGAAATAAAAGAACCCGAACCAATTATTCCGCATTCTGTTACGCGAGGAAGATGGAAACATGAATGGGATGTGGCACTGCAGTTTTTTTTTTTTCTGTAAGAATACTTTCCGCACAGTACAGGGCGCCGGATGGGGTAGATACGTCTTATTTGTTTGAAGCAGCAAGCAGGAAGTTTACATATTATGCGAAGCATACTAGCCGCACAACTGTTTGTTTGTTCACACATAACTGTTTGTTTGTTCACATACTAGCCGAACAAACTGTTTGTTTGGCTCACATATTTGGCATTCTACTTCTTCTCGTGGAATGGCTTCCAGTCAGTTGTCACACATAAATTACTGTTTCCTGTGTGTGGTGTTTTTCAGTAGGCAGTGTTACTCTTTTCTGCATTTCTTCTTACTGCAGTGTTTAGTTGATTAAGTAAGTGGTAATACATAGTCAAAGCACACAGCAGCCATTTATACTCATTTCTCTACTGATGAAGATCGCTAAGCTTAAATTCAAAGATGAGGACAGAAGTACGTAGAGTCAGGCAAGCAGCATGAATGCTCATTTCTGCATTGGTCCTAATCTTTGAATTTGTTGTCATTAATTATTTCATTAATCATGGGCTAGTTGTCTATCAGATAGCTCAACAAGGGTTGAACTCCTTGTCTCATAGATATCTGTAGTCTGATTCCGGTCCTTTGAAAACAGCACCAGAGTTCGCTCTCAACGACCACCTTTGTGTAACGACATGCCTTTGTGTATACGACTAGTGGCCGATCAAAACTTCAGAAGGAATTTGTTGTATCAGTGACAACTGTGCGTTGGTTGCACGCACATCATAAACAGCACATACTTTAGTCATTTTTGTTTGTCACATTCTTGGTGGTCAGGTACTAGGGCCTTTGCACTTCTTCAAAACCCCCTGCATCACCTTTTAACGGTAAAATCTGTGCTGCCTCCTTTCATGTTAGAGGAAGCTGCATGCTGTGCTAATGAAATTCTGGGTGTGCCACAGTCCTCGGCCCTCTTTGCACTTTGGCGTGCTCAACAGTGCCCCCTATGGTGCAGTCACAGTCACGCTGCGAGACAATGCACACCATGGAGAAGATGGTGGCAGGGATGGGCGTGGCAGCGAGTCCCGTGCACAAGGACATCTTCAAGGCTGTGCGCCACTGCATGACTGACCGGGTGCTGGCTGTGCGCTGCGCTGCTGTCAAGGTAGGAAGCACCTGCCACTAGTGTGTTGCTTCTAGAACTTACCTTGGTGGGAAAATGTAGCACGAGCATCCATCTGTGTTCAGAATGCAGCACGGATCAGAGAGTAGGCATGAGTTGACCACATTTTTGTTTGAAATTAGGGTGAAAAAACGTGCAGAAAACGAATCACCATGTGGTTTCTGTTTCTTCTTCCTGCTTTCTGTCTTGTTTTCTGTTTCCTGTCCCTGTTTTGCTTCCTGTTTTCTTGAAAGACTGAGCCCATCAGATTGAAAATACCATTGCACACACGAACATTCATTTGCATTGTTGTTGCCCCTATTTCTTAAAAAACCAGTAGTTAAATGGGCTCCCCCCTCCCCCCCCCCACCACCTACCACTTTGAACATTTTGACTTTCCTCATTCAGCTTACACACCCGCTTATTCTCAACCATTGGGGTTGGGTGAGAGTGGTAAATGCTGTCAAGGAAAGCAGTTGTTACCCGTTGTTGAAAACATGTTCACTTGTCAAAACCTTGGCTTTGTCAACCACTGTCGATCATTTCAACATGTTTTTAAACATAGTGCAGGTATTGTGGGAAGGTTAGTTCGGAGCAGGCTTAGAGTTAATGGAGTGGAGCTCTTCGATTATTTGTCCCTGACAGTGCCACGCTGCCCAAGGCAGTTCTTTCAGCCAATGAGTGTTGCTTATGCAGTGTATCAGCCAGTCCTGGACACTGCGGTGCAAAAAATAAAAGAGGACCAGTGGGCATAGGTCAGCAACACTGGGAAAAGGGGTTTGGCCTGCTGGATGCTCATTTAAGTTCATGGTTACAATGATCACTGAGAAAATCACTTGCCTTGGCTGCAGTGGATTCTAAGCTGTTAGATAACTCGATATCATAGGTCGGCAAACTAACTCACAAGTTGACTTACTCACTCAGACTGACCCGGGAATCCGAGATAGGCCGGCTGAGTAGAATTCTGGGGAGTCCTAAGCAAAAAAAAATATACTTTGTGAGTGAATCTGAGAGAGCTGTTTATTTTACCAAACCGATGCTTAGTACAGTGCTTCAAACATGACTTGGCTTGACTTAATTAAGTGCCAGATGCCATGTTGATCTACGTAAGTAGGATGACCCTGTATCCTTTCCTATGCAGTGCTTGCTGGAGATGGTGTGGCATGCCCCCTTTCTCTACACAAGTGACTTGGAGACGGTGGCCTCCATTTGTTTCCGGGCCTTCGAAGGCTCCAACTACGAAGTGCGCTGCACTGTAGCGCGGCTTCTTGGAACTGTGGTGGCCATCACCCAACAGGCCTCTCAGGCACAGGGTCAGTCGAGACACCCAAATTGCTTAAAGCACCTATGACACAGTTAATATAGAACAATACTGATTTGCCATCAGTCCGCTTTAGTCAAATTTTACATCACGGTTGTTCAGAAACATTGTTTTCAAGTAGTAGCTGGAAAAAGCAATTTCTCACAATGATTTTTAAAATGTGCAGTAACAGACAGGTGACAGGCATGCACCATTTTTTTTTCAGTGCTTATCCTCACCTTGCTCCTGCTCACTTACTCTTCTTTATGGTGATGCAAGAATGCGCCAAAGCCCTTGTCATAATATAATGCCATTTCTTTTCTTGCTTTTTGCTATGGAGCATTACACTTGCAACTACGGTGGTGCAACACACCATTTCCCACATAGTTGTCATGATCAGTCACAAAGTGCACTTGTAGAAAACACGGAAACCGTAATGGTATCGCTGAACTACAATGTCATATGTTTTGTGCCACCATTGCTATTGGCTGAACTTGTATGGTTCCTGCAACACATTGTGCAGTAGCAGTTGCTCTACGTTATCATCTATATTACATGCTTACACATCGCACTTATTCAGCAATCCTTTGAAAGTCAAGTGTGGGATCGAGTTAGTCGATCATGGTAACAAGTTTACACTACACGGAAAGGACGAGCACGCTGAGAACTTTTCGTGTATTGCTTTCAAATATACACTATGTTTATTCATGACGCATTGACTCATGTCATCTCCGAGTATTCAGCCTTCTCTAATCGTATGTGGCCATTGGTTGTGGCTAACCTTTGCAGTTGGAAAGAACAGACTGGCCAGCTTGGATGAGGTGTTGGGCCTGCTTGCCTCTGGTTTCCTTCGTGGTGGCATCGGTTTCCTCAAAGGCAGCGCAGGCGAGATGATCAAGGGTGGCTCATCTGTCAGCCGTGGGATACGAGTTGGCGTCACTCATGTGAGAGCCCACTGTATTGGTTATCTTTGCGGTTATGTCTGTCTTCAAGCCTTCCGGGCATATCACTCTAACATATCTTGTATCTACATGCTGCTAAAGTTGCACATCTGGATATGTTTGAACTTCTTGGTTTACACTTGTAAAACGGATTATTCAGACTCAGCGGGGATCGGCCGAAATACTGAATTACTGACCCCACAATAGGGCAAAATCGCTACCGTGAAAGGAGCTTCAACATGCGGAATGCGAGTTATATCCAAATTTTGCCTTTAGGTGTGGCTTCACGGCAGTGAGAATTTCGCCTTATAATCTGGCTTCGCTGCACGATTGAGTGCACTGCCGTATAGCCACACGATCAAGCGAAATTTGTGCTGCCGTGAAGTTACACTATAAGGTGAAAATATCGCTGCCATGAAGCCACACTTAAAGGCACAATTCTTGTGTAAGGTAGAAGGTAACTTCGAGGCTGAAGATCCTGGGGAAAGTCTCGCCTTATATTCGGAGCTAGAAAATAAAAAAGCTTTTTTCACTGAGTAGCAAGCGATTTTGTGCAGTCTGTTTGTAAAGGTGCCGCATATACATAGTAGCTCATAACATCGAGCCACTTAGATGTTGTTAGCTTTTATCTTTACTTTACGGAAAAATGTACGGCTTAAAACAATGGGATTGTCACCATATACATGTGGCAGTGATCAAATGTTGCATATGGAGAAGCGCTTTTGCAGGGCAATGGGCATCAAATAAAATTTAGTTGCTAAATTATACTAAGGTGTAGATGTGGGCTGAAGTCACCACCAGTGAATCCCTTAGCACACCTGGTGATTTGGCTTATGATTTTTCACAGCTGCCTTATCTAGGCTGACACCTTTGTACTGCTCTCAGCAGCTGTGAAAATCTGGGCATGTCATGGCACAGATTGCATAACTGTGCCTTCTGGAGTTCTCGTCACAAAATTGAAATTGTGGGTCCAACATTTCAAACAGTGGGCACAAAGGCAATCATAACATTGTAAACTGACGTATTGTTGTGTCCACACATATTTTTGTGAACTCTTTTGTGCCTGTTGTTTATGCTGTTTAAAGGTTAAGGGCTAAATAACATTAACCGACTTGCCCATGCCATCATCATCATCGTTTATTCGGGAAAAAGTTATCACACAGAAGTGTATGCAAACATCCAAATTCCTAACCAACATCTAGATGGGGCCGAGTCAATATTTACACTGCGGTAAAATACAGACAGGCTAGTTATCAAGCTACCCGTTTTCGAAGTTGTCGTTTTTTGTAGCTTTTGTAGCTCTACTTGATGTACTTATTGTCTAAAAGGCTCAAATACCGCTTTTATTCTGCTTGCTTCATCACTATATGGTTCTTCCCAACTTTGAAGCAAAGGCTCATAGAAAGCCCTGGCACCTTTTTAAATGCAGCCATTAGGCCATGCATTCTGCCAAGATGTGAGAAACACATGCTGCCCTTGACCAATAGGCATTATGCAAAACGTGCAAGTGCACTTTTCAACGCTCCTTCTTTGACGCAACCAAGATAGCAGACCTAGGGCTAGAATCATGATTGAAGTATCTACATGGGGGTCATTGACATCATCGTTTGTTCCCTGCACCATCCAAGGTTTTAACTGTGCAATTTAGCCAGAACACAGCCATCTTGGTTAGGTGACAAGGTGACGCATGACAAGACGCGGCCGCATCCAGCCACCGCCTTTTTCGGCTCACCCTCGCAACTTTTCCCTCGCATCTACAGCTATACAGTGCACGGTTGCAGTGTTATCATACTCTGACTTTACACAGAACATCATGGACACACAGACAACGACAGTGGAAATTCTCCTGGTGTGCCCGTATAATTGGTATCGCACTAATATTTTCCAGACCTTCATATTCTAAAATTGAGCTGGCATACTAATTTGGAGCTCCCTTTATAAGGGTATACTGTACTGTATATCTTGATTTCTATGTGCCTATGTTACTGATAGCTTGCTACATTCTTGTCATGCAATGCTGGGAGACACCTGAGCACATGCAGCACCATATTTTCTTGCCCACAATTTGTAAGCATTAAATTCTGTGAAAAATTTTCTGATATTTGTATCAATATTTTGCATTCTTTTTCTTGATTTGATTCTAAATTTACTATTTGGCATTCAGACACTCCTACTTTCAAGTGTTTGTCCTGTTGTATGGTATAATGAATTATCTGCAGCATGAGCTAGCCCACCCGAAACAAACTTCTTCTGCACCTTAAGAAAAAGCTTTAGCTCGGGCCCAACTCCGACACGGCCTATTCAAATACATGTAAAACGAAAAAACGTTTTTCTCATATAACCCCTGGACCGATGTTAATGAAGTTTGTTGCATTTGAGAGAGAAACTTAAATTCTAGTGAACATTGGAAGAGGAATTTTGATTTAGGTCCTAGATCTAGTTAAAAGAATTTTCAAAAATTCGGAAGTTCGAAAAAAATAGAAGAACGAAGTTTACAAATTCATAACTCTGCATAAAAAAAAGATATCGCGGTTCTGTAAATGGCATTGAAAGTGGACAAATTTCATACGTTATTTTTTATCTTACGTGAATTTGTTACGTTGTTTACAAAGGTTCTGCGAAAGCTGTATTTCCGTATTACTAAATTTTTTACATTCATGTATAGCATATCAATTTTGTCCGCTTTAGATGTACTATTAGATGCAATTCAAAGAATTGTATTATCGTTTTTCGTTTTAGAGTTACAGAGTTGTAAACTTGATAGTTTCTTTTTTTGAAGATTTGCGATATTCGTCAAATGTTAATAAAAAATTAAGGACCTAAATCAAGAATTCGAAACCAACAGTCACTAGATTTTAAGTTTTTCTTTTAAAAGCAACAGACCTCTTCAAATTTGGTGCAGTGGTTGCCGAGAAAAACGAATTCTCCTTTTACATGTATTTAGATAGGAGCACCCGATCTAAAGCTTCCTCTTAAAATCAGAATCGGCCTTATTCACACTATATCCTTCTAATGTGTCACTGGGTTAGCGGGTAATTTTGGGTAAAAGTGGAGACACACTTGCAGGAGAGTTAATGGAAGAAATTTACAGCAGAAAGCATACGAAGGCTTTTATCAGCTATAATTTTTCGCAACAGTGAATATATTCTAGGAAAATAACTGTGATTTTGTTGTTTATATACGTGGCTGCAAAATGAATGCGATCTTTCTTTCTACTTAGGTGTGGTGCAGGCTGCACCCCGTTCTTGCTTCTTCATAGATTTAAATCTCTATTGTCAACACCAAATAAACATTAGTTGCAAGTTAGCCCTCTGCTTAGTCCTCTGCTTTCTCTCGTACTGTGTGCGTTCATTAGGCCTGAAACTATTGCGCCCTTCCTCCTCCCCCAACTTCTGGTGCAGGCATACGTGGTCCTGTTCCAGCGACTGGGTGGCCTGTGGTTGGAGCGCCATCTGCCAGCCGTGCTGAGCCACCTGCTGGAGCTGGTGGGCCATCCGCGGGCCGTGCAGACACACGTGGATGCTGTCTACAGCCGCAAGTGCGTATCGTTTGCACTTCGCTCGGTGCTGGGAAAGATGCTCGGAGACAAGGCCCAGGCGGCGGCCTGCAAGGACCTCGTTCAAGTCATTGTAAAGCACCTCAATTCGGATGAGCATCATTAGTTCATTCATTCGCGGTTTGGTTTTTTGTTAGCAGCTGATTACAAAAAACTGCACATTGTGTGTTCACCACCTACAGAGAACTGCGTCTTTTATATAAGTAAAGCTAAAACGGACATACACCATGTCTTGCGAGGAAATTTTTATTGCGGCTGCACATCCTAAGGAAACTAATGTTGCCCCGAAGTTTTGTTGCTGTTGTTGTTGTTGATGGTGCAGTAAGAGTTGAGTAAGAAGTGGTTACAACAACAAAAACTTGCTCCATGCTGCCTCATTGCCTATCCCTCACCCCAATGGAAGTTGTCATCTGCACGCCTTGTTGAAGCCCTGAGTCACAGTTTGCACTATTTTGTTTCTTGTTTGTGCTAAGTGATAAGCATGCCCTTCCAGTTATGACATTCTTGCCGTGCTGTGTCACCACCAGCATTGCCAGCACCCACAGGGTTCGTAACAACAAGGAGCAGAATGATCCCACCGCAGATGTATTCCATTTTAATGACATCACTGAAACTCATTGAGGTGGTTCAGCGGACTTGGCATTCCTCTACTGAGCTTGAATTTGCTACAAGTTTGATCTCTTGAGACATGCCATTTCTTGGCCACATTTCAATTGGGAAATAAGTGCAAAAACAGTCATATGCTCATGGGCGCACATTAGGGAACCTCAGGGGGTCAAAATTTTTCTGGGGACCTTCACTACCACATCTTTGGTAGCTCTTATGTTGCTTTTGGGTGTTAAGCCCTGTCAATCAATGGCATCACCGAATGGTTGCAGAAAATCATTTGCTACCCATCATGGTTACTCGGTATTCAAGTGTCTTCGGCATTCCGCTGCTGAACATGGGGCAGCGGGTTCAACTTAACAACTGACAGAAGGAAGACTATACGCAAAGACGCATTTGGGGTCTGTAGAATGACTGTCGCCATTAAAAAAAATCTTGTGCACTCTCTTTACGTGCATGTTAAAGACCATGTTAAACACCAGATAGTCGATATTGAGACAGAGCCTTCCACTGTGATGTAGCATCACCATAAATTAAGTTAAACCGATCACTGATGAGTCGCCTGTACATTGATCCACCCATCTGTGCAGTAAGTAAAGGACTGTCACAACATACAGGTCCACTAATGAAACTGAGTGCCTCATTGGAATTCAGTAACACATAGCGTCACTACATCATTCGTTTCAGAAGAAAAAAGTGCACAGGCTTTTGCTTGAAGTTGCGATAGCAGTCGTCTGTTTGGTGCCTCTTCAGAGTGAATGTTTAGAACTTTGTGTCTCCTTCTGCCCCTTTAGATGCTGTGCTAGACAGCAACAGCGGCAAGGACGGCCAGCAGGAAGTGGCGCTGAGCCAGCACATCCTGGTCTGCGCCCTGCAAGAACTTGGCTGCCTGGTCGAGACCCTGGGCACGACTGCTGTCTCAACGCTCTCCGACTCTTCTATAGGTAAGGCCTGTGCTATGGTACTTGGCATTTTCATTTGCTTCATCGTTTTTAAAGTGCACTTAGGTAGGTCCCTGTATTTTTTTTTCAAACATTGTACTTATTGCGCAATGTAATATTGTGCAATGCTCAGCAGTATGATAAAAAAGGCTTGTTGGTTTCCGTTCGTACTGTCTTGTGCTATGTGTTAGATGTTACGCACTGTGGGAGACAGTACAACTGTAATGCTAAACTAAATATTTCTTTTTTTTTTCGGTAGTGTGCGATTTAAAACTCATTCAAGAAACTTGCACTTCAGAGCCTTCCATGTGACTGGCACTGATAACCACATTACACACCTTGCTCATAATTACCTGTCGAACATTTCTCTAAGAGTTCAGTGTGAATGCAACTGATTAGAAAGCTCAGGAATATTTTAAAAATACTACAGATCTTCACAACCGAGCCACTCATACAGAGTGTCCAACGCTTTACTCTAGTGAATCCACCTACATTAAATCAGCATGCATCTGCCATGTTACATACACATTGATGCAAACTACTATAATGGAAGGTTAGTTATGAAGACTTTTGCAGTGCAAGAACAACTAAGGTTGTGATGTACTTCACTGTAGAAGACTTCATACCGTTTTTAGCAACTGAGTCTTACCTAGTCATTATTTTTGTGCAAGCATTGTTAGCCTTTGCCTATATGGAAAATTAATTAGTGGAACCAACTGGCAGCATAGTACTCAACTTGAGATTTGCGCTTTCACTCGGCAATTCCCCAGTTCAGTTGGTTTAAGAGTCTCTGTTTTGGCTCATTTGCTTTGAATTTAGATCTTAAATTCAAATTAAGTGTGTGTTGTATAGTTATGATATATCAGAAGACGGTAGGCTATTTAGGAAGGTGTAGGCTTCAGGTGTAGTGGTTCTATGCTGTTAAAAGTTGTATACGCTCTAAGGTGTAATTTCGCCACTCAACAACAGTCATTGCGAACATTGAGTGTGCGTTCTTTCTTTTAAACTGACACCTTGCATTCTTTTGTCAGTAATACCATGAGTGTCACGGTATTCTTTAATAATTTTGACAAGAGAGTACTCGGTACGCAGAGGAAGGAAATCTGTATATGATTGATGACGAATGACGTTTCGCACCAGAACTCTGCCTTAAGAAGGTGGCGCGCAGTCTTTAAGAGTGTAGTGATGCATGACTTGCTCCATTGCAGGCTTGGTGGAGACAGTGGTGTCGGTGCTCATTCACACTAGCCCAGCCGCACGCTTGGCAGCGGCATGGTGCCTCCGGTGCATTGCGACTGCCGTGCCCGCTCAGCTGACACCACTGCTCGACCGCTGCCTCGACCAGCTGGAGTCGATGAAGTCCTCACCAGACGCGATCGCTGGCTACTCGGCGGCGCTTGCTGCTCTCCTTGGAGCAGCACGTCACACGCCGCTGGGTCTCCCCCACAACAAGGGAAAAGTAATTTATGACTTTTTCTCTCTTGCACCTTTGGTTTTAGTGAGCACCAACATCTCTAACAGAGCAGGGAGCACCTGCATATAAAAATTCCGGTAACACAAAGTTCTATAACAGCCAAATTTACATTCAAAAGGTCATGGTAGTTCAACATTCACATAGAACATAAAATTGTTGTGCAGGATGAAACGTTCAGCAAGAAAGCTATACGGTTTGTACTCGCAGCAAAAGTTTAACTTGAGCTGATTGAACAGGTTGAACTGATTGGAACATGAAAGATGACATGCTTTGCTTTTGATACATACAGTTCAGATTAGCAATCAGCACGAGGATTTGTCTCCAGCTTTGATTTTCATTAAGCGTCACTCCATGTATTGAGCATCACTTCATTCTGTACTGAAATCTACAGTTATTTCATGTCATGCCTGTGTTTAACGTCCGTGCTAGCAGCATTCATTAGTGCATGATGATGTAGGTCCTGGAACCTGTGCTATGCCATCGACATTTTCACTGGTGCCGAGTGCGCAATGCGTTCGTGTTAAAATGGTATCTGTGTACCTATTGTAGACAAAGGTGTCAATGACGTATTGCACATTGTCATAGCTGCCGTGGTAAATGTCCAGATGATCTTCAACTTGGCTGAAGACCTGCTGCGAAGTGCCTCGCAGAACAGCCGGCTGTCTCTTCAACGAACGCAACCTGGCTGGCTCATGATGGGTGCCGTAATGACATTGGGTAAACTGCCAAATTCGATAACTTGACGTGCATTTGCTTTCCTCCTTCTGCTCTCTGTAGTGCCTTCACTGCGTGTTCCAGAACAATGATGCCCATGTCACATTCGCACTTTCATCAACCATTGAAACCACTGAAAGTTCAGGCAATGTCCATTCAATCAATGGAGCTGATGCAATGGAGCTTTGAGCTCGCAGATTTCAGCAAGCATTGTTTTGAGTAGTCATTAAAAATGGTCATGTGACTTGGGTATAAGAAAGCAATGCTGCCATGAAGTGTGACATCTGTGTCATATGGAAGTTTTGAAGTCATCTGAACTAATTGCTAATGAAATGCCCGTATTGTTGACGTTAACAGCCATTATCCCTGTAGCCACTATTTTCTAGCTCATGCAATGAGCTCACAAGTGCAATAATAGCAATTGTAAAATGTGAAAGTCATTAGAAAATAACCATTCTAAAGAAAAAAAATTTTCACTTGCTTTGCTATAGTACACTATTCTCTTTTGGTGATGCAGAAACTGTCACTGGCCTAGGTAGTGCCACAAGTGTACTTGGTCTAGTTGACGCAATGTCATTGTGACTATCAGCTTTCTTGTGTAGATGAGGCAGTGCTGTGAACATTGACAGAGTTTCTGAGCCTTAAACACCATCAACCGTCTTCTTTTTGATAATAACTGCATGACACAGTTATCGCTATCTCTACATACCTCATTTAGTTATGCTAATAATCGTGCACCTTCACTTCACTGTGTGTCGTCATTTTTTGCATTCACCATCAAAAAATTCTCCATCTATGTCACACATGTTACATGATGGGCCCAGGATAAATATTGCTACTTATACGTGAGGAAAAAGTACAGGTTTCTGTGTAAGGCTTGATTTCTATGATGCTGTCAGCATGTCATTCACTCTGTTATACTACTGGTGGTTGTAATACTCTTTGACCAGCATGACATTTCCGGCTTCTCCTTCTCCTTTTTTCTTTCTTTTTTTTCCTTTTTCTTCTTGCTTCAAATTGAGGTCCAAGTTTTACAGCCCTATAAGAAAAAAAGAACTCTGGCGAGCGTCATAGAACACTAAATAATTTACTCTTATAGTCTTGTTTTTATGAACCAGGTTCAGTTTCTGTGCTACGTGGCGGATACATCATGACATCATGATATACTCATTTGTTTAAATCCACTTGTGAGCGCACCCAAAAAGAAGATACGTGGAGCACACTCATTGTATTTTTTATATGAGCAACATCATCGTACGTAGCCTTATTGCTACACGATGTCAACAAATCTTGCTCTCTGTCACGACATCGAGAAGTCAGTGACACCTGGTGAGGTTCTTAGAAACCAACTTTATTATCAAATTAAGCTATCTCAGAAGTTTCCCAATCTTCACATTCACTAAGTGCCATAATTTACGTGCGATAAGCGTGTAGTAGAATATATGCGACATTGAAAGTACATACCAGTGTTCCTTTATTTATCGAGCTGTCGCTCTTGTTCGGTGTCCAGGCCCGCCTGTGGTGCGCAGTCTGCTGCCACGAATGCTGCTTCTGTGGAAGAACAGCTTTCCCCGTTCCACCAAGGAGCTCGAGTCCGAGAAAGTGCGGGGGGATGCGTTCACCTGGCAGGTGACCCTTGAAGGGCGTTCGGGGGCACTAAGTGGTAAGTGGGAATTCTCTTTTGGCACGCGTGTAGCAGTGTTTGCAAGATTTTACTTTCTTTAACAGTCGCCAATCGTAGCCCCAAAGCACTCCATTTTTTAGCGAGGAGTTGCTAAGCGATGATCACTTGCTCGGAAGTTTGTCTTTATGTTTTCATTGTTCCCAGATATCATTCTTATTATTTTTTTATTCTATAGCATTGAATTACCTTCTACATTGGCGAGTCAATGGTCAGAATGTGAAAAGGAAAAACTAAGTCCGATCTTTTCTTTTTCTTCCTTTTTTTTTGATGTATGGTATCAGATCTCAGTATTGTGCTTTGCCTGGAGGAGCAGCTTTCATGCACCCAGATGGCTCACTAATAAGCTCTGTTTTATCCTCTCTTTTGATATAAAATAGGGATGTGGCATTGAACTTAGGCAGAGTGTGTGGAGAAATTTTACCTGCACAATTTACTGGCTATTCACATCACTAAAAATAATGTCACTAGGGCTCCAAAGAACTAATTAAACTTACCAACTTTCTCGCTGAGTTATCGACCTCGGTTTGTAGTACAGTAAAATATCATTACTTCGACCTTCATTAACTTGGAAAAATAGAATAATTCGAACTTGCCCTTTGGTCCCAGCAGGCGTATGCATCATTTAGTGACATCAAACTCTTGTTAATCCGGATGTATTTGGCTGCACACCGGTTAATTCGGGCAACCCTCGGAGCGCAGAGCACCCCAATTGTGTTATGCGAAAATGCAAAAGCAGCACTCTTCCCTAAAAATATAAATTATGGGGTTTTACGTGCCAAAACCACTTTCTTATTATGAGGCATGCCGTAGTGAGGACTCCGGAAATTTTGACCACCTGGGGTTCTTTAACGTGCACCTAAATCTAAGTACACGGGTGTTTTCGCATTTCGCTCCCATCGAAATGCGGCCGCCGTGGCCGGGATTCGATCCCGCGACCTCGTGCTCAGCAGCCCAACACCATAGCCACTGAGCAACCACGGCGGGTAGCACTCTTCCCTGAACTCTTCATGTGTATTTGCGCATTTATACATTCACTGCTGCACGTGACACGAAGTTCGCCTCGTGCATGTGCCAATACTACCATGGCACGCACACTGGCATCAAACCCGTGGAAACATCGCGATAGATGGACAATCTGTTGCCAACCAGCTCACTTGCAAAAAAGTAATCAGGGTGTGTGCACGTTAGTGAAAAGCATGTCTATACGAATGAAGGCTTGGGTCTTGCGCCAGCGCCAAACGGGCTGCACTGCTAAGGAAGTCGCGAGGCCCTCGCCGCTGCAAGCACTGATCAGTGACGAAGTGTTGAGAACTGCCGCTTCACTAATTCTATGTGAACCAGAAGCAAAGATTGTGAATTTATTCATTAAATGAAAGTGGATTGGGGTAGCAAACATTTATTTAATGTTTTCAGATACCCTCAATAATTTGACACTGTGATAATTCGTCCGCTTTTCTTCTTTATTTCTTCTTTTTTCTTCGCTTTTCTGTTCCATGAGATCCGACTTAGCCAAGGCTCTACTGTAGTTCCTTTTCTCTATTCATTTCAATGCAACCATTCTTTCTTTTCCATCCTGCAAGCTATGGCAAGCTTCCTGAGACATTGTAAGGAGCTGGCTTCTGATGACATCGTGCGAAGAATATTGTCTCCTGTCGAGTCTGCATTGCTCATGCTATCCGGGTAAGACATGACGTGAAAGTCATTTTTGGCCGTTGCATGGGGCTGACTTGTCTAGCTGCACTTTGTGCAGTAGTTAAGTCATTGTTATGCTAGTGAGGCAGTCCTGGAATGAATGTGTTAAGGAACAACGAACCATTGAAACATATTACTCGTTTAGGTTCTGGGCAACCAAATTCAAAGTAAAATTTTAAAGATAATAACTAACGAGAGATCATCATCGTGTCAGTATTTTCAGCCTAAACATATTCATCATAAAAGAAGTGTCACCTCATCGTTCAGGTGCACTGCATACAATGCAGGCAAGAGGAATGAAAGAAAATGTAGGGACTAGGGAAAACAAAGAAAGCAAACTACATAATTTGTTTATAAGCATCTCGGAATCAGCAATGTTTTTAATAATGTCAAGAAGACCATTAAATGCAATAGCTTGTGGCAGAGTGGGTGAACTAGACAAGACTTATTGAAATGAAATAATTATGGGACTTCCATCTTGTGTTCTGTCTTGCACTTTGCTTAGGATTGGCCCCACAATCAAGTCATATGGCCAGCACTTGAAGGCCAGTGCTGCCATGGTGCGACTGCGCCTCTACGAGACCATGTCCTTGCTGCCAGCACAGTCATATGAAAGTGAGCATGTCGACCTTTCTGCCCATTGCTTCCCATACAACTTGGACACATTTGCATGGTCCCCTTGTCTGTGCTTCATACATCCATTAATTTGTCTGTTTATGCATGTATTCAGTGCTATATCAATCAAACCAGCAGTGTTTGGCCTGAGTGAGGCTATAAAAGCATTATGGTACAAAGCACATGTAAAGATGAGGGTAATGCTTCTGGTCTGATTAAGTGACACAATCACAGATGCTAATGATCAGCCTGCTGTACGGATATGGCATTTTTCACATGACCTGTCTTAAAACAAAGAAACCCTCAACCTCTTCATGGAAAGCATTGAGTAATGTGTCTTGTGCCGTAGGATTATATATAGAATAGTGTCCCCTAATCTCTCAAGGAAGGAAGCTCAACCTGATCTATGGGCTGGTGGAGAGGATGGCATCTTGTTGGCCATTGCCACCATAAAATCGCTGAAGGCTGATTAGTACAACACGCAGCTGGCACAACAGAATTGTTGTTGCAAACGATGCAATCAGGTCAAAATAAGAGTGGCATATTAATGAAAATTGCTTCGTTAACAAATGTTCAAGGATAGTTTAGCTTCCATATGCAAGCCTTTTTCACCAAACTCACAAAGCATCTCCTAACATGTGTCAGCAACACAGTTCCATTTGGTATCTTGCTTTTACATTGGGAATGTCGTCCAGTTGACAGCTTCGGCAACAACCGAAGTGCTGTTGCAGAAGACGTATTCAGGTTAGAAAATAAAATCAGCGTGCCCATCAAAATTGCGTTGTGAACTATCGAAGGATCTCTCAGCTTGCATGCGGAAGCCTTTTTTTTTTAAACTAAACTCGCAAAGCGTCTTTTTGTAACGTGTGTCGCGAACAGAAACATCTTCGGTGGGTGTTCCGCTATCGTTTTGCTGTGTCGCCCGTCCAGTTTGGCGGCGTGTCCAGCCAGTCGCGTCCCACTTGCAGGCAGCTACAACAACCTGCTGCGGCTGCTGGTGGCCGAGTTCACGTTGACAGAGAACCAGGCCAACACGACGACGTCACTGCTGCGCAGCCTGTGCCACTCAGACGACAGCGTCATCTTGGGCTCCTGGCTCCAGGAGACTGACCACAAGGCCATCGAGGACCAGGTGGGACGACATCCCTTAGAAGGGCTGACTGTCGGAATGGGGTCTTGCATTATAACTATACTCGTGGAAGACTTTCTGTGGCAATGAAGGAGATTCGTTAAAACAGACGTTTGGGCGAGTTGGTAAGACATATTTGAAACAAAACAGCGCGGTATTCACAGGGACAAGAAAGGAGAAGTGACACCGACGAGCGCTGACTTACAACTGAAGTTACAACTGAACTTACCTGAAGTCGGTGCTCGTTCATGTCGTTTCTCCCTTCTTGTCCCTGTGAATAATGCGCTGTTTTGTTTTTAAAAAATGAAGCAGAAGCTACTAGGGCAGAGCTTCTGCACATCTGTTAATGCACCAAGTGTCCGGCAGCATTCGACAGCACTTTTGATTGCTTGGAAAAGATACTGGAATCAGCCTAGCTCCCACACACGGTGGTTTAGCATTTGACCAAACGCGGAAGAGAAAAGCCGTAAACTAAGTCGTATTGAACACTCAGTGGTGTACAGCCAACATTCCAATGTTTCTGGCTTCCTATGGACCTCGGAGTGTTCCAGAAAGTTTGCCAGCTTCAATGAGTGACAGCACATTATTGGGCAAGTCCAGGTCCAGAACGATTGGGAGGTCTAGCAAAATTAACTCAAATTGAAACACAAATAGATATTAGCTGAGCTTCTGGAGAAAAGGGTCTAAAGGATTACCTTGTCTCCCTCTTTGTTCATGTTTAATGTTTGCTCTTGCTGTTCCTGTGTTCCTTTGACTGCATACACATTTTGCCACCACTAGGGCTTCACCATTTACTTACCCATTCATTTGCTGCTGGCTCATTGTTGACAGATTTCTCGCCAATTCATTCAACTTAATACAGTCGTCCGATTTTTCGGACACGCCCGATAATTTGGACGCCTTTGCAGCACAGCCATGTATCCCATAGGGCCAATGTATAAGAACGTGTGAAATTTTCGGATGCCAAAACCCATCTCCGTCCGATATTCCGCACTCTTTGCCGTGACCGCAGGTTCGAAACGGCATTAACCGAAACCACCGCCGCCGTTTTGATTATCTCGCAGCATCGAAGTAGCACTCCCGCGTGCAGATCCTCTGCCCACCGCAGCAGCAAAGCTACGCCCAGCTGCTTCGATGTTCGCTACCAAGCTTTTGTTTTTCATTTAAAGAATTCGCCACTGTCAGCAACGGCGCCGACTCCGCCTTTGTATTTCTTCTAGTTGCAGAAAACACGGCAAGGGTCAAGCGTTGCGCAATGCCGGTTTTCTAAAGTCAGCTTCGCCGCAACACAGCGGGGTTACGCAGTGAAGCATACGCGATTTATTGCGGTGAAGCCTATTAAATGTTGGAAGGGGGCCACCGTCACGGGACACAGTATGTGGCCCTTAATTATGCACACTTGTGCCTGCCATCTCCCGTCACGTTACAAGCACTGATACGCATAATAATCGTAGTGGCAGGCTTATAGGTCTATTTCAGATGTGCCTGTAGTGATTTGAGCCCTTGGGGGTAGTAAAAGGTATGTATTCATGTTCCCGGACTCCCTGATTTTCATGCGTTCTTATGGCCCCTAGGGTGTCCAAAAAATCGGACGTTGACTCTATTGACCTGCTTGTTCTTGCACTTGTTTATACCCCTAATTATTTTTTTCTGGCTTTCTCGTGGAATTTATTTGTTTTGAATTGCAGTTGAAGTTCGCATATTTAGTGACGCACCTTGTTCTTAACTTCACAGGCACTTGTGCACATCATGCATGGCACAATTTTGTCAAAGTTTTGAGGCTACCACACAAAATATAAGCATGCTATCATTAGGCTGCATACTAGAATCCCTGCAGAACTTTGTTTGCTCTAAAGTGTCAAACATTGAGAGGAACAGTGCTCAGGAACACTGTTCAGTTGTCTCAGTGGAACCGTGTTCCTTAACTTCGGCACATGACTTGCATCTTGTAACAAGGCCGATCACCACATTGCGTCAGTTGTGAAGTATCCTCGAAACTTTTGCCATACTGTACATACAAGAATTACGTGCTTAGAATTTGAACATATATGTGACACTTTAAGAAAAACCTTTTGCAAATGTGATTCTTAGAGAACTGCTTATAGGCACCAGATGGATAAAGCAAGCTCTTTAGACAAAATGTTTGAAGCTGGTAAATAATTCTGAAGAAAGATGACTAAGCCAGATGATTACTTTTCAGAATGTTTACTCTTCGACTTCACCCGCTATACCCGTAAGTAAAACGCAAACAGCAAACAAGAGGTGCTGTATTCTGCAGACAAAGAATTGGAGTGATTATGATAGTCAACTACTTGGCATCCATAGGTTGACAAGTTTGTGCTCTTAAAACTCACTGTTGCCTCCAACTACAGTGGAACCCCAGTTACACGTCCCACGATTTTACAACATCCCAGTTCTATACCATACCTTACCATACCTATACCATCCCATACCTCAAAGCTTAGCGTCCATAACACGTACGGCGGCTCCTGTGTCCCCTATGTATTATATTTTGAGTAGATTAGCTATCAATAGATACCATATCCAAGATCAGTAAACTGCCAGATAGAAAAAAAAGGTTTCTCAAAGATTTGCCGCTGTGTGACCTGCGCCGTCCATGTCTACGTTCGCACCACCGTCTCTTTCTCGGTGTTCCAAGCGCTAAGCCATTCCAACGACTATTCAACGTCTAAACTGTTCCAACGTCTAAGCGCACAGCGGCCATCTTAAGCGTCCTTCTATTTCTCACGAAGACGTCAAAGTAGACAGCTCCGCGAAGACAGCACTGAAGTCAAAAACTATGCAGGCTACTTTTCTGTCTAAAGAATATGGCGGATGAGCAGGGCCCCATATGAGGGCCCTTGGAAACTCAATGGTAAGGTCGTTCGCGCACAAGAAAACGTAGACACGCTTTCCTACGTCCTTAAAGTAAGTCACATTGTGCTTTTCGTGGGTTCGCATGCGCTAATACTTAAAATGCCGAAATAATGTGTGGTTTTCTAAACTTTTTTGTCGCCGCGAGGTGGCGTCACGTCGCAGAAGTCTTCCAGACGGCATCGAAGCTGTCTCGGCTGTCTCCTTCACTGACCACATAGACTGCATCCGATGCTGGCCACAACTGGAACACGCGTCTAGCTTTCTGTCCTTCCACTCTCCCGTGGTGGCGGTGCCGTCTAAACGTCACGTGTGTGTAGTTTACTCCTCTCGAATGTGTATAAAAAAAGCGGAAAGACAAGCTTTCGTTCTCCATTTTGAATTTCACTTCTCTTCTGTCGTAAAGAAAGGCCGCGTATAGCCCGGACTCCCAAGAAGCAACGCGTCTACGAGCTAACCAGTTTGTAAGAACTAAACCAATTTTAACAATGGCTTGTTGGCTATTAGCAACCACAAAAGCTTCGACCGGTGCGTGGTATTCACGTGTAAGGGCACATTAGGGCGTATACGCCGCTGAACACACAGAAAAGCGATTGGAAAATTAGCATATGGAACATCAGCGCCTTTTTCAAATAATTTCCTTTGTTGTTAAACGCCCGCCTTTCCCGTCTTTCACTATATGCTAGAGGTGTTTGAGTGCTTTGAACTTTCCACATTGATGTATATCTATTATTATTGCGAAATCATTATATGTATCACGAGGACCAAAAGTCGGCGTTGTCCATAACGAATGGTAAAAAAGGTCAACATTGGGGACGTCATCAACGCCTTGTATGACCTCAGCGGTAATAAAATATTGAAGTTGGAATAAGTTAGAGTAACGTGACTCAAGGTGGAGTAAAGTGAATTAAGGTGAATTAAAGTGCATGAAGGTCAATTAAAGTGAAAGAAGTGAATTAAAGTGGATTAAGGGATTAAGGTTGGTACAAATTAGAGAAAAGTGTATTAGGGATTTACATATAAGAAAAAAGTTGATTAAGGTGTATTAAGATTGATACATATTAGAACAACGTGGATTGAGGTACCGTTGTAAGGCTTTCGCATTTGAATCACGTAAGCATACATATACTTAAGTGGCTGTCAATTTTTGTGTGTGTTATTGCTTTCATGTAGGGGCTAAAATCATTTAACTTGGACCCAATGTCAACTTACCACAGAGGCTCTATACAACGATCTCCTGATGATGACGCGGTTTAAGAAGGGATTTCCGCCAGAATTATTGTGGAGGCAATATAGGAAAGTACATGCAGGTCAATATTTAGGTGCTTGCTAACGAAGACATGTCTATCAAAATTAATGGGAACCCTCCAGGTGAAGCTTTTCTCACAAACATTGGCCATATAGCTCCTCGCGAAAGAAAGCTTTGACAAATCTTAATTCTGAACATACTGTTAGCGGCGACTCCTATAAAAATTTCGTTCGGTCGGTAACGCCTCTAACCACCTGCCAAAACATGATCAATTACATCTTCTAACTGAGGCATTGGGTAAATGTCCTGTGGGCTAACACTGAACCATATGAGCACCATTAGCGGGCGTGCAAAGCAGCGTTACTAAGCAAGTGCTTCCTCTCCAAGCTCTCTTGTTATTACAGCTGTACTTCGTGCTTTCCATCTGCCCGCGTGTTACAAGATGTGTGTTATACAAGCTACGTCTACTAGGGGAATCACCAGTGCCAAACCAGGAGAAAATATCAGTGGTGCCGCAACATTCATGTGGGGAAGGATTAGCAGCGAAGCCGTTTAGTCTCTATACATGGGCTGCATACATTTTTTTTCATATGGCACCAGACCGATGCAAGAGCCACCGCGGTCACTGCACCTCCCGTGCATCTGCCGCAACCGCTGCTGCAGCCTCGCCAGCGCCTCTGACACGCGTCACGTTATAACCACAAAAGCGCAGGCCACGTGCGCAGGCACCTTCGCCAAGACATTTCCTCCTCTCACCCTGCCCATCTCCATTACTGCAGCGCTCTCGCCACATTCGTTCTCCACTCTCCCTTACCCGTCTCCGTTCCTGTCCACGCGCCGTGTCCCCGATACGGACGTAAGCCGCCCAGCGTACACCTCACCCCTCCCTGAGAACGCATGCGGGGGTGCATATCGGGGCTACGAGTAAACAGCTTCGCGGTAAAAAGACAAAAAAGTTAGCTTCATACCCTACGCCCAAGTGCCTGAAATGCGATAGCATTATCAGGCTCGGCCCACACACGCATTTGAATGTGCTGCTTCCATGATAGGCTCCCGTTTCAAACCTCATTTAAGCTCTTGCAAGCTAGGTACATATTGTGCACTAGTTTGTGATCGGCAGACGAAGTCACAACTTCTGATTACGCCTTAATTGCACTGGATTGCCCCAATTCAATAAGCGAGCGAGACGACCCACTATTCCCAGTAACTTAGGTTTAAAAAAATGTGAAAAAGTCATCAACGATCAATGTCACTGTAAGCGAATAGCCTGAACAAACGAACGAATAAATTATTGTATCCTTTGCCGAGCCGACATCGACCAACAACACACCACGAAAATGGGCGAAAGTGGCAAAGAAAGCTATTCGCTTTGAAAAGCTTATACAATTTCTTGGATACAAGGCAAGTTTTTTTAAGGAATCATTTCCAGCATCGTCGCAGCTTACTCGGCAGGACAACCGTCATGCCAAATTGGTCAAGCGTAGGCGGATAAAGTTTCGGTTTGAAAACGCAAATGTCATTGAACTGCTTTCTAGTGAAAAAATGACCACGGAATGAGGGAAATGGACCCCAATTTTACACAAATGGTATTTAATTGCTTCCCAGTGAAACAATAACCGCAGAATCGCAGCAGTGGAAACCAGTGTGAAGGAAGAAACATCGAGCACCAATAGCTGTAGCTCCCTAAACTGTCCGGTTGGTTTTGTTCCCGCAAATGTTCGATGCGTTGAAACCACTGCAACAGAAAAAGAAAACAAACACTTCAACACCCAGTTTTCCTTATTAATAACAGAAACGTCAAATTAAATGCGAAAGTAAACATAAACACTTCATATGAAGACTGGCGTCTATATTCGTCGAGCCAAGCTACATTTGTAAGAATAGCTGAAAAGTCTAATTTAGCATTCTGTAGATAAACGCAAGAACACATGAAAACCAGGTAATGTTTCGCTTGCTTATTTGGTAACGTGTTCTCGCTCTCCAACAATAACACTTGGTTCAACGCAAGAGTATGCACCAGAAAGCTTGTAGTTGGACGTAAAAATGAGGCCTAGCTTTCAGTGGTTCTACACTGTAACGCAGTTTGGTTGATAATAAGTGCCAAATGTTTATTAGAAATACAGACAAATGAATATGTATGCGAGCAGAAGACAGGATATTAGATATAAATAAAACTGAACACATGCCTATTATAAGACCTGGCCATTCTTTAATAAACTCTCTCAAATTAACGAGTAATGCAGCACCACTGGTGCATTGTGACCCCTTCGTTACAAAGTCGAACGCTTCAAGAATATTCATACTTCTAAGTAAAGCTACCTGGAAATTACTAGTATACGTGTCACCACAAATTGATTAAATGTCACCTCCTTTTTGGAGTGACCCTGCTCGATAGGATTACCCCTTTCTGTAGATGTAGTTTGTTTCGTGTTTGATTGTTATATTGAACATACACTTGGTGCGGTGCTCTTTCAAAGAGCAGCTGGCGTGTCAATGGATAACTTCCTATTCGTCTTCGACTTGTATATCAGTTTAACTTTAGTGCAATATCAAGTGCCAGCTGTATATCTCATTGGCGGGAAGAAATTAACTAGAGTACAAATCAAAGATCAAAAACTAATTTAGAAACACAGCACCAATGGTGTACGGGCAATCGCAACTGGAGTTAATTTTATCTAGTTCAATCAATTATCAAAATAAAAGAATCAAAGGAGAAAAAGATCTGTGGCAAGAATGAAATAGACTCAGCATCGTTGCGGCATGAGTTCTGGGTCTGCTCTGCTCTTTGCGAGTAAAGAGCAGAGCACACACACACACACACACACACACACACACACACACACACACGCACGCACGCACGCGCACACGCGCACACGCACACACGCACACACGCTCACACGCACACACGCACACATGCACACACGCACACGCACACGCACACACACACTTGTGTGTGTCAAATGGCGGACTCGAAAATGGCGGACGATACCCGTCTTACTGAGTACACGTCTTTTCTATTGCCGTTGCAGTTAGGAACCCGGCATTTTCGGGCTGCCGACAGTTTTGGAAGAGGAGACATGCGGGTGACGTTTTTAGTCACCAAGCGTCATCGGAGTCTATTGTATTCACCCGAAGCCAAGTGCACGGTGAGCCAGCTACGGACCTTTCTATCGATGTTAGTTCTACGCGCTGTAGTACTGCAACAAGCTGCAATCAGCGGCCAAGCCCTGGTGTAAACAAGAACGGTGACAGTGAATCTACAGCCCAGACACTGAGCGAACTTGTTCTGCAACCCATACGACGTGGCACCCTCAAAGAGGAAATGCTTGCCGGGAAGGTGAGCCTAGACTTGACTGTTATAGACCAACTGCAAAGGCACATTATGCAACAGAATGAAATAATGAGAAATTCGGTCCAAGCTCCTAACAGATAAAAATCAGCACGAGACATTGTTGAACCGGATATTTTTGGAGGAAACTCGCAAAGTGCGCACTACTGGCTGTGGTTTTTCGAGTACGCCTGTGACAAGAATATGTGGCACTCCGACGACACAAAGATTTCGAATATGCGCCGCTATTTGGGCGCTATGGCCAGAAAATGGTATGATGTGTAGCTCATGGATCATGGACAAACATGTTGGGACTGTGGAAACGCCACTTTTGAGGCGCTTTTGAAGGCAATGCTGTAGAAAGATAGGATGCTGCACTGCTGTTCAGATATACATATGGCTCTCTGCTTTGGTACTGTCTTGAGACGCGTCGCCTATTTTGCGGAACCCAAGTTGTTGTCTCCTGCAGTCGTAGCTTTGATAGCACAAGGGTTGTGTATCGAGATCCGTAGTCATGTCTAGCTCAAAGTCCGAAAGCATTTGATGAACTTCTGAACTTTCTACAGACCTCAGCGCCAAGAATTACATTGAGAAGACAGCCAAGTAGAAGAACAGAGCAACTCGATTCTTGTAAGCTAAGTGAGCATATTGTGTCGTTACCGTCATCTTAATGGGAAGATAGCTTCATAAACAAACCTCTGAGAAGCGTCAGTCTTGATTGTAAGGTTGGTGAAGAACCAATTATCCCAGTTCACGACAAACTACTTCCACATAATCTGACTACCGTGGATCACTAGCCCCAGAAAAGGAGCTTCAGTGTGACAGAGTATTTGGTGTCGGCAAACTTACTGTATGCCCCTATTAAGGTAGATGGCATTGAAGTGAAGGCTCTCATTGGCAGTGGGGCTAGGTAACAATTATCAACATGACTCGAGTGTAAGCCGGTCGTTTGCACGTTGGCAGAACGTTGAGTGTCCAAGCCTACGATGGGTCAGTGAACATGCATAGCGAATTAGTTACCCTGGCTATTGCATTCCAAGGACATCCTATTACCAATGAGATACTGGCACTTCCCAATGTCGCTTAGGATTTTCTTTTGTCCCACCCAGACATGAAAAAAACTTAAGATAAATCTCTATTGGGATGATAACGTAATGACCCAAGATACCATCAGAACAGAAGATCCTGGCCAAGAACCTAGTGTATCAAAGCTGACTTTTCACTAGGAAGGCATTAAGACAAAGTACCCAGAGCTTACATGCATGGGGAGCTATCCTCCTGCGATGAAATCACAGGCCGATCCTTTCGAGCTCCCAGACAAAACAGTGGTCTGTTGAGCGCCCTATAGTATGTCCAGAGATAAAAAGCTGTGGCTTAAAAAAAGAGTTGCAAGAAATCTTGGACGCAGGTATTATCTCACCTTCTGTACTCCCATTTGCTTCTCCTATAACTATTGCACCAAAAGAAGACGCGACGTTCCACCTCTGCACAGACTACCGGGCTCTCAATCGTCAAACTGAATGATAGCTTATGCAATGCCGACAATCGACGACATCACTGACGAAACAGGTAGTTGCCGTTGTTTTTCACGAATAGATATCAGCAAGGGCTTTTGGCAGATTTCACTAAGCGAAGAAACGAAAAAGTACACCGCGTTTATAACCCCATTTGACTTGTTTGAGTACAACCGCCTACCATTTGGTTAGAAAAACTCCCCGGCGTGGTTTCAGAAGATTATGACCGACATTCTGAAACCTTACTTGGGCACATTTTGCAATGTGTACATCGACATCATCATCTACTCAAAGACAAAGAAAGAGCACCGTAGTCCTCTTTCAAAAGTTCTTCACGCTCTCAGTCTTGCCCAACTGAAATTGAACTTGAAGAAAAGTGCGTTCTTTCAAGATAAAGTAGTATTTCTTGGTAGGGTGTTTGATGGACACACTAAAAGCACTAAGCAAGAATAGATAGACAGAACCTCCAAGCTCATAAAGCCTTATTACGTGCACTCCCTGCACGTTTTTCTTGGCCTAGCAGGACACTTCAATGTGTTTATCAAAGACTATGTACTAAGAACAAGGTGCCTCACACTTTCAATTCAGAAACATGTGCCTTTTCAATGGGACGAGGAGTGTGAATGTGTCTATTCTGAGCTTGTAAAACAGATATTTCCGGACGTCTACGTGCGAATACCGGATTCTTCTCTGCCTTTCATGTTAAACATGGACGCATCACACCATGCTACCGGTGCAGTTCTACACCACAAACCCTCTAAACAAGCTGGTCAAACCAAGCACCATGTTGTAGGGTACTATAGCTGTACCCTGAAACCTGCCGAAATCAATTACTCTACTACAAAAAAGGAAGCTCTGACCGTCTTAAAACTGGGCAGTACTTCCGTACTTACCTGGAAGGTGCCAAAGTCATACTTTTCACTGACCGTCAAGCACTGACTGAACTTCTTAGCGTGGCCGAGCCAAGAGGCCGCGTTGCCCGATGGGTCAACTATCCGCAAAAATTTCATTTTGTAATTTCACACCGCCCTGGCCCGCTCCTCACTGACACTGACGCATTATCAAGATTACTTGTACACTAATCAAGCAAGAATCTAGAGGCAATCAATCATATTAAGCTGTGGGAAGGTACAGAAGAGCTCCAGTTTATCAATGGAAAGTATCACGTACCACCAACTATGGTTCAAAGAATTCTTCACCTGTACCATGACACTACTAGATCGGGAGGACGCAATGGCTTCTGGCGCACTTATAAGAAATTGCTCATGATATTCACATGGCCAGGCATGGAAAAACGACATCAGCCATTGCATTCGCACATGTCACCTCTGCCTGGGGAACAAAGTTAAATTCAAGCAATCGGCAGACGCTATGACAAACCCTGAATATTCAAGCGTCCCGTTCGAAGTAATTCATTTGGAGTTCGCGGGGCTGAAAAATAAGGGGGAAAGAGTCAAGCGAACGCAAATTTTCTTGCGCTCCATAGATGAGTGCACAAGGACGTTCGCGGCTAAAGCTGGTGAAGAAGACGCAAACAGCATAATATCGCTCCTTAAGGCTGAAAGTTTTAAACGCACAATAAGGACGCTAGTCTGCGACAATGGGCCGGCTTTCCGGAGGGCCATGTTATCAAAGTGGGCACAGGAGCACGGGATAACGATCAAGTATTATTCTCCATACCACCAGGCATCAAATGGCCTAGCGGAACGTGACATACAAGACGTCAAACAGTATCTGAAGATGTATCCAGACTTTGCCGGTGTCTGGAAGTGCTGTCTCGAGGCAGCTGTGAAACATCACAACCGATCGTACACCACTGGTTTAGGCTGCAGTCCTCATTTTGCCACTTTGGGTACAGTGCCCATAGTTCCTGCAGATCGTAAGCTAGGCCTCCTAGAGAACCTCGAACTCGCTGAAGTAAGTAAAACTGCCAAAGAACAGGAGGTCTACAAGCGCCGCATGAATGGAACCTTTGATAAAAGGCACAGTAGCGAGATACCGGCCGGACATACAACCTCGACACAACGTCCTTGTAAGGAAAGGAGTTCTACCTTCTTATTCTAAATTTTTCGGACCATTTTAAGTAATACCACATGTCCGATCACACAAGTTTCTAGGCGTCATATTCGACAAAGACTTATCATGGAGCCCTGACGTATCATACTTGAAAAAACGGTTGACAGGCATCTGCCACCTGTTCAAGTTTTTCACTGGCAAGACTTGGGGAATGTTTACAAGTGCCATGTTGCAACTGTACAGGGAGCTTTTTCTAGGCTTTCTGCAATACAGCTTGCCAGCAATAACCAACCCTGGTAAAACGCATCTACGTACAATACATAGTGCTCAAGCTCAAGCGCTCCGGATCTGTCTGGGCCTGCCTCAGAGTGCATCAACAGCGGCTACGATAGCAATGGCTGGAGACCTCTTTCTGAATACCCACATTGAAATTGAAGTGCTCAGGACCCATATAAGGCATCTAACCAGGACTCCTCGTCACCACTTAGCCTCTCTACCTGCAGACAGACCTCGCACACCTTTCAGCCAAACAATTACCGCACATGATGAATCATTGCCAACTTGTTCCACTCTGGCTGCGAGACCTTCGGTTCCTCCATGGTCCCTCGCTCAGCCGAAAATTCTCACAATACCTGGCATCACGAAAAAAGCTGATCTCTCATCACGAGCCCTTGAACAGCTCACGCTACTATTTCTGTACGAGAACTACTGCGATTATACACATATCTACACTAATGGATCTGTCTTGCCAAACAGCTCCGCGGCGGCAATCGGGATACCAGCAACAGTCACAACAATCAAATTTAAGACGACTCCCGCGACAACGTCGACGGCAGCAGAGCTCGCAGCAATATTTAGTGCCCTCATTGGAAATGAACAGCCACACAAGTGGACGATATTCTGTGATTCTAAGGCGGCACTGCAGTCACTACTGTCACCTTTACGACGCCGACCGCACGAACAGCTAATATATTACATTACAGAGACGTTACACCATATAAGTGGTGCGGGCCATGAAATAACTTTCCAATGGCTTCCAAGTCACTGCGGGATTATCGTCAATGAACGGGCCGATAGAGCTGCCCTTAAGCCCATACTGAGGAGCACCACGTACCAATTCCACTTTCCAGAACTGACGCAGCACGGAAGCTCCGCCTGCTTGCTCGGCAGTATACCATGTCACAATGGAATGACCCTCTTTTAAGAAATACGCGACTGTACTCACTCGATCCAAAAGTCTTCGAGCGCCATCACAGCTTAGCCATGGAGACGCCATGCTTTTGCATCGGCTGTGGCTGGGTGTTGCATTTACCAAAGCCTATGCGTTCCGCATAGGGATGACCGGCACCCCAACCTGTGACCACTGCAGCCATGAAGAATTGATTGGCCATAATTTGTGCGCCTGCCCCCAGTACGGTCCACAGAGGGAATGCCTTCGCCACGAACTTGACCAACTGGACGACCAACCGCTGTCCGAAAAAAAAACATTTCTACAACATCGAAGGGAGCTAACGTCACAGAAGACGGCCGTATCTATTGCGCTTTTTACGATCTAGCGGCCTTTGCGAACACTTTAACCGGAACGCCTTTTGTGTGTTTGTCTCCATGTGTGCGCGTTTCTTTTTTTTTTAGCGTTTTTCTCAATGTCATTTTTTAACCCCTATCCCCCATCCCCAGAGTAGGATAGCAAACCAGAGACTCATATCTGGTTAACCTCCCTGCCTTTCCTCTCCATTCTCTCTCTCTCGGACCATTTCAAGTGTTTAAGACTGCGTGCCAGCATGGAATATTGGAGAACGTGTGGTACACCTGAGCCTCGAGTGTAACGGAGTACGCCTCTGTGCGAAACATATTCAAGTATTACCCCAGGAGGTGCAATCAAAAGAAGTCCGAAGAGCGAAGCGGTCTGCGCTGGATGAATGAAAAAAGACGACGAAGCGGGGTAGGGGAGAAGTGAGGAGGAAGAAGTTAGAATGAAATGGCGGACGACACCCGTCTCACTGACAATGTATGTTCTACTGCCGTTCTAGTTAGGAACGCTAGAACATATATATATATATATATATATATATATAGATACACAATCGCTATCACCACAAAATTGTCGTTCCAAGCCATAGGACGAGGTTTTGGCAGACAGGTTTCACCGAATATACGTCGTAATTTATTTTTCATCCCTTTCTATTTATTGCGGATATCGAGCAAAGACAAACAATGTTCTTCAGGTCTGCTGCACATTCATCTTGGTATGCTCGCGTTGTTTAGAACGCGTATCCGCTTCACTAGCGGTCGCTGCACTTGATGATGAAGGCTTCATTCGCTTTGATTAATCGCTTCTTTAGTTATCTGATACAGTCCTCTGCTGCCTTAGCAAGAGAAAATTATATGTTTCATGCTTCATAAAACACTACAAACTAGAAATTACTCCCCTGCAATCTTTTTGACACGTCTCCTTACGCATGAAAAAATTCGGTACTATGCCCCAGTTTTCGGACGTGGTAGCCAAGTAGCCTTGGTATTTCCCTGAAGTCAGATTGTAAAAGAACGCTTTGAATGGACCACTGAGCCCAGCAAGAGGATTTTCAGTCATAGGTGCTCCGTCGTCGTCTCTACGATCGGTATTATTGAAGACGTTTACCGCAGGTCCTACACAATTTGTATTGCCTTGCCCTAAAATAGCAAAGAAGAAAGGTTACCAGTGCGACTTTACACAAAAATATCGCAAGCAACTTCAAAGGTTTTGCAGCCTGCGCACGGCAGTACTAATGTCTAAGGTGTCAGTCGACGTACCATCACGCACAGCATGAGGTCGCGCATTGCTCATGCATACTGAGCATGATGGAACATAGACATGGACGGGGCAAATGCCCGTTTCACGCATATGAACCCATCCATATCACCATTCGTAGTCGAAGTTCATTGCTTATAATGCCGGAAATGCGATCATTTTCGATAGTTTTACATTTTGCCATTTTATCACCTTTCTTATCGTAAATTTTACATGTTGTCATTGTTTGCATTATCAATTCTAGTCATCATGCACAGGGGGTCCAATTTCAGTTTCTAACTACGGGACCTCCTTCTGTATACACTTATAATGTAATTATCCCCATTTTTGTCTTAAATATAACTGATTCTGATTCTGATTTGAAAGACGATTAGCTGCAAAATATAGTGTGATGCATGAAACATTAGACTAAGCGGTAATATCATGTGTGTAGGGCGAAAAAGAACTAGTCCCAAGGTATTCTTGTGAATGCTTATCCGCAAATAAAAAAGAGGCCCGAGAAACGTTGGGGAAAAGGACAATTTTGGGTTTTGCTGAAGAAATATATATAGAAGAAAAGAAATCTTAAATATGCAAGACATGTGCCTCTTTCGAGGTCATCCACGACTTTAGGTTGGAGTGAGTTAAAAATTGCCACACAGATTTTTTCGCAGAATAAGGTTAGCTGGTATGATACCAGTGCACAGCGAGAAAATAATTGCTTTGTAAATAGGAAGAAAGAATAAGTATTCGTCACTTATATAGCAAATAGTGCTTGGATCGTCTTAGCAAGCTTCCTGTTTCTACCTTTCCTCATTCCTTTAGAATTTTTAAGCAATTACTGTCAGGACAAAGGACATCAACTAAGTTCGTCATACTCGATCAAGCGCTCGTTGAATGCAATCGTTCGTACTCACTCTCAGTGTTCTCCTAACCATGAGGTCGGGGGATCAACTACCAGCTGTGGTGGCCGCATTTCGATGGGGCCGAAATGCAAAAACGCTGGTGTCCCGGGCATTGGGGGCACGTTAAAAATCCTCAGATAGAAAAAATTATTCCGGAGTCCCTCAACACGACATGCCTCACAATCTGATAGTGGTTTTTGCAGGTAGAACCCCAGACATTGCTTATTTTTTACTCATTCTCATTGAAGTAGTACCATTTACATTGAAGAATATAATAATATAATAGACCATTTCAACAAATTGTGTAAAAGCAGTAAGAAATCAAACCGTAGGTCAAGTCAAGTACAATTTAAGGCATTAGCAAATTAATATCATTTTCTATCCGCGTGTTGCACGGTTATATAAACATCAATAACGTGAACGCATAACTTAAGTGAATTTAGAACATGATTCCGGTAAACATGCCTCGAAGGTTTGAGGTGATTAGTGTAGTACATGTGCTAAGGAAATTGTTTAACTTGTTCAGTAAAGTGCACACGAGATAAGCGAATGGCCACTAAGAATAATTAATGTGATAAGGTATGATGAGCCATATATTTTTCTTTTTTTGTGTGTGTCCGGATATTTGCGTTGAGATGACATTCTGTTAACTGTGAGGGGATTAAACATATTTAGTAAAAAGGTGGGGGTATATTAACCTTTTTTGTTATTTTTGAATGCGTTCTGACTCGGGTTTTTTTTTCTAGTGCGTATTTCGAGCTTGAGCAAGCTCTCATCTTCAAGAAACCCATTTTTCTTCTTTTTGTGTAACATAGACTCCCTACGTTACCTTCCCATGAATGTTACGTATAAGTCCAACTTTACCATAACGAAGTTGTACTTGCAGCGAAAAACTTCGTTAAATGGTAAATTTCGTTAAACTGAAGTTTTACGGTTTAACATCGAAAAGATCACATATTCATGGGCACTCCTGTTAGATAGTATCTTGTTAGTACAAAGTTGTGAACAAATCGCAAGAAGCGCTGCCCATAATAGAGTCGTTATGAGCGCCACCGCCTGCGGGGCAGATAGCCCCGAGACCAGTGCATCAACGTGGCTCACGACGTTTACGATTTGCATGTCGTATATTGCGCACCGCCGTACATCTTGGACGCCATGGCTCACCGTGCTTAGTTTCTGCAGCCGGAACCCACGAATATAAAAGCAATAGGGTAAGAAGATACAGATATTCGTCCTGAGGAAAAGAAGTCACTTTCGCCAGCAAGGAGAAGCATTGATGGCGATAGCAAAAAGACAACTCCTCAAAACTAGTTTTTTCCGTGTCACACACGCTCAGGTAAGCATAACAGATCTCACTCGGTGACCACCAAGTCGCTGTCACAACGCGACCGAACGCTTCGTACCATGCCTCTGAAACTTGAGATAACGAGACCGCCAACACTAGATGCGCGGAAAACCAAGGCGCATCAAGGCAACAAACGTCTCGATCCTTTTTTTGCACTTGCTGCAGTGAGATTACGTCTAAGATAAGGCGCGTGGCTGGAACATGGACGCGCGCGAGGAGGAGACGCGCGAGCTAGGAGGAGAAAGTAAATAGGCGCTGCTTTCTTGCCCCTTCCGTGCACACCCCCCTAGCGTGAGTTTGATCACGTTACCGGGCATTCACTCCCATCCCACCCCTCTTGCGCAGATGTAATCGTCAGCCCTCATGTTTCTCAGTGCGCTGAAATTCCCTCAGGGAAATTTTCTCAGTGTGCGGAAAAATGGCCGAAAATTTCGGCAAATCGAAATGGTACAAGGAAATTGTTTGGTAAGGTCACAAAATGAAAAGACGTTTTTTAATGTAACTACGATCGGGAAATGGAAATAGTTTGTTACATCACGAATTTCGTTAAATCGAGGGTCGTTGTATCAAGGTTTAACTACAGGCTTTCTTAATAAACAAATTGGCAGTGGCTTAGCTCCGCTATGCCAGGATATACGTAGCGAAAGCTAAGGCATAGCATGGTTAGCTTTGGTTAATCTTGATTGCAAGTCCAGGTTAGCCTGGTTGTCTAGCTATGTTGTGGCGTTTAGCCAGTCGTTCGGCGCGCTCTTCGTCTGTTTCTTGGGCGATTCGTTTCCTTTTCATCTCAACTGTAAGTTGCGCCGCACGCGAGCTCTCCTTTTCAATCCTCCGACATGTTATCAGGCATGCGACGCAGCTGGCGAAGCAAGTGGAGGCGAGCGCAACGAGGTGGAACGCGGTGTGACGTCATACCAAACAGCGGCGGCGGAAAGGCGCGGCTCTGCGCAGTGGCGGAACACCTGTGGCTCGGTGCTACTAGTGACGCATGCGCAGTAGTAACAAGGGACTAAGAAAGAAATATCCGCGACGAAGCGCGCGTTCTGACGTCATGTGCCTCCTCGGAGCACCACCACGGCGAAATTGCAAGTTCGTCGCAAGTAAAACTTTCGCTTTAAAATGTTTGGAGGATGCTTGACCTTCGCCTTTACAGTGCAACTCGATAGCATTCAAAGATCACTGGCTACTTTTCACGCTTTCCGACAACTGAAGAGTATGTAACTCTAATGTTTATCGGTAAGGGCTGGCCGCGAACGCTATGCATGAAGGCAAGCTTTCTGGTAGAAACGCGGCCTCTTGCGTAGGCCGTGATGCGACGGAGAAGAGCGTCAGCTGGAGGTATTGCAAGGAATCGGGCGCGTTGCTCCGTGGTGCGTGGACGCCGCGGCCAGTCTGTGAATTTAGAAACACTGGAAAGGGGGTTTCTTTGAGTTTTCACGTAACAAAATTATGTTTTCTCGTATAGTCTAACTACAATCCGAGTGCTATGATGTCTGTAGGTTGTGTGTAGGTCATAGTTTACGATTTTCTTGAAGCAAACAGCAATGTTCTTGTTTGCTTGACGCGTTGTTATGTGGCACATTTCATATCCTCTGAGAGGGTTGAGCATTGTCATTGCTTCACATGGCACATCCCACCATGGCAAAAGTATTAAACTTGAATTGAATTATAGGGCTGTGTGTGCCAAAACCACAACCGGATTATGAGGCACGCCGTCGTGGCCGACTCCGGGTTAGTTTTGACACCGTGATGTTCTTTAACGTATCCCGAAATTTAAGTGCACGTGCGCTTTCTATTTCGCCATCCTAGAAATGCTGATGCCGTGGTTACGATCCAATCTGACTTCTAGCAGTGATTTAACCACAAAGCTACCATGGCGGGCCCAGAAGTGTCGATTTGACGTCAACCGCTTCCGTAGTATGGGCTGGACCCTGCGGTGCGCTTTAATTAATGCGGCTCTGCTTCTGCACACCCTGCATATTTTGTCCGCTTGACATATTTGCATGGTGTTTATTTTTCAGAAACAGCAGCAACTTACTGTATCGTACCTTGAACATAAGCTTATCCAGTTTTCCGCAATCGCTGTCGTGTAGTAGTATGGTTTCTTTGCATTCTCACGTCACCTTCGCAACCTCCGCACCCTCCCTTGTATGGGAACTGTATGTTCTCCTCGCTCCTCTCTACAGTTTTATGTCCCCTCTGGACTCACACGTTGGTAAAAGGGTAGCGCTGCAAGTTCTGAAATGCTTTTGAGGGGAGTCACGGATAATTACAGCTGTCAAGAGGCTAATCTGGCGACACCCAGGAACTCCACAGGACATTGTGCACATTCGACGCAAAAGCGTGAAAACGAGTTTCTCATGTTGCCTTTCCTCTCTGACTCGCTCCTGTTAAGTAAACACACGCTCTCAACCACCCCCCGACGCAGTGTGCCGGAAAGCTGCAGCCACAGCAGCAGCAGTGGGAAAGTTGAAGGAAGCAAGGAAAGCTTTGCTTTAAAGAATATTAAAGATCTGCATACAGAAAGGCTAGAATAAAAAGCATGTGCAGCATATCTGAGTAACTCAAGCAGCTAAGCGACTATGTGTCACTGCGCCGTTTCATAGGACTTCATAGGACGTCTTCATAGGACGTCAACTCTACCCAATGCACCATACATCACCCCGTGAGGTATTTCAAAAAAATTTGCTAATAAATATTATTTGGCCGACATTGTCGCTACGAGGTGATCTATGTGCCGGGTTTGTTCGTTTCTTTCTTTTTTTCTATCTTATTTGCACCGCCTAAACCTGAAGATGTGCCCTTAAAAAGGTGCTACCCATAGTACATATTCGAATAAAATATTTTCAGCCTTGGTACATACCAGTTTTGCATTGAGACACACAATCAAAAAAGCGGCTGAACACATGGTTATTGCCCATTTTAGTGAGGACATCTTCGCACAACTGACTGGTTTCATTATATATATACAAAAACTCGACAGGATCGTCGTAGTCATATTCAAAAATTGGTCTTTTGGGATCTCGCATGCTGGAACAGCGCCGTGTACGTCCGAGCTGGTTGCATCATCTATTAAGAAGGGAAAAGAATCACGAAATAATTGGTATGAATCACCCTCACGTTATTACATGTTTATATTCATAGAAAAAAGCACTCGGATAACTGATTCAGACCTCACTTTAATGCGTTAATTAGCAGCGAAACTAACTGCTCAGTGGATGATTCAGGCGGCAGTATAGTGCAAGCTTCCGGCAACTGCAGCTTATGTAACCCTAATGTTCTCGTGAAAACAGTGGCGGCGAACGCTATGCACGAATGCGAGCTTTCTGGCTCTTTTTTGCAGAGGCAGCTGCAGTTGCCGGAAAACATGAGAAGCAGTCATTAATCGTAGAACACTATCGCGTTCCACTCCTAAAGGAGAAGCTTAAGCGGCCTCCATATTTTTGCTTTATACACTCATTTTATACAATCATGTCCTGGCGCCGCCTCCTCCCCATTGGCTTCGCCGTGACGTGCCAAACGATGCACACACTAGGGCGCACGTTTAGCCAGCCAGATGGATGCGAGGTGACGTGTGCAATGAACAAAGCACCAGGCACACCTTTACTCAGCTAAAACCGGGGAGCCGCCGTGGCATCGGATGACTTGGCGTCATTGAAGAGTTTTTAACTCCAACAGGCCAGCTAAAAATTGGTAGCGTGCCTTTTTTTAGCATCATAAATGATACGGTTTCTTAGTATGTACACGTGCCGTTTTTTCTTGTTTACAAAAAGCCGGCAGTAAAAAAAAAAAGCTGCCCTGGCGCGGGGGAAGCGTCTTCGTCCCACTCGTCCCGCACCCCTAAGCTCCAGGTTCAATTCAGTTCCTGACCGAAATTTACCAAATTTAATTTTCAAGGGCTATAATTGACTTTCGTTGCAGGAACCTCCTTCAGAAATTTGAAGTCAACTCGAGCATTTTTTATGTGTTTATTGTTTGCGTCGTTGACCATTTTTAGTACCTCTGTGGTCACGCCACCAAGTACGACGTATTTTCGCGTAATGGGACATATAATGCTGTAACATTAAAAGTCTCAATGTATAACTTCATTTGTACGCAAACGTCTTTAATTTTAGCGTGAAATAAAACAATTACCGCTGAAGTTCCTCTGGGAGTTGTCTAAGTATACGTAAACGTCATGCCACTTGCTCAACTCCACAGAGTCCGATGTCATTATTGGTGTTGTGGAGGTTGAACCGGCCAGTATAAACCCTTATCTATCCCCACTGCTCGTTCGCTTATGTTCGATAGCGAACATGATAAGTTAGGGTTAATTAAGATACATTTCATTAAGGCATTAGGGTGAAGTTCAATGGCCCCAGTTAATTCAGAATCATCAGCCTGTTTTATGTCCACTGCAGGACGAAGGCCTCTCCCTGCGACCTCCAATTACCCCTGTCCTGCGCTGACCGATTCAATCTAGCATCTGCGAATTTACTACATCCTAGACAGCATTTCCCTTCTCTTGGCACCCATTATGTAACCCTAATGATCCACTGGTTATCTGAGCTACGCATTACATGACGTGCCCAGCTCCATTTTTTTTTTCGCTTAAGTTCACTTAGCATATCGGCTATACCCGTTTGCTCTCTGATCCAAACCGCTCTTTTCCTGTCTGTCAACGTTTTATATGCCTAACATTATTCTTTCCATCGCTCTTCGCGTGGTTCATAACTTGCTCTCAAGCCTCTTTGTCAGTCTCGAAGTCTCTGCCCAATATGTAAGCACCGGTAAAATGCACTGATTGTACACCATCGTTTTTAATGTTAACGGCCAACCTCCAGTCAGGATCTGACAATGTCTACAGAATGCACTCCAACCCATTTTTGTTCTTCTGTAAATTTCCTTCTCATGATCAGGGTCCCCTGTGAGTAACTGACCTAGGCAATTAAGCGTACTCCTTCACAGACTGTAGAGGCTAACTGGCGATCCTGAACTCTTTTTCGCTTGCCTGGCTGTTGATCCTCATCTTTGTTTTCTGCATATTAATCTTCAATCCCAACGCCGCGCGTACCTTGAAAGCGATCTGTGATGCCGACAAAAGGTGCCTACTGCTGATACAGCTTTGTGTTCTCGCCGCTTACTTAGCTTTTGGGGGTCTTCGGAGAGAGTCTACGGAGAGCGTGAACGCCGGCGCAGAAAGAGGACAGAGGACATGGTGATAAATTTACTTCATTTAGGAGTTTTACGGATGGACAATTGGACGGACGGACGGTTGCTATGAGCGTCCCTTTTGGAAAGGGGTGGTGGGCCGCACCACTAAGCTCCTGTTATTCTCCTATTATCGTCCGTTGACGTTGAAAAAAATGAAAATATTGCTCAAGAATACCACCCAAGTACAGCATGACAGCAACGACACCGTGGAAAGTGCGTGCTCTCCTCGATTGTTCCTATAATTTTTATCGCAATAAAATCGAATGACACGTGAAGAAAAAACATGCTCACCAGTTATGCGTAATTCATGGCACTCCTACGCACATAGTACACACTTTAGGTCTTTGGGGCCCCTACTGGACCCAGGCACGTGTGCTTGGCGGATGGTGGAGAGACACAGAATAAACATCTTTATTGAGGTATTCTTTAAGCGTTATCTTCAGGGTTTTCCCCCCTGGCCAGGAAGCCACAGGCTTTCACCCGGTCCACGACCATCGCTACCAACTGGCGCTGGCTGGCGAGGGTGGAGCTGGCTATAACTCTCTCCGAAAGCTCAGGTGTGTGATATAGATTTGGTGTGTTCAGGGGTGATTGTGTAAAGCCTATTCACTACTTAACACACCCAATCCATAACCCGAACCGTCGCCGCAGGTGCGCGATGAGCTCCCACTTAGCACGCTTGGCTGGTTTTCCCGATCTTAGATTTTTCATCCGTCGTCCCGCTCGTTCACGGCCTCCAACGGAAACCTCAGCTACTTTCAATCCTTTACTGCAGATAGAAGTAATGGTACACTCGTTGACATACTAGAATACATTACCAAACTCGCGTGCTGAGAACAATGCTACACATTAGAATATCTTGTACCTGTTCCTATGAAGTTTGGCGTGGTTCTTTATTTCTGACATTGAAGAAAGCCCAGGAATTACGAATAATGAATTCACTACGTATTTGCGAACCTTGAATCTATTTAGATATTCTTCAGTAGTAGGATCAGTCTTCTTGGTATTGTGTAACCAAGGGAATCTAATAAATTCAAAGTATAGCGGCAGCCACTGCCTGCTTAGATTGTAACAGGTGAGCTTACTGGATCGGGATATGTTCCGTTCACTTAGGTCGCAGAACTGACTGTGCCTTAGCTTATGGAGAGCGCAAATAAATTAACAGATCATAATTTGTACTCTTAATGTGCCCCTACCAAACGCCCACAACGCGGCCAGCCAACAAATGGGTCACGTTTCGTTCGGCCTCGTACTACAGTCCTGTTCCTGAGTCAACAGAGTACTTTGGCGGCAATCCTCTTGAACAGGTCAAGATCTGTTCGTCTTTGCTACGTGAATTGATGGAATTTCCTAACAAGGTGTGCATTTCGTAGAGTAGATGTAACTACGCTTCATCGTCACACGTGACACTTTCTTGTACACTTTCAAAAGGCTCTAGACCATGGTGTATGAATATTACGAGAGGTGTACGAACGCTGCCTTTCCCAGCATAGAGGTTTAGCCTATGCTTCAAGCAGTTTCTGGGGACAGAAACTGCTTGAAACTTTCTGGGGACAAGAATGCAACATTCAATAATCATTGCACTGTATGGCGAATCACTTCGAGCAACCTGTCCTGCGGATTCACTCGTTCAAAAGCAGAAATCTTTAAAAGGTGCCTTCAATAAAAAATAAGAAACTGTACCAGTGAGCAGCAAAGCCATTAGAGCCGGTAATGCAGCAAGGACGATCAGGAAACGCATCGTGGCTTCTGAAAGAAGACCAATAAAAATGTTTTTATTACAGCCAATGCTCCTAACCAATCTGTGTGTTATTCTATATGACGTCGTACGGGGCGGGCAAATACACTGTGAAGCAACCCTTGAGCCAACATTTTTTTTTTCCAAATGGAATGCTAGGTGTATGCACGTAAAGTCTTCGACAAACTATAATTCAGACAGGGCCACATATAAATGACGAAAATGTGCGTGCGGTACTGTGATCGAGACTGCATAGAAGTTCGATTTCCACACCATTTAACCAAAGCCGCGTAGCTCATTGTCGTTGTTTGCATGTTCCATCGTTCCTGCATGCGCAGTGACTGTAAATCAACCGGAAACGACTGCTAACGCAAAGAGGTTACCTAGAACTCGTTCAGCATCCACCATATACTATTTCCGGTCGTGTTCGAGCCCACTTTCTACCGTTAGTGCCGGAATGATGGCAGTTCACCCATTAGCCAGTTTTCTGGCCTAGAACTGTTGTGCATTTGTATACGGTATACTACAGTGCCACGCTCATGTCTCTAGAGATCACGGGAGCAGTGTGCATCTGCTTGTACTTGCGCCGTCTGCTGGAAGTTGCTGTATCAATGCAATCTCTTTTTCAGCAAGCCATGTTGTAATGGCGGGTCACCACTGGTCATGCTACCCTCTTTGCCATGAAACCCGCTACTGTTCGGGGGATAAGTCATGTTACGCGCGTATACGCTTTTCAATCAAATGTAAACTAGTTAGGCCCACCGAGTCCAACGTTACTCAGCCAACGTTACCGATCCAACTCAACTCAGCAGCTGTCTATCTTCTGCGACGGAGGAGTCTGCATGGAGCCGCCATGGGAATTTGTCTCTAGTGGCGGTCGTTGGAACTAACAGCACTGCAGCATGGTCTCCAAGATCACTCCCCCTAGCTCTAGCTGCGAGCGCGATCTCGGAAGCCATATGCCTGCAGAAGCAACAATATCGCGCATGATCGCACAAAGTGTGGAGCGATGCCGGCGCAGGTCCGCCAGTTGGCCCAGCACGATACCTTCGCTGTACTTACTCACGTGGGCGAAATTCATGCTTTCAGTGGGTGTTATACTCAACAACATTGAGTCTTACTTTATGCGTATATATATGAACTAAGGGCCTTCACAATGTCCCTCAGATACGTTCATTGACGTCACACACTTTTTAGTACGCATCCCGTTTCAGGCTATACGTATGTGTTCGCTACGGTTCGCTCAACACATCCTAATATGACTGAGAGCGTTCTTCCTCCGACAGTGACGTCACCACCGTACCCCAATGTTGGGTTTGGGGTACCGTACCACCGTACCCCAATGTTGGGTGACGTGCTCACTTCTCGCCATCTGGGGATATTCCGCGGCGGCTATCTTCTTTGTTGTTCGTTTAAATATGATTGCGATAAAGGCTGACCTTTCTTCTTTAAGCCACGTGCGATCATGCTCTTCTTTCGTGGACGTACGAGCGACTAAAGTGGTGGCTACAGCAGTTTCGGACGCTTCTTCGTTCGCCATAATAAAAGTCGGGCGGTCATTGCTCCCCGTAAAAAGAAATGTAAACATCGTCAGCCAAACTAAAACTACATAAGCATTTCAAGCCGTAATAGACAGTTTTAGTTACACGTACGTAGAGGGTTCACGTACGCAAACGTGAAAAGCCTACGTACCTTACGTGCACGCCATCTGAAACGCTTTTAGCTACACGTACGCGACGCACGCCAAGAGGGACCCCGTAGCTCCATCTACCGGGAAATGTGAACACGGCGGGGTAGCCAATTCAATCCTGTCGCCGTGTTTCGATGCGAGCCGTCTGCGCACGCGCGGCCCGCTATCGCTTGTTCGTGATCTCGCGGAACTCCCGCGCGAAGCTGTCTACGCGCGTAAGAAACACACGCAAAGAAACGAATCTCACGTACGTCCGTGAGACCAGCGCGCGGCCGCTACGTTTTACGCATGCGCACTGCTGACACGCAGATGCTCTACGTACGCAAAGCCTCTACGTACGTGTAACTAAAACTGTCTAATGTCGCTTTCCACGCGCTACAGAGCCATGCACAGTTCTCGGTAGCGTATTTTGCAAGGCTATATCCAGGCAACAGCCCGAAACATGAAGAAAGGACAAACGCCGTTCATTTTTGTTTACTGCGTAAACATTTGGGGTGTCAAAGGGGAATATTGTGTGCGTGGAATCTCAGGGTACGAAGTATGGCAAGCCGGTCACATGGTAGAGGCAGACTGAGAACGGGAGACTTTAAGTGTGTGTGTGTGTGCGTGCGTGTGTGTGTGTGTGTGTGTTTGTGTGTGTGTTTGTGTGTGTGTGTGTTTGTGTGTGTGCGTGTGTGTGTGTGCGCGCGTGTGTGTGCGTGTGTGCGTGCGTGCGTGCGTGCACTCGGATTCGCGCCTAGAAGGGGCTCTGTCGAGTGAGCTCCCGAACTTCAAGGATGGGCGGCGTAATGACAACGCACTTCCCTCGTATTCACCCATTAAATTGCCACTAATTTCCTTGTGAGGAACTGCCAAAGTTCCTGGATACTGGATCAGAGATGAAAATTATTTCAGGATGGCATAATGGGGATTCATACAGTCTTTAAAAAGTCTGAACGGTCAGAAGGTGTAATCGGCATAAGATGTGTGGTATTCTCGCTTCCAGGTATATTACGGTGTTTGCAACGTAATCCTTAAGTAATGCAACGGAATCCTTAAGCAGAGTCATAGCGCCTCTCGTTCTAATAAACTAGGGGCCGAAGCTGTATGGTGGGGCACATGAGAATAAAACACGGCCAAATTTAAATACCGGACGAACGCAGGTTTGGTGTATCACCAAAAGTGATTTTCTTCGCGTCCCTGATCTTCGGTTGCTCAATCCGCCTCTTTCATTTTCCTGTGCTGCCCTCTGCCGCATGCCGCTGAAAACGTTTTGGAAGGGTCCCAGAGCTTCACCGGTTGATTTGTGTACCTGCGCCCACGTTGAGTGCGCGTCGGTTGTAGGTTTCGTGGATCGCGAATCATTATTAATGGGTTCTTCGGGGCGGCATGTCGTTCCTGAAGCCATGTGGCACTCGATCACTGCTGGATGAGCAGGCCTGAGTGCGCTGATCTGCAAACAGTGCGGCCGATAAAGGCACGCCGAGTTCCGTTTGGCGGCACGGCTGCCTAGAAATTTGTCACTGATCTCTGCACTTGGACATCACTTTTTATATTTTATATTCTTTTTACACATTATTTAGGCGCTTAGCATATTCAAAAAAACTTCGAGCACAGTCTTCTACGTCGAATTTATTAAAGCGGTGCATTTGTTTACATCGACATCTACAGCCGCAGGTCATTGTTATCCATCGCTGTTATCGCTGATATGAAATAGTGTCAAAATGTAGCAAAACATGCATATCTGCGCATATGCGTCATGTTGTTACACCCTGACACGAGTCAATATGAGCGGCCGAACCACTTAAACAACGGCAACTGTGATCCAGATACATATATTGCGGGCTGTTAATTAACTTATTCTCGTTTTTCTTTAACTCCATCGTACTTACAGTTTTAGCGTGCCATATAGCATTATTAGAGAAAACTGTGCTCGCATAAGTACTACTTTGTGGGCCATGTTGTTCTCAACGGCAACGACCGAAGGTGCGTTGCCGGCAAGTGTGTAGAATTCAGAATAAAGGGCTGTTATGCACACGGCCAGTGACATGGCCGTATGTCAGCCGGCGTGTCAACGGCCGTGTGCACAGCAACCCTTGATTATCTACTTCGCTGAAGGTCGGTGGGCTATCGCCTTTCTAAAAGAGATAATAAAAGGAGTGGCAGGAAATGGTGCTCTTGAAAATACGTTACTGACATAGAAGTAATATATAAATTAAATGAAATTAAGAGAGGGAGAGAAAAAAGAACGCTTAGCAAGCAAATTAAAATAACTAAGTTTCCTTGCCTATTGGTTGCAATATCTTGAACTTATGGATGATGTATGATTCTCTGTATTTTATTTCTCATTCAGAACGTAAATTTGATTGTAAAATCTAGAGTTCATCAAAGTTAGGACGTGGTTGGTTGAAATGCTCGACGATGGCTTAAGCTTTTCAGCTGTGTACGCGCAATGTCCGTTTAACCTGACGTCTATTGATTGTCCCGTTTCACCGATGTATTGTTTCTGACAGAAGGAACATTCAAGCATATAAATGGCATCCCAACTTGTACAAGTAAAGCTTCTTTTAACTTTTAGTGTAAAACAATTTGCGGTACTTTTAATTTGAATGTCACTTTGATGGTGCCTGCAGCTTTTGCACCTGGGGCGACAACATGCTTTTATTACGGGGTAATGATGTTGGCTGGTTTTGTGGGCACCAACATGCCCTTGAAGTTTCCGTTGTGGCCATACGTAACCCTTGGTACATGCCGGAACGATTTTCTCAGACGCTCGTTACTTGATAATATTTGGCGGCATTTTCGTAGGATGTTGTTTATGTTTCAGACAACATTCGAATAGTTTATTGTGAGGGCTCGCGGTATGTCAGATTCTGGTGTAGGCTGTTTCTTAGCTAATTCTGACGGCCTCTCCAATCTTGACGAGATATCATAAGCTCTGTCGAAAGCAACTGGTGGATAGCTTCTTTCTGCTAGCGTTTCTTTAAGGTCATTTAGATTATTTATGTAACGGGATAACTGGAAGATTTGGCCTGTGCTTAACAGAACCCGTTATTTTTTTGGTTGGGGTCTCCACATTGGCATTCAGCCACCGGGACGCTTGCTGTACGATTCATAAGTTTCTTAGCGAATCCAACTGAATGTCCTGCAACATTCATTTCCTCTTTATGTAACTTTAACTTAACTATTATGCATTCGATCTCACTTTACTGATTTTATTTTAACAGATAATTCTATATAATACAGCGCCAAGTCCAGGGATGTCCGGAAGCTTATTCATTATAAATAGGAATAATGCATCCATTTCCTGGCCATTTCCCCACAGTGGATAGGAACCACGTACGTGATAGGAAACAACAGTAGTAACTTGCGGGGCAGCCTCGTACATGATACTTAAAGGGCATGGTTAGTTGCGCAAAATCAGTAGCACAACCACACATTGACCGCACCGTCTAGCGCACACAGCACACGCTGAAGGGGGCTAAGGTATCGCCATGCCATGAAAGAGGTGTCCCCGACCCGACGTCTCGTCGTCTACTGCCGGACGTCGAAAACTGATGCCTGTGACGTAACTTTTGTGATGTGACGTAACGCGCCAGGCAAACAGGCTTTCAGAAATATCTAGGGGGTGTTGGCGCGCTCGACTGCGAAGTGAGCATTTCACGCTTAGCAAAGCCTGTTTGACATGAACGGCGATTTCTGCACTGGTTTCTTCTGCATGAGTATGAGTAGATATCGTTGTATGACTTTCTGTTACGATTATTCAATGCAATAACAAGCACCAAGTTGCATGCAGAAAGAAAGTCACCGGAATATTTTAATTACGATGGGCCATTTGGCGAATTGGTGCATGGATGGATAAAGTAGCGCTAAGGGGACGTGGAAAAAAAACTAGGAAATTGGCGAAAGTTCACGTTCTTGTAAATGCGTAATTATTGGGCATAATCGGTCAAAATCGCCGACGTCTTTGTATTACAGTGAAATTACAACTTCCCGTTAATTTTAGTTCTTTTTCATCGACAGTGAAGGCACGCAGGTCGAGTCTCTGCGATAAGCTTCCATAAAAAAAACAGCTGCGCACTTGTGGTGCCGGGCAGAATCACCGCCCAATATTCAGGGAAGCTTTAAAGAAGCCGCATTAACATTTGCAATTGCCAAATAAAGCACACTTTAATATCTTGCTGGAATATCACACATAGCATGAACTCATTTCATGCAAATGTAGCCTGGGTATCACATTTCGTTTTCTTAGGACAACGGGGAAACAGGCGTAAAACGTTTCCAGAGGATGTATTTGGTGGACAGACATTGAACTTGGCCCATAAGGAAGGCATAACGGGATGCCCATTGCCTTAAAGTTTGAAATCGGGATCGCTCACAATCCTGAGCGGACACACGGAAAGCTTGCTACATTCCTCGTATAACGCGTTAAAACAAAAGAAGAAATCAGCACTCAGTAAATAATTGGAAATCTTTTATATAGTTAAGTGATCCACTTTTTGGTTTCGCCATACATTAAAGTTAACAGTCCTTGCATTTTCACCTACTGTCAACCTAGTGCATATGATGCACGACTATAAGACATTGGGAAACGATTCAGAAACCGGCGCTTTTCAGCACGTCCCTAAGAAAAGGCATGTAATAACCCGTAATCAACTGATACTTTCAAACGACCCTCGGATCCTCCATTATAAGAAACCTAATTTTTGAAGCGTCAACTCTACAGCACCTTTGACTTATTAGGGACATTGCACAAACATAATCGTTTCAAAACATCTGCCTCTAATGCTCCCGAACACTTGCATAAGTAATGATCTACAAAAACTGTCATTCACCTACACAGTTTAAGCTTTCGCTGTACTTCACCAAGAACATCACACAGTCAAATATAACCAATATTCTTTGTTATTTCGTTCCCCGAGAATACTGGAAAATTCAACCACACACCTCGTACAACGCATTATGATAGAGAAAAAAGCGAGTGTAAAATATTTATTTCCAAAACACTTAAGTAACTTGCGCACTTCAAGCTTTTGGTATAAGTACATCACTCATAAAAGGCAATCGTTCACTCCGAAAAAATTACTGATCGTTCCTTTCGCTCTCCCGAAAAAAAAGGGAAACCTTTCTAAGCATTTTCTATAGCAACGAAACGAGATTACAGCAACCTTAACTTAGCCCCTAATAAAGCCACATCCCTTCCTTTCTTCTTCCCTCCCATCTTCTACGCTCGCGCCCTTGCGATGGCAGCGGAATGCGAAAAACGCTCGCGAACCAAGCTTTGGGGGGTCACCAGGGTTGCCACTAAGCTCGCAAAGTGGAAAAAAGAAATATTCCATCGCGCCCCACTGCATGGCGTCCCTCCTAACCATCTGTGCAGTTTCGGGACTTCAAAATCCTACGATTCACTTTTCCACCCCATCTCCTTTTCTAGTGAGGCTAAGCAGGTCGGACATGCTCAAGAGACTGACTTCTTTAACTGCAATGTAACTAAGGTGCTCCCCTTCCTTTCGCCTCCATTTCCGAAACTGAGAGTGTGAGGATGCCCCTCTCGCTGCGGCGCCACATTGCTTTGCCGCCCTTGGTTGGGAGTAATGTTAAAGCGTTTAGCTCTCGTGGGCACCTAACTGCGATTTATTCGTGTGTGTTCCTTCTAGTGGGCCAAAACCAGTGTACTCCAAAACCGTTGTAAAGCATCGCACTGGTGGTACTGCATCGTAGCACGGTGGTGAGTGGAGCGTTCTCACATTGTTCCCTCGTGACAGCTGGCGTTTTGAGATGGTGCTGCAAAGAAGCTGCGCCTCTGGTCGAACAGGCCAGGACTGCCGTTTGACTCACTACGCAGGTTCCAAACTGGTCCTTCAAGAAGAGGCGCTTGAAGTACGGGTTGGCTCTCACATATAGTGTAAAGTAGCGCGGTAAGGGGATGCGTCATACGTTACACATAGTGCAACTTAGTGTCACGAATAACCTCCTCCCAATGCATGCTAAACGCATTCTTGTATGGCAGCTGGGCTTGGCTCTTCATAATTTTTTGCAACTGTTTATTGGTTCTCTTAGACATATAGCTGACGTGCCTATGTGTGAAAGTTCCTGACGGACACGACAACGCCAGTTGGCTACTGCTATGCCTGTGTCATTTCTATACTGTCGGCCATCTCTCTCCGATTCCTCTTAAACCCAATTATAAGAATGTTATCAAATACAAAGGCCTTTTGACCGCGCACTCAAGCTCATTCATCTCTGGTGCAAGAGGCAGTTCGCTCGCTAGAACACGTGTCAACGTCGATACGCGGCTTAGCGAGCATCTTCCTTCTTTTGTCGTCCGTGCGCAGTATTCACTCTTAGTTATTTTTCCTTCGAATTTCTTTTTCTCACACGTCTTTCCGCCTTGTAGGCTGGCGAATAGGATGGCCACGTGATTCACGTCACCACCTACAGCGCGTCCGGCATGTATTACCTTTTCTACGATATACTTAGTCCGTATTTCTGTATTACTGTTCCTTTTTCTCACAGCGGTGAGAAGGTGTTCCCCATGGACCTGTCTGAAACAAAAACTATGCGCTGCTATAATTGGCCGGTCATCGCTTGTCCGCCACGGCCATCTGTTCGGCAACAAGCGAATTGGTCACCGAAGCAATAAGCAATGTTTTAAAGCGAAAGATTTACTGGCCGCAAACTTGCAATTTCGCCGTGGCCGTGCTCCCAGGAGGCACACGACGTCACATCGCGTTCCTCGTCGTTGCGTTCGCCTCCGCCAAAGCCACCTAGAGGTGTTTGTTTCCGCTTGCTTCGCCAGCTGCGTCGCCTGCCTGATAACATGTCGGAGGATTGAAAAGGAGAGCTCGTGTGCGCCGCAACCACAGTTGAGGCGTCAGTATGGATGGCGACAATTCTGATAAGCAGGAGGAGGCCTGGAAAGGGAACGAATCGTCCAGGAAACAGACGAACAGCGCGCCTAAAGACTGGCTAAAAGCCCCAACATAGCTAGACAATCAGACTAACCTGCACTTGCAATCAAAATTAACCAAGGCTAACCATGCTATGTCTTAGCTTTCGCTACGTTTATCCTGGCATAGCCGAGCTAAGTCACTGCCAATTTTTTCAAAGCCTTTAAGTCACCTTAACATATCTGAGAAAAAACACGTGTGCTTACTTACCTGTTTATGGTCTGCTACTTCGTTGCTTCGTAAACGGAATGTTTGCGTCGTCTACAACTTTCGCGATTTTTATTCCTTCGAGCCGCGTGAGAGCGAGAGCAGAGTGAAGGGCAGGTCGTTATCTGTTTCTATGTGTACGTTGCTTTTAGGACGTTTGCCCTTCTTTACAATGGCCTCAGTTGACCGGTAGAATACCGAGAAAAATTTAATTAGATGTTCCTCCTAGCGTGCTCTTTTGAGATATTGATTGACGTCTTTATTGGCACCTTAATGCCAGCTTGTCTGCACCGTAATCTTTCATTACCAGATGCACTAGTTGGTGCAGTCACCACTCCTATGAAAAGTTTAATTCAAGAGCGTATATAAGCAATGGGCTGCCCTATATAGATAAATAAAATTTTTAAATATGTTTTAAATCACCCATGTCATGTAGCAGAATTTCGCTTGTGCTTGATTACTCTCAGAGGCATACATGTTTTGCACAAAAAAACAAACCTGAATATTTGTATAATTAAAGAAACCGTGCTAATGAAAATTTCAACAAATTACTTGATGCAACATATTCCATTTACGAATTGTAGTTGGGGACACCTAAAGTGATACCTACTTCTAACAAATTCTCAGGATGGCACCAATTTCAAAATCTGCGTTCCTGAAGCTTCCGATTATATATATTGGTGTATCAGTAGCTTTCGAGATTCAGTGCATGAAAAGGCGTTTTGTTAAAAAGTAAATGGAACAAAGTGAATTTCTCTGGCAAGTTTGACTGCACTTATCCCGAAACTGGTGCTTGCTTCAAAATTATATCCAAGTGAATATTCCTTATGAAACGACTGACTTCCATTCATGCATTACAATATGCGTGATACAATTATTAGTTGAAGTGTAATTAGTAAAGTTTTGTCAGCCGGGAAGTTGAGCATAATAATTAGCAGTGTAAGTAATGTAGAACACTTCGACAGGATATTTAAACTCAGTATCTAAATTTGTTCGAAATACCACAGGTGATTAAAAGAACTTTCCTAACGTTAAAATTGGATATATATATATATATATATATATATATATATATATATATATATATATATATATATATATATATATATATATATATATATATATATATATATATATATATATATATATATATATATAAGGGTGTTGTTTGCGTACAAAGACATTCTATAAAAAGGCTTTGAGCATAGTCAACATATCGTTGCTTCAGAGTTTCTAGATGATGCGAGTATACTTTTTGTCTAATTACGTGAGTTTGAAAAGAATAATTTATAAAATTTCATAATTAACTAATTTATCAGCTACTTAGAGGCAGTCAGGCAATTTGAGCCCTTTTCATATTTACACCTCCCCCTTGCCGTATTTTCTCTTGTTACCCTCCTATTTGTTTTCCGTTTATTTCTTTTTCCTCCTAGTATTTATCATGCTTTATAAATTTTTCGCTCTTATTTCGTTCAATTTTCTTTTTGAGAACCCGCACAGACAAATTTCAGAGTCCCAGACTCCAGGATACCTTTTTCTGCATCTCATGCACACAGCGTCGCACCCGTTATGTATACCGTGATGACGACGCCTACGCCAAACTATTGAGGCGAACGTCCTTTGAAAGACCAATCTGCTGCCTTCCGACTGTCCTATCCATTAACCCAGACTCCGTGTCACCACCTTAACCCCTTCAAAATTAACCGACGCATTGCTGCTACGATTCTGGTGTCAATCTTAAAACTCATGTATTTTTGTTATTCGCACACTGACCGGCTGTCCGGCACTTCTAAAACTGCAAACGCACGCCGCCTACGACACGTGTTTCTGGAGGCTCTCTAACCTCTTGCTCCCCCAACAACCCACCCGCCTATGTGCTTCTTTTTTCTTCTTTGTTTTCTGTCACCTTCTCACTCTCTCGCCCTTTTCCCCTCGTCTCGGAAACCGCGCCTATAGACGTCAAACGAACGCGCTCACGTTCTTCTCGGTCTTGTCCTTTACAGCCAGCCACGAGCGACAACGACCGCACGTTGATGTCACTCTAGTATCCCGCTAGAGCTTAACTTCCGAGGATGATGAGGCCATCATCAACGGAAATAGGCCCTCCTATCGAAACATTGAGAAGCCTTACTGAAGTACCTTTATAGCTCGTGCGCTACTCCACCTGTCAGCCCCCCTTTTTGATTTTCGATTTCCTCTCTTCGATGTAATTCGGAATCACATCGCATTATAGTCGACGAAAAGCCACATGAAAAAAAGGATTTGGCGTGCATCTGCAAGATCGATGTTTTCTATTTTTATCCAGTCGCTGCACGAGTAACCAAACAAATTATACCACCATGAGCACCGTGTGAAAGAAGACAAAAATATGCAGTCAAGAAGGCACAGTCGCCCAGCGTGTGCGCCAAACGCAAAATTATTTCGCAGAAAAAAAAACATGCGCAGTGGCAAATTCGGTATGCATTCACATGCACCTTTGCAAGCCGCTTTCGTCACTACTTCTTCACTCCCTTAAACCTGAACAATACGGTGCCATCAGGTATTGCTATATTCCTGCAGGTATGATAGAACAGCATTGCTATGCAAAAGTATCCTTTTCAATTACTCTGAAATGAAGGTGTTGCACATTTGTGAGAATATGCTTAAAAACATAACTTTCAAGCACTCAACGAAGCCCCCGATATGTAAGGGCTGGTGCTCACCCTTGCTGGCATAATGTTTTACTTTTGTACTGTAAGAGCACGAAGAAGGATAAGAAGGACACAACACAAATACATGCATTATGAACTCTCAGTCGCAATGCAGATAGCTTTCCGTTGTTCTCAGTTCTAAGCACATGAAGAACTCTGGGATGTCTAAACTGTTTTAAATAATCAGATACCACGAAAAGCAACATGACGAAGCAAACATCTCGTTTGCTTCGTCTCCATCTTTCATGACATTTTATTCCTTCATGTCTCGCTATAGCCAGATCTGAGGGGAGGGGCGGTCGATTTTTATTCCAAAGTGTACACTGTGATAGGACGTCTACCTTTTTGCCTGAACCGCAAAAAGGCAGAAGGGCTCACTTAAACTCAATTGGGCGTAGAATATGGCTGAAAATTCCATTAAGCGTTCCTGCTGGCGCGGCCTTTTGGGAGTGCAGTTGACGTCTTTCTTGGCGCATTGACCCCAGGTCATTTGCATCGCATTCTCTCATTGGTACTTGCATTTAGCACCACAGTCCCTATTTAAATGACAAGTTTAGTTCCAGAGCGTACATAACCAATTGGCAGCCACACACACACACGCGCGCACACACACACGCAGACACACACACAATATATATATATATATATATATATATATATATATATATATATATATATATATATATATATATATATATATATATATATAATGGGACATTTTACTTCAGTTCGATTACATCCAAAGGCAGGCAGAATTCGCACAAAAATAATGAAGCTTTTTGCTTTGTCTAACTCCAAAATCGGGTGGCTAATGGACAGTTCAACTAATTACTTTACTGAAGATGTTGCAAAATAAAAAAAAGTTATTCAGTGAACCCGCGTATATGCCTTAATGGTCCTCATATACTAGGCACGACCATTGTAACGTGCCATTAACCACGTAGAACCAGTGGCGATGTATAGGCGGCCGAAAAAGAGAAACACATAAAGAGAAAACAAGAGGAAGTAAGAACTCATTCGAATGAGTGACAAAGTAATTTATTGAAGGTCTCACGAGAACGCAGGCTTTCACCTTCATCCTCTTTAGCATACTCTAAGGTGATTGTCAACTTTTTCATTGGTTATACAGGTAATTACGTTGTATAGAGGCGGTCGTTTTAGGGGCGCTCACTTGTGTATCAGCAGCAGAGAAAGAACAAGATATGCTCTACTAGACGCGCATACAAATTTACCTTCACCATAATGCCCGTTTGTGCAGTACAAGTTTACTGTCTCTGCCATATGGAAGAGGGTTACGTTTGGTTACTGCTTCATCGCTTCTAGGACACAGACTGAAATAATCTGAAAACGAATAAAAAATTGTAGCGTCCGCGACCTTGTTCGCCCCTTTTCAGTTTGTGCTCTGACGCCGTGGGGCTCGCTGTGCATGTTCGCGGCGTCCATAGCTTTCTGGTAACCCGCGTTCATGCAGTGAAACCTCCTTATAATTTTTTACTGTGCATCTAGCTTCAGGCTATACGCATGTGTTCGCTACGGTTTGCTCAACACCTCCTAGATATGACTCAAAGCGTTCTTGCTAGGACGGTGACGTAGCCACCATAGTCCGAAATTTTCTGGAGGTGGTGATACTTCGTGGTGGCTTTCTTTGAGCCGGAATAGATCATGCTCTTCTTTCGTGGACGTAGGAGCGACTAAAGCGGTGTATACAGCAGTTTTGGACACTTGTTAATTCGCCCCTATGAATGCCTATATCGATCGTTGCTCGCCGAGAAAAGAAACGTAAATGTATTCGGCTAAACTAAATCTACACATGATTTCCAAGCCGCAATGTCGCCTTCCACGCACGACAGTACCGTGCACAGCTCCCGGTAGCGTAATGTGCAAGACTGCTGCCAGGCCACAGCCAGACAGAAGTAACAACAAACGCCCTCTTCTTTTTATTGCGTCAGCATTGGAAGTGTCAGTGGGGTAAAAAAGTCAGTCTCGCCTGAAAGGTGAAGCAACCAATGCGATAGCAAATTAGTAGATAGCTATACGAAGTAAGGATAGTAGTTTAAGCAGCCGTCTAAACCTGTACACATTAGCTTACTAAGTTAGCATTGTTATAGCGTGTAAGCACGACTGAACGAGGACGTAGAGACAGACGCACAGAGACAGAGCCTGCCAACGTGTTTTCACTAAATTAAAAAGCATGCCGTCACGCGCGCACAGGTAAACATGAACACACCTCGCTTGATCTGCGCTCCCTTACCCCGCAACCCTTCGGTTAATAAAGCTGTTACTCACTAACTCTCGTTGGGTAGGCAGAAGAAAAAAACAAGAAAATAAACATTGCGTCTTAAGTTCAGATCGCATTCTTTTTAACGATGCTCGCCTTCGCTAACGCCTGATGGGAACACTATGGGTGTGACGTGTTTTCTGTTGCCAGTTTTCTGCTTTGTTGAATTTATTTCAATGTCGATATGCCACATACGAGAGGGCCTCGTCAGATGGCGTTGGCTTGCCGACGGTGGCTGAGGGACGTCATGCGCCGTCCTAGTTTTATGCGCAAGCGTAACTGACCAACTCTTCAAAAAATCGGGAGCACGCTTACGCTTCGCCTTGAATAGTGGAACGCAATAGCATTCAAAGATCCCTGACTGCTTACCACGCTTCCCGGCCACTGCAGCGTATGTAACCACAATGTTCACCGGGAAACACGGCCTCTTGCGTGGGCCGCGATGGATGCTATGAGCGTCCCCTTTGGAACGGGGCAGCGGGTTGCGCCACCAAGCTGTTGCTATCATACTGCCTAATGTCCTACCTAGGTTACAAAAGAAAAAAAAGCACTGTGACCTCTTACAAGATTTTCTGATCCCCTATTGCGAACTTTGCTTTTGTACAACTCCGTTTTTTGTCGTTTTCCTAGTTTTTGTTCACCAATCCTCCACACGCCTCTTACTAATCTCTATTGCGGACATATTTACTTTTCGCCTGCTCTCGCTGAATCCAAGGGCTTCAAGGAGGCCAGTGGTGCTTGGGTAGACGTCGCATTCTAATAAAACATGCTCCGTCGTATCGCTAGCTTTACCGCATCAAGCACATGCTTCTTCTTCCTTCTTACATATCGCTTCATAGGTCCTGTTCTAAGATTTCCCCACCTCGCTTTGAAAAGTAATCAGCTTCAATTTAAGTTATCATAAATTGTTTCTTTCCTGATCTCGTTTCTTCCTCTTAAGTAGTTACTCACGGTAGGTTTCTTTTACATTGCCGTCACCCATGAGATTGTTTCAGCGTCTCTGACTCTCCGCTTGACGTTCTTTGTTGCTGTGTTGCACACGTTATAGGCCGCATACTTGCTGTTAAGTTTCCTAGTTCTTTTCCTCAACTGTGAATCAATGTTTTTCCTGTACAGCTATCTCAACACTCTCCTAGCCCATTTACTTTTTTCCATATTCCTCAGTCGTTCTCTCTAATCAGTTTTACTGCGAGCATCCCTCATATCAAAACTAGTCCAGCCCATATCATCATTCACAGCTTCATTTGTAGTCTTCCCGTGCGCGCCCGATGCAAGGCATCCCCAGACCTTTCGTTCCCATCGAGTCCTGATTGTACCCCTGATTTAAAGCTAACAACCGCCTTTCCAAACGTAAATCCTGGAACTATTACACCTTTCCATACACCCCGGAGCACCTCGTACCTATCGTATCCCCATAGCGCTCTGTACTTTATTATGGCTGAATTTCTCTTCCCCTTCACTATTATTGATATTTTTTCCTGTGTTTTCATATTTCTGTTGCCTTCGTTTATCCATATACCAAGGCATTTATGTCCTCTTACCCGAGGTATTTCCTGGCCCTGTATTGCCACTGTCTGTTCACTGTTTTCATTGAATACTATAACACCTGATTTCCCAACACTAAATTTCAAACCTAAATTGTTGCCTTGCTCTCCACGGATATTAGTCAGACTTTGCAAATCACTTTGCTTGTTAGCTAGCAACACAATGTAGTCTGCATAAAATAAACCCGGAAGCTGCTGCTCAACTACTGTACCCGCCGTTTTGTATGAGAGATTAAACCTGATATTACTTCCTTGTAGCGCCCTCTCCATAGTCGCCATGTACATCATAAACAGCGGTGGGGATAAATGGCACACCTGCCTCAGTCCCTTGTTTATATCAACTTTCTCCTCGCTCCTCATCGCTACCCATTCAATGCAAACGGTATTTTCTAAGTATGTGTCTCTCAAAAGCTATAGACAATCGTCACCTCAGCCTTCCCTTTCCAGAATATCCCACAAAATGTTGCGGTCTACACTGTGATAGGCTCCTGTAATGTCTAAAAATGCCACATATAACTGTCGGCTTTTTACTTTTGATATTTAAATACACTGAGTAAGAACAAATAAGTGATCATCCAAACACCTACCGATGTTGAAGCCATTCTGAAGTTCTCCCAAAATGCCATTATTCTCCGCCCATGTTTGCAGCTTTAATTTGATTGCCAGAATGGCTAGCCTGCAATATTACCGATGTAATGGTCCATGGTCTGTACGAGTGAACTCTATTTTCTCCCCCTTACTTTTATAAATTTAATGCATTCTACTTTGTCGCCAACGGCCTGGTATTTGTCTATCTTCTAAAGTTTTTTTCACTGCTTTCACCAGAGCTTCCTTACTTTTCGGTCCTAGTTCATTAATCAGCTTAACGGAAACCTCGTCAAGCCATGTGGCTGTGCGCTTAGGTATTTTTCCTTCGGCTTTCTTCCAGTTCAAGTTTTTCAGAAACAGCTCCTTTTCCACCTGGGTCTCTTTCATGCTCTGTTTTTCTTCAAATGCAACCTCGTCATTGCCTTGGAAAAATTCGGCTCTTATTTTTCGGATGTAATTTAATCCCGCTTCCCCTTCCAGAGTGTTTCGATCTTCGTCTAGGATATGTTGTTGTATTGTCGTTGACTTCCTGCCTAATAATTTTATGTGGTTCCAAAATATTCTACGTGCTGCCTTCTTTTTCTCGCGTGTCACGATGCGGCGGAGGCCTGTGCCAGCTGGAGGAATTGCAAGGAACCGGGTGCGCCGATCCGTTGCCCCCGAGACACCAGCGTGACTGCGTGCGCAAGTGGCGGACGGCGCGCCAGGTTCGTCAATTGTAGAAACGCTGGAAAAACGATTTGAGTTTTGGCGTAACAGAAATATGTATTTTTTTTTCGCATAGTCAATTTACAGTCCCAGAGCTATCGTTTCTGTAGGTTGTGGTTATGTCGCAGTTTACGGTTTTCACACGTATTTTAGATTGAGAAACTCAATCAGTTCACTAAATTCCTTGCGTCACATGGATGGCCTCAGTATGGGTGGTTCAAAAAATATTCGTGACGAAACGACGTCCCACGCAAGACGCCGAATTTCCTGCGACACGCTCTTCTTAACGCTGTCGCGTTAAGATGCTGGGGTGAGGAATCGTGGCACCAACAGCGACTGAAATGAGCTTCGTGTATCTCTCTCTTCACCGCGAACAAAACGTCAAAAGCACTGCGCATACGAAGCTACCGGCACTACGCGCGCTCTGGAAATGTCGCACATGGATTTGAAGATGCACGCGCGGGCGCGCACTTTGGCCACGTTGCAGATCGCTTTCAAGATACGTCGCCTGCACAGCCGCGCCGTAAGCAGCAGCCGCCCGAGACGAAGCCCCCCCCCCCCCCTCCTCGCGTCAACCCCGTGGTTCATGCGCGACTGGAGAGGGGGCACATCCGGCCCTTTTGCAGTCTTTGTACTCTTTCTCGACCAGCATTAGACCTAACATTGGCCAATTCGGTGATTTTTGTTTATTCTTGGTCTGTCAGCGCTGCCTCAAACAGTGCCATCTACTTATGATTTTTGGCATTGTATGGCCTGTATCGTATCGTGTCTGACACCTGTCCTATGCATGATAAGCTGAGGGGGAGTCGTCCCACTTCTCTGTATATCGTTGCATGATCATCTGAGGGGCGTTGCCCCATTTCACTGTATAACACAACTGCCCAATAAATCTCGGGGACTGGTGCTCTGGCGACCGCAAGCATGGCACCATGCTGATACAGGCCTGTTAATATATTTAGGCTTTAGTGCACACTCTTGCCAATTCCCAGAGGTTCTGATTTTCAGCTATCAGGTGTTTGGTCCTCAGCTCTCATATGGCGGTGCCAAATGAGACCAAAGTCATGAATTTTTGCGCGATAAAAAATGTACAGTCAAAAAGTCAACTTATTCCTCAAATGGATAACAAAATTCCTCTCTTCGGTGGAATTCGGAATCACAGGTGAGCATAAACGAGGAAAAGCCACATAGAAAAAGCTTTACACTGAGCGTCCAAATAATTGGAGTCTCTGTATGTTCGCAGCCGTTATATTCAAGAGAAGAGTTTCCAATGTCAAAGATGAGTTCGATGACCAACGTGATTATTTTCTGTCTAAACCCAGGAACAAAAAATCACTGCTCACATTTCCTCGGTATCGAAAGTCCATTCTGCCTCGAGCAGGTATTATTATTATAATTATCTCGCCGCACATGTTATGCTTTTCAAAACTCCTCTAGAAAAGGTTAGACCAATGCTTAATACCGATATCCTTTTAGGCCCTGAAATCTCCCTATCGCAGGTGGCTGTGTTGACGTCGCAGAGTCTGAGCTTGCAAATATCATTAGATATTTGCGTTCCTCGGACCCAGGTACGTTTGACATTTAAGTGTGATGCAAAAAAATATGTGTGAAATCACAATCTTTTGAACGATGTGAATTTTTCTATAAAACATTCTTGAATTCCTTTATTCAAGAGGATAGCGAAAAAATCCCGTTACTTAAAAAACACTAAACACAAAAATTATTTGAGCTCCGTTAGTAAATTATATTCTAGAATGCCATAAAGCGCGACAGTGCGTACAACGCTTGTCCGTGTCTTGCGCGTGCCTTTATGGCCGTTTTCATTCCGAGTACCATCCTTCCGTTGCGAGAACTATTTGTACAGCACTAGATTCGCGATATTCAAGATGGAGTTTAGTCCTGATTTAATTTCACAGTGTGCTTGTGGCGATGTAAAGCAGCTATGTGGCGTCAGCTACAACAGCGCGTGTTGTACGACACGATTTTTGGTACGGTGTTCGAGCACCGATTGAGTTAGTCTTATGAATTAGCGCTCGTGCTCTGCCGTTTTACTTGAAAAGAATGCGACGTGTAATCATCTGAACTGTACTACAATTAAAAATCACTGCCCAAGCACTCCGTACAGATGGTTAACCAGTGAAGCTGAAACGTGCGGCCCCAGTGTTTATCACTGGGATAATGCCGACGGTTCATTAAGTGATGCCTTTGTAGGCTGTCGGATCCTCAGTAAGCAGTAGATGCTTGCGCTCGGCTGCAAGAGCCTGTTCTTGTGCCCTGACTGCTGCAGCGGCATGGCGTAGACGAGCTTGCGGTGTTCCTAATCGAAAGTTGCCTGCTCCTGAGGAGTGTGTATGACGCGTGGCCTACCCATTTTGGAGCTGCACAGAAACTGCTGCATCACGCTCGGCTGCCACCTCACTACTGGCCCAGCCAATCGCGCGCCTCTTTATCTTTTCTTTTGGCGCATGCGCATGTGGTTGCGCCGGAGCAGTTTTCGGCATCCAGGCGAAAGACGGACGGACGAATCGGTTCGCCATATATAGCTTCGCTGTAACAAACGCCGCTCGTGTAGCCGGAACGTCGTCCGTCAATCCACCCTCCGTTTCGCCTTTGTGTGGATCGGCGCGAACGCCTGCAAATCGGTTCGTATCACAAACTTTGGGGCACGAAGAATACGCATGAGCGGATCGCACGTGCACTCCGATTGGACGATGCAAAGTCTGTTACAAGCTGACAACCGTTCGGCGGAGCAAAGGTGTTCTAGATGGAAAACTTTCTTTAAGAGCAGACGACACTGGCATATTTTTATCGATGTGAGTTCAAGTTTCCACGTCATGATGAAAACGTAACTTTTAGGCTGTCACATTCTGTTCTGCGGCCACAGGTGTTGCACTGGCGCGGTCATCCACGCTCGAAGCACTGCACATTTATTTTACCTGCGCCACATTTTAAAAGCGTATCGCAATCGCATCATGCGACGTATTCTCGGATGATCCCTATCGATACGCGCTGAATTGGCTGGTTTAGATAAACCTCTCCGATCGCCCAATGTGCCGCGTACTACGTCACGCGAAAGTAATATTATCGCCTAAAGTGAATTGTCTGAGAATGCCAATATATAATATAATATGTTAGTATATTATACTATATTACTAATATAATATTGTATTATTATAAGAGTCTGCTTCGGTACTTTAAAGCATAAATCAAATTACGGGCTTTTACTTGCCAAAACCACTTTCTGATTATGAGGCACGCCGTAGTGGAGGACTCCGGAAATTTAAACCACCTGGGATTCTTTAACGTGCACTTAAATCTAAGCACACGGTTGTTCTCGCATTTCGCCCCCATCGAAATGCGGCCGCCGTGGCCGGGATTCGATCCCGCTACCTCGTGCTCCGCAGCCCAACGCCTAGCCACTCAGCAACCACGCCGGGTGATACTTCAAAGCATGAAATTCCATTTCCTTTTATATATACATATATATAACCACCAAATATGAAGTACGACTTAAAACAGGCCTTTTAGGAATTTAATGCTCGCTGCTTGTAAAGGTTCCAAACAAAATAAAACGATAGTTCGAGCAAAATAAATGGAAGATGTGCTCAATCATGGAAGAAATTCTTACCGTGTGTAAAATATGTTGTTCATAAGCGTTTAAAATGATAAAGCAAGGAATTGAAGGTTAAGCTGTGTGAGTCTACAATTCATTCATCATCAGCAGAAGCAGCAGGCTGTTTTATATCTACTGCAGAAGGAAGGCCTCTCTCTGCGATGTCCAAGTACCCCTGTCTTGCGTCACTTGAATACGACTAGAACCCGCGAATTTCCTAATTTCATTGCTTCACCTCTTCTCCTGCCATCCTCGACTGCGTTTCCTTTCTCTTGATGCCCATTCTGTAACCCTAATGGTTCAACGGTTATCTAACCTGCGGATTACATGACCTACCCAGCTCCATTTCTTACTACTGATCCCAATTAGAATATCGGGTAGGCCCGTTTGGTATCTGATCCAAACCGTCTCTTGCTCTCTCTCAAAGTTATGCCTAGCACTTGTCGTTACATCGCTCTTTGCGTGGCCCTTAACTTGATCTCAAACTTCTCGGTCAATCGCCAAGTCTCTGCGCCATATGTTAGCACCGGTAAAATGCACTGATTGTACACCTTCGTTTTCAATTATAATGGTAGGCTTCCAGTCAGGAGCTGACAATATGTGCCGTATTCAATTCAATTCATTTTTATTCTTCTATGAATTTTCTTCTCATGATCAGGGTTCCCTGTGATTAGTTGACCTAAGTAAATGTACTCCACAGATTCTAGACGCTGAATGGCGATCCTGAACTGTTGTTCCCTTGCCAATCTACTCATCATTATCTTCTGCAGATTCATATTCAATACCACTCTTACATTCTCTCTGTTAAGGTCTTCAATAATTTGTTGCAACTCGTCTGCAGTGTTGCTGAATAGAACAATGTCCTCGGCAAACCGAAGGTAGCTGAGATATTCGCCGTCAATCCTTACTCTTAAGCCTTCCCAGTTTAAGAGCTTGAAACTTCTCCCAAGCACGCAGTAAATACCATTGGAGAGATAGTGTCTCCCTGTCTGACCACTTTCTTTATAGGTATCTTTTTATTTTTCTTGCGTAGAATTTACGTAGCTGTGGAATCTGTGTAGATATTCTCCAAGGTATTTACGTAAGCAGTCTGTACTTCCTGACTACATAATGCCTCTATGGCCGCTAGTATCTCTACTGAATCAAATGCCTTTTCGTAATCTATCAAAACCATAGAGAGAGGCTTATTGTACTGTGCGGATTTCTCGATTACGTGATTAATGACACGGATGTGATCCGTAGTATAGTATCAATTCCTCAGGCCAGCCCGTTACCTTGGTGGACTAAAGTCCAGTGTTGCCCTTATTCTATCGGATATTATTTTGGTGAATATTCTATATAATACTTCGAGTAAGCTAATGGGGCTGTGATTTTTCAATTTTTTAACGTCTCCCTTTTTGTGGATTATTATAATGTTAGCATTCTTCCCGTTTTCTGGAACCATTGCAGTCTATAGACACTTCGTATAGACAGCCGAGGTTTCCCAAGCAGTATGTCTCCTCCATACTTGATTAAATCGACTGTTATTCCATCTTCTCCGGCCGCTCTTCCTCGTTTAATATCTCGCAAGGCCCTTCTGACCTCATCGCTAGCTATAGGAGTGGTTTCTGCATCCTCTGGGTACTGTACAGGTCAGTATACAATTCTACCGCTGCTGTTACTATACCGTAGAGATTGCTGATGATATTACCTTGCCTATCTTTCCGTGCATGCGTCTTGGGCTGTCCTCTGCCAAGTTTCCTTCTCCCTAATTTCAGGCTGCGTCCAATTTTTACGGCTTCTTCAGTACTTCTCACGTTATAGTTTCGAATTTCACCTCCTTTCGACTTATTGAACAGTTTGGATAGTTCCGCGAATCCTATCCTATCTCTTGAGTTGGACACTTTCATTATTTGTTGTTTCATTATTAGGTCCTTTGTTAAATGAGAGAGCTTGCTTATAGGTTGCTTTGGTGCCTTGCCTCTCACTTCAATTGCTGCCTGTGAAGCCAGCCCTGTTACAGTTTCATTGATTACCTCTAAGTCATCTTCATCTTTTTGTTCTAAGACTGTATATTTCGTTCAAAGTAAAAGCCTGAATTCGTCTGCTTTTACCCTTGCTGCCTCTAGGTTTACTGTTTCTTCTTGGTCAATTTTACTCTTTCTCTCTTCAAACTGAGGTGAATCATTGGTTCTCACTAACCTATGATGACTGCACTTTAACCCACCTATCATATCTACATCCTGCACTGTGCTAGAATCGCCAGAAAGTATGAAATCAATTTCATTTCTTCTTTTACCATTGAGGTTTTTCCAGGTCCACTTTCTGTTGCTACGCTTCCTGAAAAAGGTGTTCATTATTCGAAGCTTCTTTCTCTCTGCGAATTTTACCAGCATCTCTCCTCTAGGGTTCCTTGAATTGACGCCGTAGTTATCAATTGCTTGTTCACCAGCCTGCCTTTTTCCCTACTTTCGCATTGAAGTCGCACATTACTGCAGTATACTTAGCATGCACTTTTCTCATCGCTAATTCAAACTGATCTACTTCCTCGTCGTTGTCACTGTATATTGGAGCGTAGGCTTGTACTACCTTTACACTATACCTCTTATTAAGTTTCATTACGACCACTTCTGCTCTCTCATTAATGTTGCAGAATTCGTCAATGTTGCCCTATATATCCTTATGGACTAGGAATCCCACCTCGTGTTGCTTGTTATCTGGGAGACCTCTATAGCAGATGACATAGCCGTTATTCAGCAATTTATAAGCCTCACCAGTTCCCCTAATCTCACTAAGGCCGATGAGATCCCCAATAATGTCTCATAATTTCTGAAAGACTTATGCTTTCATTATGACTGACATGAAAGCAATATGTATGTATAACTGTCACCTTGTGCAGATACACTCATCTCATGCTTTTAATAATATTGTTATCAAACAAATAATTTCTACTGCAGAGAAAATAACTCATTTGAAATGTAAATAAATAATTACATTCTTTTTTACGGGCCAGGGTGTCCAATCTGCTCCCGTTTTCTAATTCTACATACCTCTTTGACTACTCCAACAATATACGACCCATAACCAACGTGCACAGCAATTAAGCAATACCCTCACAGGCATGCCCCCTCTCCTTTATGGCGACAAACAAGAATGATTGACTTGAGATACTTTGATGATGCCCGAATCTTCCATGCGTGTTCTGTTTTGATTATGTTCCCCCATATCAAAAATAAGCTTCCACCACATGTACATAATCCGCGAACTAATGCAAGCTCTACTCATGCTACTTTGGTGAGTTAGCCATGGAGTGGGTGTTTATGCACACCCTAGCTAGCTAATGCACCGCCACATTTGAAAAAAATGAAAACATGCATATCTTAACATAAACACAAGACCAGTAGCTGTATTTCAACATAAAGCAAGCCGTGACTATCAATTGACTAATATGTGCAACGAGTTCAGTGATTTCACGTTGGTTGAAAATATTAACGTACTATGTGGCTTTGTGCTTGCCATTCTTAATTAGTAGCTGCTTTAACAAGGACATGGCAGTGCAATGAAGTGCAGACTCATATGGTTCAAGAGAAGGCACCAGACAGAAGTGAGAAAACATTCATTGCCAATCATTATTATCATCACAAACCAACGGATAGTTTCTTTTGTGCAGCTTCGTGACTAATTTGCTATGTATTTTCCGTAAATCTACAAGGATGATGCATTCTATTATCATCTAGTCATTATATACACAAATAACCAAACAAATTGTACCGCCATGAGCCCTGTCTAAGAGAACACAGAAATTTGCAGTCAAGAAGCCAGTGGCTCAGCCTCTGTGCAGAACGTCAAATTGTTCCGCAAGAAAACGTACATAGTGTTAAATTGGGTATGCATTCACATGTACCATTCAAGTCCACACTTGACCAGCAATATTTCATTGTTCAAACTTTATTTCAGCGCCGTCTGTGTGGAGTAAAATAAGTAAATAAGCCGGAGGGAGCGGATGCACATCACGTCGGCTCCGTATTCTACGCATGTTCTTCTAGCGCAAATCGCCAAAAAGCCACCCGCTATTGCACGCCAACGGACTCAGCTCGTTCCCAGGAACAAGTGGATACCGAAAACCAGGTGGGATTCCCATTTTTCAAGCCTCTACGACAATACTTTGGCCGGACCTCGTGGCGGCAGAGCCGCGAGGCCACGCGCCGGAGCCGGCTTCCTCAACATTTGCCGATCATTTTCTCAATGATGGAAGTCACCGTAGAGGGGCGCAGCATATCCCAGGATGAAATGGATACAAGCAAGGGATGGAAGGAAGTCAGACACAAAAGATCAGACCGGCGTACCTCCCAACATCGCGAGAGCACCTTGTCGCCGACGCGGCTCGACAAGCGCAACAATAACCCATGGAAAGGCCGGCTAGAGCAAATACGCAAGGCAAGCAGAATGCCACATTTGCCAAGAGGTGATTACAAGGTTGTGATCAGACCACTTGGAGGACTCAAATTATCCGAGCACGGTATAGTTCCCCTCACAGCTGCGGTACAAGATGCGGCAGGTATTCCTCGAGACGAAAGGGAGGAGGACATTGTCTGCCCCAACAATTATCAAAATATCCTCATCGTCAGTACCTCGGATCAAGAGCGGGCAAACAAATATCAGGAAGTAGCACGTATCAAGATTCAAGACAAGTTTTACGAGACCAATGCTTACGAGACAGCGCCTGACATGACGGCCAAAGGAGTCATCAGAGGAATCCCACTCAACGAGGGCCCAAGAGACATCACAGCAGCGGTGGTTACGAGTAAAAACCCAACGGCGATAGCAGCAAAAAGGCTCAGTAACACTACCACAGTGATTGTGCTCTTTGAAGGACACAAAGTGCCCACGTACGTCCGATACAGGGCAGCGCTACTCCCTTGCTCCCTGTACAGGAAACAAGTGGATTTCTGTCACCAATGCAACAGACTTGGACATAGAGGAGATGTATGTCCCAACCCTGACAACAAGATTTGTGCGGGATGTGGAACATCAAACCCAGATAAAGACCACAGGTGCCAACCTAAATGTCAGTTATGCGGCGAGGACCATCCGACCGCAGACAAGACGTGCAAAGCCAAATTCAAGAAGCCCTTCATTGTTAAACAGAGACAATGGCACAGACTGCAACGACAACGACAAGAACATGAAGACGCTATCTCAAGAGAAGACAGAGCAGAGTCTCGCGGAACGCTTGGCCTCCTAAACGCCAGGGAACGACGCTCCAGATCGAGAACAAGGTCTCCATCCACCACCAGATCCTTATCCCGGTCCGGCTCCAGGACACGGGGTACACGATCCAGATCCAGGTCCAGAACTAGGCCATCCTCTTCAGCAAACCAGACTAACACGGTGAGCTGGGCAGACGTGGTCGATGGCGTGCGCCCGGGGGCTGGTGGGGAGACTGCCATTAATAACGAGATCAAGCAACTAAAACACGAGAACGCACAGTTGAGGATTTTGCTAGCACGTATGAGCGATGAAATCAAAATTCTCAAGGAAGGAAAAAACCAAATAAATCAGGTAACTCCCGCTCCACAGGCGAGCACGAAAGAGCCATTTGAAATTCCGGACAATAAGATGGACGAAGGGGATGACCCCCCTCCACTCAAACGCAAGGCCCAAGCCATCAGTGATAAACAAGATAACGCAGTGGTAGATAAAGCATTAGCCGATATTCAAAAGAGCCTAGGAGAAATACAAAAGTCAAATGAAAAACGGGACGAATTGATGAATCAAATGGCTAAGGCGATAGCAGCAATTATGAGTAGATTAGACATCCTAGAGGCAAACCACTCACCAGGTAATGGACTCCCCTCCGTTGCGTCAGAAGCACCACAATCCTTACCTACTTCACAACCACATAATTATATAAGATCAGCTTCTCTCCAACCTCCCGTCTCCCTCCCATGGTCGCACCCGAAATGAGGCGCGCTAAAGAAGGGTTCAGGATATGGCAGTGGAATTGTAGAAGTTACGAAAACAAAAAGTCAGTTTTGCAGCAGTATTTGAAAGACAAAGATACACCGGACGTCATAATTCTGCAGGAAACACACGGGATTGCGAAGCTAGCAGGATACAGATCTTTTGGCTATGCCGAAGGGGACACCACGGCATTAACTACGCTGGTAAAAAGAAACATAACTTGCATGCAGCACAACACAGGAATAACGCACATTGACAATATTCTATTGGAACTCATCCCACAAAAAAAGACAGGACATAGCTTATTTATTCTCAATATTTATAGTAACCCCATGCTACATAAGCACAAATTCAAGAACCTATTCCAGAAAACACTCAGACTTGCTGGAGAAAATCCGGTAGTTATAGGAGGAGACTTCAATGCCCCACACACCACGTGGGGATACTTATATACCAGAGCAAAAGGAAGGGACTTATGGAACGACTCGCAAGAATTAGGCCTCACGCTCGTCACAGACCCCGCCACTCCAACCAGAGTAGGCACGGCGCTAAACAGGGACACAACCCCAGACCTAACCTTTACCAAGAATATTGAAAAGGCGACGTGGCACAACACACTGGAAGATTTGGGTAGTGACCACCGCATATTAGAGTTACACGTCAGAGAAGGGCCGAATAGACCCAAGGAACGACAAATTAAATTAGTAGACTGGGAACTATTTCGTAGAACACGAGAGAAGACACAGCAACGATCAATCGCAGACATATAACAATGGACTAAGGAGCTCAGTGATGACGTCAAAGCTGCCACAAAAATAGCACCACCTGAATCTAACTTGGATAAATGCGACAGCAGACTTCTCCACATGTGGAAACCTAAGCAGTCGCTTCAGAATAGACTTAGCGGTCAGAAGCATAACAGAAAGTTAAGAAAGCGCATAGCACTCCTCAACAAAAAAATAGAAGAACATGCTAAGCAATTGACCAAACAACAATGGGACGAGATATGTAATTCCATGGATGGACAATTAAGCACCGGCAAAACGTGGCACATGCTCAGGTTCCTGCTTGACCATGACAATAACAAGAAAAATCACATGCAAGCCATTAATAAGTTAATACACGCATATGAGGGTACAGAAGAGGAATTTCTCAATGAATTACAGCAGAAATACTTAAAACAGGCACCCCCTTGCATCTATCCTATCTACAGCGGGAATACAAACGCAAAATTAGACGAGGAACTCACGGAGGCAGAAATCCGCGCGGCCCTACAAAAGTTAAACACCAAATCCGCCCCAGGTCCAGACGGTATAACCAACAAGACTCTCAGGAACCTGGATGATGAATCGATAGCCAAACTAACAGAATACATAAACGAGTGTTGGGTAAAGGGAGAAGTGCCAGCTCAATGGAAGAAAGCGACGATAACGCTTATTCCAAAACCTGGTAAGAAGCTTGAAATAGACAACCTCAGACCAATCTCCCTAACATCCTGCGTCGGAAAATTAATGGAACATGTCATTTTAAACAGAGTAGACAACTTCTTAGAGGATAATAACATATACCCAGATACAATGATAGGATTTCGCAAAAATCTTTCGACACAAGATGCGATGCTCCAACTTAAGCATCAGATAATCGATTATAACACGCGCTCGACAAGGGCCATCTTGGGCCTTGATCTTAAAAAAGCTTTCGATAATGCCAACCACGCAACCATATTGGAAAACATCGAGCGAATAGGACTAGGGCAACGGACGTATAACTACATCAAGAGCTTCCTATCAGACAGGAAAGCAGTCATCTCCGTCGGAGGGCTCAAGTCGCCCGAGATCGACATAGGCGGGGCCGGCACGCCGCAAGGCGCTGTCATTTCGCCGATGCTGTTTAATCTCGTCTTGATGGGACTCCCCGAAAAATTAAATCACATAGAGTCCCTGAATCACACAATCTACGCGGACGATATTACTATCTGGACCTGTGATGGCAGCGACGGATCAATAGAACAACGACTCCAGACTGCAATTAAAGCAGTAGAGGAACACCTCATAGGAACAGGCCTCACATGCTCTGCAGAGAAATCTGAACTTCTATTGTACCGCCCCACACGTAGAGGCAGGCCTCCCAAAGGATACGACAGAAACAAGGCTCATGAGGAAATCAAGCTACACACCAAGAACGGGCGGAATATCCCAATAGTCAACCAGCTCAAAGTGCTGGGTCTGGTAATCGAGAACAAAGGCACAAATAGGGAAACCGTAAAGAAATTAGACACAAAGGTAACAAACACCATGAGATTAATCAAACGAATTACTAACAAGCACCAAGGTATGAAGGAAGAAAGTATCATACGGCTTATACAATCATTCGTAATCAGTCAGATCACATACATAGCAGCCTTCCACAATTGGTTTGCAGCTGAAAAGCGTAAAATTAACAACATGATAAAAAAAGCATACAAACTAGCTCTAGGGATTCCCATCAGTACGAGCACGGATCTCTTGCTAAAGTTAGGACTCCACAACACACTGGACGAACTCATAGAAGCACAACAAACATCTCAAGCAGAGAGACTAACCAAAACCAAAACGGGACGGCATATACTAAGCAAACTAGGAATGAATTATCACAATCTATACGGGGAAAAGAGGACGATAACGAGAGAAATTCGTGACAAACTCCTAGTACCAAATATACCCAAGAACATGCATCCAGGTTACAACGACGGCAGACGCAAGAGTAGAACAGAGAAAATTATCCGAAGCTTTGGGTCAGACGACAGAGCAATCTTCGTAGACGCGGCTGAATACCCAGACAGAAATAGCTATGTAGCAGTAATCGTAGATCACACCCAAAAACCCCTTACAAGCGTATCAGTTAATACCAAACATTCCGAGACCGCAGAGGAGGTAGCCATTGCACTAGCATTGGTCTCCACGAATGCTCAATACATCATAAGCGATTCTCAAGCGGCCATTAGAAATTATGCAAAAGGTAGGATCTCTCCTGAGGCATGGCACATCATCAGAGTCAATGAAGCGAAATTCTCCGATGCAGAGAAGAACGGCAGGCAATTGCTCTGGTTCCCAGCGCATACGACTCCAGACATTCCCGCAGTCAACCTCAACGAGGTAGCACACCGCGAAGCTCGAGGTCTTACTCGCCGAGCTGAGCAAAGAGTGACTTCCATCGGTCAGGAGAACGCGGAGGAGGAAATCTGGAGAGAAAAAGATATATTAACAAGATTTAGTGATATTACCAAATTCTATCAAAATCGGAGGCGAGTATTACCACCGCCTCACACTAAACTGAACAGAGCTGAGTCCGTTACTTGGAGGCGACTACAAACAGAAACTTATACGAGTCCCGTGCAGCTAAAAACTTTCTACCCCGATATATACGAGAGTGATATGTGCAAGCTATGCAAGTCTGTTAGAGCCACCCTTCAACACATGTTGTGGGGATGTGAAATATACCAAAATAAAATGGAAGTCTCCCCAGAAAATCTACGGGCGCGGTGGTCGGCCGTGCTGCTCAGCTCAGAACTCCAAGACCAACTTTGGGCCGTCCAGCGAGCCAAAGAAGCCGCACGGGAGCAGCAGCTCCCAGTGGCCATCTAGGCGGCCCCAGGCCCGGGCCTCCCAATCGCCGGATTCCAAATAAAGTTATCACATCACATCACACATCAAAGCTGTGGTGATTCAGTACACTGAGAGCAACGTTTCACGTGGCTTCGGTTGATTACGTGGCTCATGTTGATCCTACATATGGGTCATCTACTTATTAGCCGTTCTCTACTTGTTCACTATTTTGCACCTGAACGATACAGTACCACCAGGTACTGCTGTAATCCGGTAGGCATGATAGAGTATCATGACTTCACAAAAGTATCCCTTTGCGTCATTCTGAAGTGAAACTGGTACACATTGGTCATCAGGATATGCTTGAAAACATAACTGTCAAGCATTCAAGAAAGCCCCTGAAATGTAAGGGTTGATGCATAGCATTGCTGGCGTGATATCTTACTTTTATAGTGCGAGAGCACAAAGAAAGACAGGAAGGACACAACACAAATACTTGCATTAAGGGCACCCAGACTCAATGCAGGTATTTTTCTGTTTTCCTTGGCTCTAAACATCTGATGAAATCTGTTATGTCCAAACTTGCTGATATAAATGAGATAACACGAAGACCAACACACCACTCAGGTGCACACTTTTTTTACATCAGTTTTTTCTACTGCAGGTGAAATATACATGTACACTGTTTGTAGCTGCAAACAGCATGCATTTCACATTTACAGCTTGGAATTATCAGCGAAAAGGATGTTCTCATGTGTCAGACATTCATATTATTACTCGTCCAGTGGTTACTAATCCAATCATCCTCACAATGATGGCTATATTTTGTGCAACAGTAGCATATTCATAAAAGACTTCTACACGCAACATCCGTTTTGCGCCTCTTCTTTGATATTCTAAACTCCGACACAGAATAAAAAAAATCTAGACTGGAATATTTCTTTACTTCAATATTCAAGAGGCACGCAGGTTTTCGGTTTTTTTTCCACGTCTCCATTTTCCATACATGGTATAAAGTATATGTTCTTAATCTCTGCATCTAATTCCAGTGTTTATTTTTTAACGTGAAAACTCTTTGTTTAATGTATCTTTACCATCATCTTTTCTAACATTTCCATAACTTCTCTCTGCTCTGCGTGCACAGACATCCTTCAGTGGAGGTATCTGTGCTGTGCCTTCATTAGTGCAGTAAATATTGAGAAAGTAGTGAGTTCGCAAAATAGAAAGCCTAATAAATGTATACAAGAGCACTGCATACAACACCATCATGACAAACCAACTGAGGTAGGAGTAGTACTCTAAAGCTTAGTTCCCACATGGGCTGTCGCACGGTTGTCATCGATATGCTCACGAATGTTTGTGTCATTCGAATTTCAAGTGATGAGTGATGGTCGCATAAGTGCAAAATTTTCGTCGCTGTCTGTAAATGTCCTAACTACAAGTAGCGGGTTGAGCTGCGTGATTACTAGTGCAGCCGAAATGATGTATCATACACAGCTCCCGTGCACAGTCTGATTGGCCAACAGCGTGCAGGAACTGATCTTTGGGCTATTGGTTTGGATGTAGCTTTCCACTAAATTGACTATTGAAGCAGAAAATTTCACTTGCTTATTTGCTAGAAAGCCCCGAGTGGAACAGAGCCTAGAACCCATTACACCAAACGCAGTCCTGTATGACTGAAGAGCAACATGTGACAAAATGACGAGCAGTGTAATTCATTTCACTGTTGCACGAAGTAGTGTAGGTGCGTAATGTATTTCAATGCTGGTATATTAAAACAATTCAGAGTTGTTTATATGACATAATCAACAAGTCCATTTGACAACTCTAATACGCGACGCCAAAGGATAAATAAAGCACTGCTGTCTCAGGTACTGTGATTGCCCTCAATTGTGCTTTCTCACAAGCAGTGACTTGCATACGTTGCAGAAAAAGGTAAATGACTGTAATTACGCGAACTTCATTCAAAACTGTGATTGATAACAGTTAGCAATTACTGCCCCACAACATTAATTGAATAATTACTAAAACGTCATCATCGTCATCATCATTATCATCAGCCTGGTTAAGACCACTGCAGGGCAAAGGCCTCTCCCATACTTCTCCAATTACCCCGGTCATGTACTAATTGTGGCCATGTTGTCCCTGAAAACTTATTCTCATCCGCCCACCTAACTTTCTGCCGCCCCCTGCTACGCTTCCCTTCCCTTGGAATCCAGTCCGTAACCCTTAATGACCATCGGTTATCTTCCCTCCTTATTACATGTCCTGCCCAAGCCCATTTCTTTTTCTTGATTTCAACTAAGATGTCATTAACTCGCGTTCGTTCCCTCACCCAATCTGCTCTTTTCTTATCTCTTAAAGTTACAACCATCATTTTTCTTTCCATAGCTCGTTGCGTCGTCCTCAATTTCAGTAGAACCCTTTTCGTAAACCTCTATGTTTCTGCCCCGTACGTGAGTACTGGTGAGACGCAGCTGTTATACATTTTTCTCTTGAGGGATAATGGCAACCTGCTCTTCATGATCTGAGAAAGCTTGCCAAACGCACCCGAGCCTATTCTTATTCCTCTGGTTATTTCAGTCTCATGATCCGGATCCGTGGCCACTACCTGCCCTAAGTAGATGTATTCCCTTACCACTTCCAGTGCCTCACTACCTATCGTAAACTGCTGTTCTCTTCCGAGACTGTTAAACATTACTTTAGTTTTCTGCAGATTAATTTTTGGACCCACTCTTCTGCTTTGCCTTTCCAGGTCAGTGAGCATGCATTGCAATTGGTCCCCTGAGTTACTAAGCAAGGCAATATCATCAGCGGATCGCAAGTTGCTAAGGTATTCTCCAATAACTGTTATCCCCAATTCTTCCCGATCCAGGTCTCTGAATACCTCCTGTAAACACATTGTGAATAGCATTGGAGAGATCATATCTCCCTGCCTGACGGCTTTTTCTATTGGGATTTTGTTGCTTTCTTTGTTGCTTTCCTCTAGCCATAGTAAACACCGAAGGAGACGGCCTGGTAAATCAGACAGATTTTCTAAGTGAGCACTTTGAACAAATCTTGACTGCATCGCGCTACACACACACACTTTCCTGCGGTTCAAAGAAAACGCCGAGCGACGCCACCTTCAACGCACATGTGGAAGAAATGGAGTGTACAATCGCCCGTTGTGCTTAGCTGAACTTGAGGCATTTCTCAGTTGTTGCAGACACGTCACCACGTCATTATCGCATTATTTATGAAATGATCAAACACGTACACCTAGAAACTCTTAAAACACTTCTCTCTCTTTCCAATGCCCTGTGGGCACCTGAATATATTCAATCTGCTTTCAAAAAACCTATTGTTACCCCCCATACTTATAAAAGGGAAGGACCCGTCCTTGGCCAGCAGTTACAGACCAATAGCCCTAACAAGCTGTCTGTACAAGCTCTTCCGAACAAATATAAAGTGGTGCCTAATCTGTTTTTTAGAAAAGGAACAAAATAGTAGACCTCTTTCAGGATTGTTTCCGAAAAAGTTGGTCCACGACATACCACCTCGTTTGCGTTGAGGCCAACATCAGGGATGCCTTTATACATAAACCGTTCCTTCTCTCACTGTTTGTCGACCTGGAGAAGGCATACGACACGACATGGCGTTTCGGTATTCGTAGGGACCTTCCCGCAATGGGTGTCCAGGGCAACATGCTGGACATAATCGAAAGCTATCTCTCTGATTGCACATCTCGTGTAAGAGTAGGCAACAGTTTGCCTAGAACATTCATCCAGTAGACTGGTGTGCCGCATGGAGGCCGGCTTTCTTGCACATCTCTCTCGCAAAAATTAATTCACTTCATACAGTCATTCCACACTCCATGTTTTCTTCTGCATATGCCGACGAAGAGCAGATAGGCTTTAAATTATGCAATATTGCTATCTACGAATGCCAAGTGCAGCTTGGTTTAAACAAATTATCTAAATCGAGGGATGAAAATGGGTTTAAAGTGAATACGCATCACAGTACTTACGTGCTCTTCTCCAAAAAGAGATGCGTAACACAAATTCCTAATATTTTTATCAATGGAGATCAACTCATTCTTAGAAGTGAGCATAAATTCTTAGGTGTAATCTTGTATTCAAAAAACACTGTTTATACCCTATATCCAGTTTCTCTGGACGAAATGCATGAAAACAATGAACCTCCTAAAACTTTTGTCAGGAACCAGATGGGTAGCGACAGGAAGTGCTTACTGGGACCTGTACAAGAGCCATGTACGTAAAGGTTTAGGCTATGGTGCCGTAGTGTATCATTGTGCCACACCGTGCGCGTTCACGATACTGGATCCGATTCATCATTTGGCATCCGCCTGGTCATAGATGCGTTGACGGCAAGTCCTGTGCAAAGCCTCTAATGGAATCGAATGAGGGGTCACTTGCAAACGTCATACTGTAGCTTTACATAATTATATGATGAGGTACACATACACCCTGAACGTACGTGTTACGCTACTATAAATGCTATGGCATGCGCCACACTGTTTCGCAATCGATCCACACTATAGGAGCTCATGTCACTGCATGTGATAAAGTTCAATGATGAAACAGTTGTCCCACTTTTAGATCGTTGTGTATAAAAAAATTACCCTACCCAGTGCCATTATAATCACTGACTCTAAGTGTAGTAACGTCCTTAATGTCATTACGCAAAAACAAAAATCCTGTACTCAACTAGGTTTATTCACTTCTGTGCACTGCATACACCTCAGGCCACCTTGATGTGATGTACTGGGTGCCCGACCACGAAGGCATCAAGGGGAACGTGTTAACAAACCACATGGCTATATCTGTTACAGGGAAAGCAAGCAACTTTTTCATACCAGTCCATGTGACAGACTTGAAGCATTTTCGTTCCAGAAAAATTAAGACATATTCGCAACGAATTTGGGGCATTGAAACGTCGAATAAGCCTCAGTTCGGTAATTTGGGACCATAAACGAAAATACGTGAAGTGAAAAAATTCTTTAGGGGGGTCGACTTAGGATACGCCATACCTATGGGACCCGCTCTTACTTGCTGTCTGGTAGTGAACTTGACGTCTGCGCAAAATCTGGAGAAACGCTGAAGTCCTACATGTGCTGATAGAGTGCCGTGAATCGGAATCCCAAAAAAAAACTTTATTCTAGCTCACAGACAGAATATTCCTCTTCATCCAGCAATGCTCCCTCATGTGGACTCAATTTTCAGCAGGAAACCATATTTAAAAAATTTAAGTGATGCTCATTCATTGCAAGTTCCACACCCTATGAATTCGTAGCATGACCTCTCAACAGAGGTTACTGCTGCAATATTATGAGAAGTCAAAAAGCAAGGACACCAAGCAAAACATAGGGGAAAAAACTTCTACTTACTATAGATAAATTAATGGCAATGAAAGTGGGTGAAAAAACAACTTGCCGCAGGTGGGGAACGATCCCACGTTTTCGCAATAAGTGTGCGATGCTCTAACCAATTGAGCTACCGCGACGCCGTTTCCCCATCCACTTTCTTGGGTACTTATGCTTCCTGCTAGAACTCTGGGAATGTTATCCAGCGCCACCCACTCACAAGCCTTGGAGGCAGATGTGGAAGATCTTTTCTGCCGCAGGCGTCACGAGTACGTGATCCTTTTGTGTGAAGGCAACTGGTCAATAAACCCAGACGTGCTACCTGAAGGCACCAATGTTGCCGTATTCGAGATCCTCGTTATGTAATGAACGAGAAGAAAGGTGGTTTAACCGAAAGGCCCGATTTTTATTAACCATAAGGAGCCAACAATGACACCAAGGCCAACAAAGAGAAATTACTTGTACTTACGAATTCAATTAAAGAAACTATAAACATGGCAATATATATATATATATATATATATATATATATATATATATATATATATATATATATCGTACCAACCGAGGACGACGCACTCTGGAAGACGACCAAGGTAAACGGTCGTTTCCTGACGGCACTCCGGCAAATTTGTATGAAAGAAACTGCAGTTCCGATGATGGATGAGCGACGTCATCGGGAAAATAAACTGGTTACAGGGATTTTATTGTTTTATTTCTTCCTTATTTCATTCACTTCAAGATACAGGGTCGACTTATATTCCGATTTATACGGTAGATAGGTCCGCGTGGTGCACAACGTCGCTAATTCACTGTGTGACTGCATCACAACGAGAACTGGCGGCAAATGTTTTGACAACCAACTATTTGACGTGTGCCGGTTGCATCATCATCGTCACTGAAACTAACCCTCTACAAAACATTAGTTCGCTACAAACTAGAATAGGCATGCGCCATTCGGGGCCCCGCTAACATTAGTCATAAACAGCATAGAAGCCATTCAAAACCGTGCAGCGCGTGTCATCTTATCAAACTACTCCCGATATGCTCGCGTTACCTCAATGAAAGCTACACTTGACATGCCAGAACTTTCTTTCCGTAGTAGATGCTTACGCCTTTCACTTTTCCATAAAATCTACCACCACAGCCCTTTGTTGAAAGAACAGCTTATCGCCCAACCGTCATACATATCATTTCGCTCTGACCACAGTTTCAAAGTTGGTGTGCCGTCTTCACGTACTAAACTTTGTAGTAATGCATTCATCTCTAGAACAAGCAAAGATTGGAACCAGCTTCCCGCCACCGTTGCAGCCATTCTGAATACCGACACCTTCAAAACCAGCATTATGGAAACGCCACACTGAATATGTCTTTGCAGTGTGCACAATTTTTTATGGTCACCCACTCCTTTTTGTAATCCCTTTGGGCATTGAAATTATCTTAAATAAATAAATAAATAAATAAATAAATAAATAAATAAATAAATAAATAAATAAATCATGCTGCGAGGTCGCCGGCGATGTGTGACGCGACTAAGTAGAGGGTAAAAATCTCTTGCGCTTCGACTTTCGTGCCACTCAGCCATGGCTAAGCGCTTTAACTCTGATCGGAGCAGGCTGCTTGCGCATTCGGCTAAAACAGTTTGAAACTGCGGATAACATTAATTACTTCCATTGCTACCACCACGCAACGTAAGTCTTGCGCAAAATGGTGCGTAAACGCGCACGTCGTCTTAACTTTATTTAGGTTTGGCCACCCAGTTTTCCAGTAAAGTGGAAAACGAGCTCAAAAACACGGCCACACCGGTGACGGGCGGTGCTGGAAAAGGCAACTGCGTCTCCGAGCTCTTCAGTGAAGAGATGGTTTTTACCCAGTTCTGGCCTTCTACCTTTGGCGTCCCACGGGCATGGTGTTAAAATCCTGCACCATTCTTACAGATTACGCTACTTAGCGTTTGCGAGAAACTTGATCTATAGGCATCATAGTATCCGACATTGCATCACGATGACATGACTAATAACTGTAGAGATGGCCTGCCGGCACAGAAACGCGAATATTTTGTGTTGCAATACGTTTATTATGTTCGAGAGCCAGGTGATGTGCAGTAGTGCTGGAGCATGAAAGGATATACTCCCACGTGGACAAAAGCACCCAGCATTAGGTCTTCTAACGACCATCAGGGGAGGTTTCGTTTTGCTTAGCTGTCAACTCCATGTATGTTTTATAGCCCCTGGAAGGAAAAAGATTGAAAGTGTAATAGTGAGAAAATGAAGATGGTTTTCTAAGAGCGCATACATGTATATGTAGCAAGAGAGAGAGAGAAACCTGTTGAAGGAACCCTCACTTAGTAATTAACTGCAGATTGGAGTTCAGGTAAGAGAAGAGTAATCTACAGGTACCGCTTGCCACGCTAGATGACTATACGTTGCGTTATACTGGGAACATTTTGCGTACTAAAATAGATGAGCGAGAAAAGTAAATATTGCTCGAATACAAATTTGGCGTTCCCTCCAAATTTCACCCGTAACATGCACTTTAATATAGTAGTTATCGCAATTATATACGGGCCTGTTTTATTGTAGAGCTTCGGTGATATTTTACAGACGACAAAGAACATCACTCATGTTTTCATAGCCTCTGCGGAAGCCTCATCTTATGATATCTTATGATATACAAATTCATTTGTCTGCAATTACCCTATGTCGGCTTCCTGTACACCATTTGCATGCAACGTACGCAGTGTTTGACCTTTTTCTCTAAGTTCCGCGGGCACCGACGTCGTTCCGGGAAGTTTCGAAAATCGCTGGTGACCACGTTTACTGAGTGTAGCGATCCCGGATGAACTAATGCAGAAGACGACAAAGAGGAAGACGAAAATGAAGACATGTAGGACCGTAATGGCTGTGGAAGAGTATAATTAATATCTTGAAATCTTTTATCGTCTGGTGGAACTTGTCCAGAACTTGTCAGTTTTTGTAATTCTGTTGATTATGTTCAGAAATTAAGGGACACCGTAAACGTGCGCATTGCTCTGCTCTTAAAATGCAGCTCTCAAGCCTAGCTATAAAGCGCATAGTGTTATTTTAATTACGAGCATATATGTCAAGCAAGCTAAGATCTACCATCGCGATTTGGAAAAGGACATTGTATTTCAATGGCTGTTTGTTCATTGTGACACTGTAAGCACTCATCTCGCCGACGCAGCTGCCAGATCGGCTTTTGACAGCGCGCCAGGCCATTTGATTTCACTATCATGCGTGGACGCTGCCGTGCAGATTAACACAATGCTTCAAACATCATGCTTGCTTTCAGAAGGATCTGGCGATTTGCAATGGTAGCTTGCGCAACGCTCATCTATTAGTCGGCTACAATTACCAGCAGATTTCTTTCTTTAGGCCGCAGCATTGCTCTGTATCTTAAGCTGCTGGACACAACTTCACATTCCTTCGTAATTTAAATGGCTGGCTTCCCCATGTGAGATCATTGCAAATGTAAACAGACAATCGAGCACCTCTTCATCCACAGCTCCTGCTGCCTCGTCTATGTAATGTCCGTATCACAGGAGTGCGATAAGCCGACAGAGAAAGTACTATTTGAATGACGTCTCGAGGCCTGTTTGAGGAAGAATTAGGGGAAGCAGAATATGGCTTTATATATAAAGCCATATTCTAAAGCCGTCTTTATATGGAACCTTCTTGTTCAAAGCTCATAGTCGGTTGTGGTCGGATCTAGTTATCCACGGACGCCACTGTCTTAGGCAATGGTGGTTGACCTGGAATATCTTTAGTGCAGGGCATTCCCTCAGCTGGGAAATGAACAGTTGAAGCGTCCTCCCGTGCGCACACAGAAAATTTGTACTGCAGTAATGATGGGCTAGCGGTCGCGGTCGTTGCGCTGCCACAGCTACTTTCATAAGGCATTGATGTCGCCTGTAATGGCGTAATCATTTCTCGCCTTGGTTATGACCCAGGTTTACCCTACGCGGAGAGTGTCGTCGGGATCAGAAGTTGAAGCCAGTCTCGGCGGCGTTTTTTGAGGTAACGCCGTTCCTATTCAGGGCTGTACGGCGAGCTCATAAGTTGCGCGTGGTGACTGAGTAGTGACTCGCTTGACAGCCCGTGTACTCGCTCGTTGCCGGGTTTTCCAGCGTGACCCGATGGTGGTGGTGTTGCACCAGGCTGGGTTGGCCTTGCATGCTTGGCAGGCATTTGCATTGAATATCTCATACATTATTATCAAGAGTGTCAGCACACATTCATTGAACATCCTGGGAGAACTGATCACAAAACTGATAACGTGTAGAGGCACGCATCTGAGATTTACGATGGGTCGGCCTGTCCCCGCGAGAACAGCCGACGCAGATAGCCGCCACCGACAGCGACACCATCTGACGTCGCTCCATTATCCATTTAAAGCTAACCCGCCAAGGATGACAAGGCCGATTTTGACAAAAGAAGGTACAGTTATGGAAACGTTGGTCAGCCGGTCTGAGGCATTTTACACATGTTACTTGAACTTGATATTCCAAACATTGCGCGCAGGTGGATCTATAGTTATAACACGATACAGTCAGGTGCTTCTTAGTATGACCTTGAGCCACAACGCAGATGTAGAGCTTCGTAGAGCGCCCCGAAAATGGATGCCCGGATCGCGTCTCAGCTTGCTACGGATTCTTTACACAGGCTGGACGTTATAGCGTTTTCTGAATAAGATACTGGAATCGTGACCTCATCCGTCACTGGCACAGAGAGCTGTTTGCACACAAGTGCCGTTCTTGAAGTGCAGCGGCCTGAGTTGACTGTTTAGTACCTCCTACGCATCCTCCCGCGTGCACAACGCATTCACATACACCCTCTTACCCAATTAAGTTTCCCATTTCCCTTACCTCCAGCGTAGGGTAGCAAATTGGACGCTCGTCGGATTGATCTTCCTGCCTTTTCACCCCTTGCTTTTGCTCCTCCTTCGGGGCTCTCAGTTTCGGGACACACCTTAGCATTTCGCGCGCAAGGAGCGGCAGCTTTCTCATGACCTACTTTATCGCTTTATATTAATTCTCGTAAAATGCACCTGTATGCGACGTTGACCTGGTAAGCGGTGGTGTTGCATCTTGGAGGTATGTATAAGTCGTGCGATGCCATGTGGTTTTCCGAATAAATCGCAATGCATCTTTCTTGAATAAGCGATTGGGTTTTCGTTGATTGTCCGTACCAGGCGAGTGCTTTCCGAAATTGCTTGAAGTCCCGGCTCTGTTGTCGCCAACTTTCATGGAGGCCGAGATTATCGGTGCGTGGAGCCTCAGCGAAGATAAGCCCTGAAAGCTACACGTGCCCTAATAACACGTTTAATATCAATGAACCTCAAAGGCCTTTGCACATTGTGTGTTGTAGTTGTTCGGGCGGTTTATCTTCCGGCTTGCCTTTTCCTTATTTTTCTCCCCCTCCCATATGCAATATATGAAACCAGAGAGTTGTTTGGTGCACCTCCTAACATTATTGTTTGTTTTTCATCTCTCCGCTCTTTGGTCTTTCACTGAATACTCTTTCACGCGTATGCGTATACCAAGTCCTTTCGCTCTTCGAAAAAAAGTCATGATTTTAAGGTAACTCAAGTTCTCGTCAAACAAACGTACCTCCTATATGAATACAACAATCAAAATTACATAGAATACTTATTTCACATCCCTTTTACAAGCCTGATATACAATGCTTGAAACTTTCATTAGAACACTACTAAGATTCATAAAGGAAATGCAAACTTGTCAGGTAATGCGACTCACCCACACATGAGGAGGCATAAAGAGGGGAGGTTATAAAAATTCGTATCCTCCGTTCTGTTGGTTGGCTTTGAGCAAACGCAGTATGCTTCACATAGACCTGAAGTCTTGTTGTAAAAGTAGGCCTCAAAGGCGTTATCTGGTCTGTCGCATAGCGATTCTTCCTTATATTCGTAATCAGACCAGTTGTCATTGCTTTGTATGGGGATCGATTTACTACCAGGGCAGGCGCCCGCTGGTTCGGCGGTGCAGGAGGGAGCATCTTGGTCTAAATACATGCATTTGAAAAAGAAAAATTTGTCATTACCGACTCTCCTACCTTGACACTATTGAACAATTTTGCTGTGAGCCGTATAAACTGTATAGAGCACAAAGACAACCACTGTCTCGTCCCTTCTTTTTCGTTTGTCCACGGTGTTTGAGCTGAATTGTTTACCTTAAAATACTATGTAGCAACTAACCCTTATCAAAGTTTTATTGTTTAAAGCGAACTTTCGGTTACCTGGCTCTGAAATTGTTGTCAACTTAGGCGAACTCTCAGTATGTTCATAATCAGGGCTATCTACATCTTCTGTAACCATCAATTTATTCGAGACATATAAGTATTTGTTCCAAATAGTCGTATGGTTAATAGAGCACATCCTGATTATCGGTGTTCTTAATTTATACCAGAGCATCTTTAAAGAGCCCCTCACCATGTTTGGGCATTTCAGACACAGAAGCGCAGCGAACACTTCACGTGCTGGCGATCGTGCCTGCAAAGTATTATAGCGCAGCCATGCCTTGAAATTTCCAGCAAACACCTCACTTCCTCCCTCTCAAAAAAGCTTCGCTTCTAGTCAGAGAGCCAATGTAACATGCACAAGTACCGTGACGTAAAACGCGGTGCAAGCAACGTCACTACCCATAACACTAAATTGTTCGCTAAATCATTTAGTGCGGAACGTGCAACGCTGGCCACTGTTATTGCGCCGCGCCGTTTGAAAGGAAAATAAAACATAAATTCGCAGTTCCACCCGAAAGACGAAGCACTGATTGCGATAGCAAATTGGTAGATAGCTTCTCGTCCCGCTTCCCTTGCCTGACCCCCTTGCCTCAAGCTCAGGAGAGCGACGCATCTGGGCTAACGCCCCTTAAACTTCGTAAAGTAGCGACACTCTCCTCCTCCATTAGCGCAAGCTCTTGGGCCAGTTGGTGCATGATGAACTTAAAGGGACACTAAAGTGAAAAATGATTTCTTCTGCATCAGTAAATTACCTTTCTACAACACCAAAAACACCACTCTTACAACGATAAGACGTTTGGTAAGCCAGAAAAAGCGCAAGAACGAAATACGGGTGGCGACGCCTACATGAGTTCCCGCAACTGGGGGCTGTGACGTCTTGAATTTGGATGGCATCTTCTAGGACCTACTAAATATATATAGCGGTACAGATTGACTACATTGTGTTCTAAAGGAACCAATTATTAAACATGGCAAGTTTCGGGAACCTTTATTCAGTCAACGCGGCCCAAATGCGAAAACATACTTTGGAATCCCTGACGTCACGCTGCCGTACCTGCGCTGGGGTTTCGGCGCGAAATTCAATTGCTGATACTTGGACCTTCATTTTCTCATCTAATAGTCAAACTATTTTTTTTTAAATGACTGCCTGCAGGGTTCTCAAAGAGTGCTCCATTAGTCTAAACTGATTTATTGCTTCGCCTTAGTGTCCCTTTAAGTTCTTCTCCTCCGCCTTCACTCCTCCTCGTCTCTCCTCTCTTTCACGGTCCCTCCTCGACCGTGGAGCCGCCTGCACCGCTCGAGCGTAGCACACGACCTTTCGCAGACATAATGCACGCATAGCAAGGCGGTGCGCTTCAGGTGTTCGCGTTGGCTTTCTGGTTCTGAGTAACTTCGTGTACAGCATAGAATTTCTATACAGATGGTTATACAAATGCATTGAAGGCAGCTTTTTTTTCTGTATTGAAAATTTTTTTTTCAACAGTATCTGAACGAGCGGTAACGCTGCGACGACTCCGAATGTATCGCGTCCAGTACAGTTATGTGCGCAATATTTGACAAGTGAGTGTCGCAAGATGCCGTCGCGAATAGTTGAAAAATACCACATTTACGATCGAATGCCAGCATCCTGACCTCAAGAAAGCCCTCAGTAGACTAAATAATGCGCGCCGTCCTTGCCATGTGAATTCGCGGCGCGTATCAGCAATGGCGTAAAAAGGCCGACAGAGGGCACGAGCGATCGCTGCTCTAAAGATTCGAAAAAGTATCACAAGTTACACTGCCGCCAAGGTGCTTGCTTGCCAATCTTCTAGGGAGAGAGAGAAGTTGATACGAAATGATGATACGAAATGCTGAGAGGTCGGCCTGAGGTATATTCCTCTAGCCAGCTACTCGGCATTGGGGGAACGGGAAGAGGGAAAGAAAGAGGGAAGAAAGAGGTGCATGATGGGTGACGACTACGATAGAAGGAAGATGTAGAACATATGGCAAGCAATTTGGTATGCTCAAAATCTGCATTCCAGGCCCGTAATGTTTAAAAAGTTCAGTAATGCCTTGATGACCTTGAAACTCGACTGAGCGTCTGGCCAAGGGCCTAAAATAACGTCCTCCGAAAAATGTGCGCTGTCGAGGCTCGTAAGGTCCTTGACCAACCTATCACGCTCTTCCACAAACGTAGGGCAGTCACAAAGCACATGACCTATAGTCTCAGTCACATTGCACACCTCACAGTGTGGAGTCTCGGTACGTCGCATGAGGAGCACGTATCCGCGCATAAACGCTGCCCCCAGCCTTAGTATGTGCAGAAGACTGGCAGTGTTTCGTTGAATTTTCGGTGGTAGCCTAAATTCATGGTAGGGTCCAATCTCTGGAGTCGTCTGTGGCGATTATCCGGATTCTCCCAGTGCTTTGCTGTCAATTTTCGGATGGCACTGGAGAGGAGACAGTTGGCGTCCGCTCTTGAAAAAGGAATTGAAAGCAGTGACTCTCGTTCTTCGAGTGCTTTCTTCGCTTCGGCGTCGGCCAGTTCGTTGCCCTGTATACCACAGTGACTGGGAATCCACTGAAATGTGATGTGGTGGCCGTTTTCTTGCGCTAAAGTGTAGAGCTCGGCAGTTTGAAGAGCCAACACTCTGTAAGCGCTTTCTTTCAACACCACTCTATGTAGTTGAAGAGCCGATTTTGCGTCACTGAAGACTGCCCATATTTGAGGAGGCTGTCGCGAAATATATAGAACGGCCTCTCTGATTGCCACTAGTTCTGTAGATATTATAGTCGTCTTGTTATGCAATCTTCTAAGCACTCGAAAAGGCTGAGAGGTGGTCGCTAGTGGTATTATGTTTCTCGTGCCTCAAAGTCGACAGAATTACGCGCGGTCGATGATCGAGTTGGAATTATTTGCATGTATAAAATGGAATCACTTTTTAGTATTCGTTAGCGCAGCGGTAATGCGGTAACAGCGCGTCATTCAGGCTCAAACAAGTGCATTAATTTTTCAGGTTTGTGTCTCATGACGAACAACATTTCATCGTGCGTTAGTGCCTCCGTTCACTAAGTGCGTGGCCAACGCCGTAGTAGACGCCGCGGTTGTTTCCACTTTGCACAGAGCGGCGGGCGAGGAGGACATCCAGGCACCCTAGCCTGACCTGACCCACCCTCGCCTGACCCCACTGCCTCGCGTGTCACAGGAGAGGGCACGCATCCAGGCCGCGTTCCTCCCTCGCGTGCGCGCGCCGCTCGTTCTCTCCCGCTAAACTCAACCCACCCTCGACGTGTCGCTGTGCTGCGTGATGCTATTTTTATACTCTTGATTTCGCTCTATCTCAGCTCTCTCCCCCAGCTCGGCGAAGCTGCGGACTCAAAAAGAAACCCGGCGAGGTTATAACAGCTCCAATGTATTTAGAACCAAACGTATTTCCCTTCTTTACAACACTGTCATTTCCACTGTAAAATGAGGCGAAGCTTGCCCCGTTAACCCACCGAGGCCCCTCAGTTAAGATATGGGGGAATGTGGGGAAGGAGTGTCGCTTGCGGACAATACTCGAGGCAGAGGAAGAAAGCTGGAAGTCACGCTCGCCTCCTGGCGGTGTGCTACCGGGAATTCAATTTCTATCTCATCCAATAATAAACCGATCCTAAATTGTGGCAGAACCCATCTCACGATGACTGTCGATGGCATTGCGCTAGCAATAAATCAATGTAGCGCCACAACTAATTGCCATCGTTGAAACGAGTTATGTATAAACAAAGCAGCAGGACAGGTGGGCCGAATGATTAGCAGAGTGGCACACAAGCGATATGGCATGAAAGAGGAGGACACACTCAGGTTGGTCAACAGCCTGATAGTCAGCCGGGTCACATACTCACTGCCGTACCATGCAATCACCAAAACCGAAAAAGAGCAAGTGGAGACCATCCTCCGGAAAGCGTATAAAACAGCTCTCCACCTCCCAAGGAACACATCCAACGACAAACTCATGCAACTTGGAATCAGCAACACTTTTGAAGAACTAAGGGAATGCCAGCTCAACGCACAAGTACGAAGACTCAGCAATACAACGACGGGAAGGGCGCTCCTGACAAAGCTAGGTCGGGAAGTAGAAAAATCACAAAGTAGCAGGGCCACAATACCAGACCCACTAAGAAAGAAACTACGCATACAACCTATCCCTCGCAACATGGACCCAAACCTCCATGCGAGTAGGAGACAGGCTAGGGCAGAATTTTACGAAAAGACGATGGGACATCGGGACAATACAGTCTATACCGATACGTCCCTATACTCACACGCACACAAAAACAACGCGGCAGCCGTAGTAGTAAATAATCAAGGAGAATTAATCACAGGACTCACGGCCGAGGTGGCAAACATAACCGAGGCAGAGGAAATTGCTGTCGCACTGGCAGCGGAAGAAGGTTATAGAACAGGAATATCGCTCAATATTCTAACAGATTCACAAGAGGCGTGCCGGAGCTATATAAGAGGCAGAATAAGTAACACGGCGCTCAAGATCCTCAGCAAAGTTCCAATCGCTGAGGGACAACCCACACATAACATTATCTGGATACCAAGCCACGCAGGGATCAGGGGCAACGAAGGGGCGGACTGCCTAGCTCGAGGGATGACCAGCCGAGCAGGAACGTCAACCGCCCCAGAGGGGCCACAGATCAACTGCGGGAACAGCTATTCAGAGCTATTAAACCTCTATAAGGGTCTGAGATATCAATATCCGCCACCACATAAAGCATTAACAAAGGAGGAGGCCGCAGGATGGCAGAGACTGCAAACGGGCACCTTTCCAAACTTACACCTACTAAGTAGGATGTTCCCCACGCAGTATAGCGCAACCTGTCCGTGGTGTGGAGCTAAGCCAACATTATACCACATTACATGGGAGTGTACAAGAAACCAGGCATTCCACAAACACAAAACACCAAGTGCGGAGCAATGGGAGAGCTGGCTCACCAGCCGCGCGCTAGAGACTCAAAGAGCTCTAATAGCGCACGCGTGCGAGGCGGCCCGGCTCAGTGGAGCCCTGGACTAGGGGCCCATCCATGGCTGAAGAGGACTCAAGCTTCAAGAATGAAGACTTCGGCCTCGACCTGCTAAAACCTTTAAAGAGCGAATAAAGTTTTCCATTCCATTCCATATGTATGAGTGTCAAAGTCTCATTGTGGTAAACACCACGCAAGGATATTTGAGTTGAGAAAAGCCTCTGTGGGGTATGAGCATAAAAAATACATAATCAATGAGCGCACACTACAAATGCAATAAAACCCTAATAAACACCAAATATATACACAGCGTGAGGTAACTCATCACATTCCCTAAAGTCCTCACACATTATGTATTTATAAGTTCAAAATATTTACATTCAGTCCACCGGCGTGGCCACGTCACCTCGTCGTCTTTATCTCCGCCATCCGTTCCATGGTTGATCTGGCAACAAGAACAGGACGGTGGCGCGACCGAAGCGCCCGAGTCGGCCGGCCGACTCCGCTAGCATGCGGATCGTAGTCGCAGGAACTCTAGGAAGCGATGTCGAAAGCCTGCAGCTGAGATCTCCATAACCTGGAGTAGAATCTCAAGGGAACAGCCAGGCTAACATCTTCAGCATATCATTAAAGGTTGTCTCTCTCTACCCCTCCGGCGGAGCGCCCGCTCAGCTCATGGGTCGCAGCCACGGCAGCTGAAGCACTGCCTCCGCTCACTTGCCACGGTTTCCATGAGCCATCCATCATGTCTGGCCTCCAGCTCCTTCTACTACAGGTAGTCCCAGATTGCCACTGGGCTGCTCCCTTGTACTACGTGTTCTATCGCAAAGTTGGCAACGTAGCTACACTTTATAGCTTTCTCTGCTTCTTTACTGACTCATGACAAGGAGGCGTGTACTGCAGCGAGACTCCTCTGTAGTGCGTCCCTAAGTTCAATCAGTTGGGTGGGGGGAGTGGAGCAGTGGTAGAACGCAGGCTTCTAAGCTGATGATCATAAGTTCTAATCCAACTCCAGTCCACTTCGTTTTCAAGCTTCGAGTGGCTCCTGATACCAGCAAAAAATCTACGAGAGCCAGTCGAGCTCTACTAGCACATGTGCAAGCATATTAAAAAGACCTACTAAGCTTCAACAAAGACATTCCCTAAATAGAACAGGAATTAGCCTCCCTCATGCAGTATTCGGCCGCTACCTCCCTCCTGACTCCTACAATTAACCCATGGCCCTCAGTACCCAGCGGCTGCGAGCACCTGACCAAGGCAGTGCTCAGACCTACGACGTAGCAGGGGGTGCAAGATTTTCTGAAACCGGACAGGCCACCATTGGATACTGAATCTGCCAGCGTTTAACATGCTAACTCGCTCGAGTGAGGCTAGCTAAGCAGGGCTCTTTGATGAATTATCAGGTATTGCCTGGGATATATTTGGCCTTAGTGAGGTTAACAGAAATATTGAGGCTTATACAGTGCCGACTAGCGAACACGTCCTCTGTTACAGAGGGCTTTCTTATAGTATAAAATACGGGTTAGAATTTCCAATCTATATGGACATAGCAGGCAATATTGATGAATTCTACACCCTTATGAGAGGGTAGCAATTAAATTATAGGGTTTTACGTACCAAAACAATGATCTCATTATGGTGCGCGCCATAGTAGAGGACTCCAGAATAACTGGGACCACCTGGGGCTCTAACGTGCGCCAAGACCTACGTGCAAGGATGTTTTCGCATTTCGCTCCCATCAAGATGCGGCTGGCGTCCCAGGGATTTCATCCCATGTCCTCTTCTTCTGAAGCCTGCGACGATCTCGATCGGATCATGTGGGTGTTCACCGCAGGACTGATGAAACGACGAAGAAGCCGGGCATAGTGAGGATTTAAAGAATTAGAAAACATTGTATTCACTTCATTGGTACATGAAGGTGACTCTCATTTGAGGCTTAACCCCTGGCGGTCCTGTGCTTGCTGATGTCTCCTTCGGGAGCCAGTGGAAGTATTAATGCTTTCGTCGTCCATCCTTTTGTGTCAGCTCGTGGAAAATGGGGTGGCGCCGTCTTGACCTTTTGTATTGGTCTTCTTTTTGCCCTCCTTTCGCACATCCTTCTGTGCCGGCAAGGGGGAGCGGTACGGGTAACGTCATCTTGACCTTTGGCTTGTCTTTCCCTTCGCCCATCTTTTTGTGTCCGCTTGCGGGGGGGGGGGGGGGTGGGGGGGGGGGGGTTGACGCCGTCTTGAACAGGAGGGCAATTATGTTGACATGGGGACACCCGTTTAAACGCTTCTCACATTTGGCAATTCGACCATAACAAGCCCAAGACTATAGCCACTAAGCAACCACAGCGGGTAGAGGGTAGCGGTCGTCGTAATAAAGCTGAATAGAAGGTATAGGATGAAAGTAGTACAAGCCTACGCTCTAATATTGATTCACGATTATGAATAAATAGAACAGTTTTATGAAGATATTTAATTAGCAATGAGAAAGGAACGAACTCAGTATGTTGTAATCATGGGCGACTTCAATGAAAAATCGGGGAGAAACGAGTGCTGGGCAACAAGCAATTGAGAAATATGGCGTATATTTTAAGAAGAGTAGAGAGGAGATGTTGGTAGAATTCGGGGAAATAAACAAAACTTCGCATGATGAATGCCTTCTTCAGGAAGCGCCCTAACAAGAAGTGTATCTGGAAAAGCCCTAACGGAGAAAGAAGAAATGAAAGATGTCATACTATCTACCGATCCCAGCACAGTGCAGGATGCAGAAGTGTTAGGTAAGGTAAAGTGCAGTGACCATAGGTTAGTGGCGTTGAGGAGTTCTCCCAGTTTGAAGAGCGAAAGACTAAATTTAGTCAAGGAGAAATAGTGCACAAAATTCAGGCTGGTGCTTGAAAAAGATCTGCAGCTTTAGAACAGGAAGATGAAGATAACGTAGAGGTAAGGAATGAAACGGTAACTAGGCTGGCTTCAAAAGGACCACTTGAAGTGAGAGCTAAGCTACCAAAGCAAACAGCAAGTAATCTCTCCCAAGTAACAAGGGACGTAATAAAGAAATGACAAAACATGAAAGTGTCAAACTCAAGAGATCAGACAGAATTCGCTGAACTCTCCGAACAACAAAAAAGTAACCACTGTTCAATATTATAAAGTGGGAGAAAGTGAGGAAGCAGTAAAAATGGCTGCAGCATGAAAACAGCGAGAAGAAAACTTCTCATGGGACAAGGCAAGATGTAGGCACCGAAGGATATAAGCAGGGTTTCTCATAAGCAATTTAGATGATATAGTATAAGCTGCAGAAGAATTTAATTCAATACTGACCTGTACACTACCCAGAGCAGCCGCGCTACCTTCATTCGAAGTAATGACGATCAGACCACAGAGGCTCCTTCTATAACTAGCGATGAAGTTAGGCCTGCAAGGTATGACCCGGACAAAAGCGGCAGGAGATGGAATAGCAGTCGATTTAATAAAGATCGGGGAGATATCACGCTTGAAAAGCTTGCGGCCCATTATACTCAATGCCTCACAATTTCAAGTGTACCAGGGAGGTAGAAGAAAGCCAATATTGTAATAATCCACAAGAATGGAGACGTTAAAGAATTGAAGAATTATAGGCCCATTATCTTACTTTCACTACTGTATAAAATATTCACCACGATAATTTCCCATAGAATGAAGGCAACACTTCAATTAGCCAATGTATCTCATCTATGTCATCAGTCAGGTAATCTAGAAATCTGCGGAGTACAATCAGCCTCTCTATATGGCTTTCTAGTGGTGCTGCCAAGAAGTCCGCGCCTGGCCTCCGAGACAAGAAGTGTGGCGCGCCGGCACCTGCGAACGCTGAGAATTGTTCCCTCGCTTCCCGCACACTCAGTTGTTCATACTCATGCAGTGACACCAGCTCGCGAGAGTTTCATTGAAAAGCGGCACATACTCAGTGCATTTGTGGCGCAGCTTGTTAATGCGTTGGGTTGCTGTCCCTGAGGAACCGTTATGACATGAGTACGATTACACTCAGCATCGAATATATTGAAGTGATCTTTTTCGAGATTGCATAGCGGAAAATTCACAGTGACATATGCCTAGTTCCCCAATATAGCGTCAAAGAGGTTCGTTTAAGAGCGGGCCACAGCTGCTGGCACATACCCAGTGACGCGAGTTGGCATGAGAAAGGTTCGTTGGAGAATACCACAGAACTAGCGCCACGTACCCAGTACCCCGCTGACACATACCTGCAGGTTGCCTGTGATGCCAGTGTAAAGAGGAATGCGCAGCCATTGCGCTATCTTTTGCATTGTTTTAAATTGTCACTTTCTGAATGGTTGGCTGTGTTAACTCATTGGCACCTCATAGCGGTTTATCATCGGCCTTTATAATGTCACGTAGTGGTGACGTTGAAGAACACAGTAACGCCACTGTGAACGACAAAACTAAATTTTATTGGGCGAACCTGTGCCCACAAAACAGGCTACACTTATAGCACAACGATAGCGGCGAACACAGTCGGCGATCGTCGAAAATCTGATCAGCGGGTCAAGCGCGTCGGCTTTTATACAACAGTCGTCGAATGTTCCAGACTAATCGTTGCGACCCGCGTGCCTTCCACAAAGTTCTACACCATTCGCGTCACGCGATCAAATCTGATAGCACAAGGTTCGGCGACAACAGACAACCGAATAGAAGCATCGATAACTTTCCAGAAACATCGGATGCATGCAGGCGCGTCCCGCGCTGTGCGATAACATTTGTTAGGTGGCGAAACCTGGTCGCCCGATAAAGATAAGTTCACGTGTCAATACCCCCCTCTTAAAAGCATCGACCCGATGCTGCATACAAACGAAAGTAATAAAGAAAACACCCGTAGCAAAGAAAACAACAAAATAAGGAAGTTCGTCAGCGTGCGCAAAAGGGTTTCAGACGCACCACGTGGACCACTTCAGATCGTGCGCGGCGCCGCTGTGAATGCGAAATTCCGTCTGGCACGACCTCATAGTCCAGTGCGCCAATACGTCGAATGACCTTGTAGGGTCCGAAATAGCGGCGCAATAGTTTCTCACTCAGTCCTCGTCGGCGTATCGGGGTCCAAACCCAAACACGGTCGCCGGGCTGGTACTCGACGAAGCGTCGTCGGAGGTTGTAGTGTCGGCTGTCGGTCCTCTGTTGGTTCTTGATCCGTAGGCGGGCGAGCTGTCAGGCTTCTTCAGCGCGCTGGAGATAGCCAGCGACGTCAACATTCTCTTCGTCAGTGACGTGGGGCAGCATGGCGTCAAACGTCGTCGTCGGGTTCCTTCCGTAAACCAGCTTAAACGGCATGATCTGTGTTGTTTCTTGCACCGCCGTGTTGTAAGCGAAGGTTACATACGGCAGGACCGCGTCCCACGCCTTGTGCTCGACGTCGACGTACATTGCTAGCATGTCGGCGAGGGTCTTGTTCAGGCGTTCCGTGAGACCATTCGTTTGTGGATGGTAGGCAGTTGTCCTCCTGTGGCTTGTCTGGCTGTACTGCAGAATGGCTTGGACGAGCTCTGCTGTAAAAGCCATTCCTCTGTCGGTGATGAAGACTTCTGGGGCACCATGTCGCAGCAGGATGTTCTCGACGGAAAATTTCGCCACTTCGGCTGCGCTGCCTTTTCGTAGAGCTTTAGTTTCAGCAAAGCGGGTGCGATAGTCCGTCGCCACGACGACCCACTTATTCCCGGATGTTGACATCGGAAACGGCCCCAACAAATCCATCTCAATCTGCTGGAATGGTCGGCGAGGAGGTCCGATCGGCTGTAGTAATCCTGGTGGCCTTGTCGGTGGTGTCTTGCGTCGCTGACACTCTCGGCATGTCTTGACGTAATGGGCGACGTCGGTGGTCAGACGCGGCCTGTAATACCTTTCCTGTATTCTCGACAGCGTCCGGGAGAATCCGAGGTGCCCAGCGGTTGGATCATCGTGTAGGGCGTGCAGTATTTCTGGAAGCAGTGCTGACGGTACAACAAGAAGGTAGCTGGTGCGGACTGGTGAGAAATTCTTCTTCACGAGCAGGTTGTTTTGTAGCGTGAACGAAGACAATCCACGCTTAAATGCCCTAGGGACAACGTCGGTGTGCCCTTCCAAATACTCGACTAGGGCTTTTAGCTCCGGGTCTCCTCGTTGCTGTTCGGCGAAGTCTTCCGCGCTTATTATTCCAAGTGTAATAAGATGATTTATTATGAGGCACTGGGCACAGTCTGGTAGCACTGGCAGTAGACAAACGCTGATCACGCGCACAGCCGCAACAAGAACGCCTTCTTCGTCTTCCTCTTCACCACAATTGCCCCCGGGAGAGAAGAGGAGCCATCCTGGCGTCTTACGGCGTAGGTAGGATGAGGGGGTCATAGTACGGCTTAAGTCGGTTGACATGAACCGTGTCACGCCCGCGATGCCTATGGTCGGGTGAAGGTGTCACAGGTTCTACAACATAGGTGACAGCGGAGGTACGGTCTATGACGCGGTAGGGGCCATCATAGCGTGCAAGGAGTTTGGTCGAAAGGCCAGGGCTGTGAGGCGGGACCCACAACCAAACAAGGGAACCAGTCGGGAAAACTGGTGTAAGCGCGTCACTGTCACGCCGCAGCTTTTGACGACCTTGAGCAGCGGTCGTAAGGGCTCGCGCGAGCTGCCTACAGTCCTCGGCGTATTTGGCGGCTTCAGACACAGGCGTGCATTCGGAAGCGTCGGGTCGGTATGGGAGCATTGTGTCCATAGTACACGAGGGCTCTCGTCCATACAGCAGAAAAAAGGGCGAAAAGCCAGTGGTAGCTTGTGTGGCCGTATTATAGGCATACGTTACGAACGGCAAAACAGTGTCCCAGTTACTGTGATCCGAGGCGACGTACATAGTCAACATGTCACCGAGTGTGCGGTTGAACCTCTCTGTCAAGCCGTTCGTTTGCGGGTGGTAGGCTGTAGACTTGCAGTGAACGATGCTGCATGCAGCGAGAAGGGCTTGGATGACTTCGGACAAGAAGACACGTCCCCTGTCGCTGAGCAGTTCGCGTGGTGCGCCATGTCGAAGAACGAAGTTCCGCAAGATGAAGAACGCAACTTCGCGCGCAGAGGCTGCCGGGAGTGCGGCAGTCTCGGCGTAGCGCGTCAAGTGGTCGACACCTACAATTATCCATCGGTTACCCGAAGAACTGCAGGGAAGTGGCCCGTACAGGTCTATGCCGACGCGATCGAAGGGCCGAGCCGGGCAGGGCAGCGGCTGTAGCTCACCAGGTTGGCGCTGTGGAATTTTCCGCCGTTGGCACGCCGTGCAAGCGCGTACGTACTGGCGCACGAAGTGATACATGCCGTGCCAGTAGAAACGCTGCCTTAGCCGAGTATACGTTTTCAGAACACCGGCGTGACCATTATGAGGAGCAGCATGAAAATAAGCGCATATGTCAGAACGCATGTGTCGTGGTATCACCATGAGCCATTTGCGACCATCAGGCAAATAATTTCTGCGGTAAAGAATGTTGTCGCGGACAGTAAAGTGAGCGGCTTGGCGACGAAGAGTTCGAGAAGAGGGTGTGGCGGATGGGTCGTGGAGGAAATTCAGCATAGTTGAAAGCGGGGGATCCTTACGCGGCTCGTCCGGCATATCAGCGACGTTGAAGGCTGACATGGATGCGAAGAGCGGAGACACTGAAGCCACATCACAAGGTAGCGGCAATCGAGAAAGCGCATCGGCGTCAGAGGGCTTTCTGCCCGATCAGTAGACAACGCGGATATCATATTCTTGTAAGCGGAGTGCCCATCGCCCTAGGCGACCTGACGGATCCTTCAACGAGGACAGCCAGCAAAGTGAATGGTGGTCGGTGACAATGTCAAAAGGGCGACCATATAGGTATGGACGAAATTTGACGAGCGCCCAAATAATGGCCAAGCACTCCTTTTCTGTTACTGAGTAGTTGGCTTCTGCCTGCTTTAAGGTGCGGCTCGCATACGCGATGACGTACTCGTCATAGCCGTCTTTCCGTTGTGCGAGGACTGCACCAAGTCCGATACCGCTGGCGTCCGTATGTACCTCTGTAGGCGCTGTGGGATCGTAGTGTCGAAGAATCGGTGGCGAAGTAAGTAGGCGACGTAGTTGCTGGAAGGCTTCATCACAGGAAGTTGACCAGGCGGAGATGCCGTTAGTAGCGGTAAGCAAATTGGTCAGTGGTGCGATGATAGTCGCGAAATTGCGCACAAAACGCCGAAAGTAAGAGCAGAGCCCTATAAAGCTGCGGAGTGCCTTAAGAGTAGTGGGCGTCGGAAACTCTGCGACCGCGCGAAGCTTGGCTGGGTCAGGAAGCACGCCGTCCTTCGATACAACGTGACCCAATATTGTTAACTTGCGAGCAGCAAAACGGCACTTTTTGATGTTAAGTTGGAGGCCAGCAGAGCTGAGGCGGGTCAGTATCTCACGCAAGCAAACGAGGTGCGTCGGGAAATCTGGCGAAAACACCACGATGTCATCAAGGTAGCACAGACATGTTTTCCACTTGAAGTTGCGAAGGATGGTGTCCATCATGCGCTCGAAAGTAGCGGGCGCGTTGCAGAGCCCGAATGGCATTACGGTAAATTCGTACAAGCCATCGGGCGTGATGAAAGCTGTCTTCTCACAGTCATCATCTGCCATGGGCACTTGCCAATAGCCGGAGCGAAGATCCAAAGATGAGAAGTACTCCGCGCCTTGCAAGGAGTCGAGGGCGTCATCAATCCGAGGCAGCGCATAGACATCTTTACGAGTGATCTTATTGAGTCGACGGTAATCGACACAGAAGCGTATTGACCCGTCCTTCTTGCGTACTAATACTACAGGAGACGCCCAAGGACTGTGGGAAGGGCGAATGACGCCACGGTGCAGCATGTCGTCGACCTGCTCGTTCATGATCTTTCGCTCGGCTGCCGACACGCGGTATGGTCGCTGGCGTAAAGGAGGATGGGAACCAGTGAGTACGCTGTGAGTGACGGTTGCCGTACGCCGCAGAGATAGTTGGTCACAGTCAAACGACGAGCGAAAATTCTGAAGAAGCGCGAAGACTTTCTGGCGATATGGAGGCGGCAGATCGGCGTCTACGACAGATTCAAGAAGGTCTGACGACGATGACGACGACGATGATGGTGATGATGTGCATGGCACGGGAGAAGTGAGGGCGTCGAGTTCATAACAGGCCGTGTCGTCGGAAACATCGAGAATGTGAAGCGGGTCAAGGGGCTGAACACGACCGAGTGATTCGCCGCGCAGTAACGTCACATGGTAGTCAGACGGGTTACACACAAGCATTGAGGATAATCCAGACGCAGTGGTGAGGACGGCAAATGGGAGAGGTAGGGCCTTGCGGTGTAGAAAAATCGGCGATGGTGTAAAAAGTACTGTAGCGTCTGGCGCGGTAGAGCAAGAGATGGGCACAAGCACACACATGTCGGGTGGTATGTCCGTATCGGACACAATAGTGAGCTTGGAGGCTTTGGTCAGGCAGCGGGGCATCGGCAAGCGGGAAAAGCGCTACTTCGGCCCGGGCACAGTCGATGATGGCACGATGATGAGACAAGAAGTCCCAGCCGAGGATAATGTCATGTGAACATGATGACAACATGAAAAATGCAACAACATAGACAATGCCGTCGATGACCACCCTGGCAGTACATTGAGCGAGCGGGGCTATATGCTGCGCAGTCGCGGTGCTTAGAAGCATACCAGACAACGGCGTTGTGACCTTATGGAGGCTGCGACAAAGCTTTTCGTCGATAACAGAAACTGCAGCCCCAGTATCAATAAGCGCAATTGCGGCGGTTCCTTCGACCAAAACGTCCAATAAATTGCGTGGCGACTGTGCAGGCCTTGTAGAAGTCGCGAAGCTTGCAGTTGGTGCCTGCGGAACTGCAGCAACTAGTTTGCCTCGCAAAGTGACTGGCGGCGACGTAAGGGGGAAAGTGAGCGACGACGTGGTGATGGTGAACGATGGGTGCCGACAGGGCGTCGAGGAGGCGGCGAAAATTCGTGGTCGGGAAGAACCGCATGCCCGGTGGTGTCATGGGAATAGGCATATCCAGGCGGTGGGATAGTAGCGTTACCAGGTGGCATGCGACGATAGCAGAAGCGCGCAACGTGGCCGGCGACACCGCAAGCGAAGCATATGGGTCGGTTGTCGCGTGTGCGCCAAGGGGTCTGAACTGGGCGTCGAGATGGAACGGGAGGCGACGTGGGAGGAGGTGCAGCTTGAAGTCGCATTGGCGCCGGAAACGAGAACGTCGGCGGCGCAGGTCGCGCGGCGACTTCGGCATAGGTCAGAGGTGCAGCCAAGGGAGGGCAGGGGTGGGCGAAAGGTAAAGACCCAGCAAGTTCCTCGCGAATGGCCCGCCTAATGGGAGCAGCCAGAGATGTGTCAGGCTGGGGAGGTCCATCATTGAGAGGCAGCATAGACAATTGGCGTGCCACCTCCTCACGAATGAAAGCCTTAATCTCAAGAGAGAGCGATGCTGCTAGCGTGGTGTTCGAGCGAAGTGTGAGGCCCGAGAGAGAGTCGCCAGGTGCGAGAGCACTGCGCGCAAGGACCCTTTGGCGACGCAGCTCATCGAAGCTCTGGCAAAGAGTGACGACAGCTGCGACAGAAGTAGGGTTCCGCGCCAGGAGCATTTGAAATGCGTCGTCCTCGATGCCCTTGAGGATGTGCTTCACCTTGTCCTCTTCAGTCATGGTGGAATCGACGCGGGCGCAAATATCAACGACATCCTCTATGTAACTTGTATAAGTCTCGCCGGGCTGTTGAGCGCGCTGGCGGAGGCGTTGTTTTGCACGGAGTTTTCGCAAGGCTGGGCGACCGAAGACTTCCGCGAATCCAGTTTTGAAAGGGGACCAGGTTTGCACTTCCCGTTCGTGATTGTGGAACCAGAGGTTCGCAACGTCAGCAAGATAGAAGATGACGCTACGGAGCTTCGTCGGGTCATCCCACTTGTTGTGTTCACTGACGCGCTCGTAGGTAGAGAGCCAGTCTTCTACGTCAGTCTCACCTGATCCGCTAAAAACAGGAGGGTCCCGCTGCCGTTGCATGGCGCCGCACATGACAGGAGCGGCAGATGCGCCAAGTGGATTGTTGGGAGCGTCGGTCATAGTAGCGGCTGGAGCAGATGTTAAAGTTCGGCTGCGAAGTTCCAGGGCGAGGTCGGGGAGTGGAGCACCTTCCACCAAATCTAATAGGATGATTTATTATGAGGCACTAGGCACAGTCTGGTAGCACTGGCAGTAGACAAACGCTGATCACGCGCACAGCCGCAACAAGAACGCCTTCTTTTTCTTCCTCTTCACCACACAAGGAAGGCGTCGTCATCCTCGTCATCTTGCGGCGGCGGGTCAATGGGGGCGCGTGATAGGCAATCAGCATCTGAGTGTTTTCGTCCAAACTTGTATGTTACAGTGATGTCGTATTCTTGTAGTCTGAGGCTCCACCGTGCCAGCCGTCCTGAAGGGTCCTTTAAGTTAGCTAGCCAACACAACGCGTGATGGTCGCTGACCACTTTGAATGGCCTGCCATATAGGTAAGGGCGAAATTTCGCTGTAGCCCAAACGATGGCGAGGCATTCCTGTTCGGTTGTAGAATAATTGCCTTCCGCTTTTGACAACGACCGGCTAGCGTAAGCTATCACGTGTTCATGTCCATCTTTTCTCTGGACCAGGACGGCGCCGAGGCCTAGGCTACTGGCGTCAGTGTGGATTTCGGTATCGGCGTGATCGTCGAAGTGCGCAAGTACGGGCGGCGACTGCATGCGTCGTTTTAGTTCTTGAAATGCGTTGGCCTGCGGCGCTTCCCACTTGAACTCGACGTCACATTTAGTTAGCTGTGTCAGCGGCTCAGCGATGCGCGAAAAGTCCTTGACAAATCGCCTGTAGTAGGCACACATGCCAAGAAATCTACGCACTGCCTTCTTGTCGGTGGGCTGCGGGAACTTTGCGATGGCAGCTGTCTTCTGCGGGTCAGGGCGGACTCCAGACTTGCAGATGACGTGGCCTAGGAACAGAAGCTCATCGTAAGCGAAGCGGCATCTTTCTGGCTTCAGAATGACCCTGATGACTTGATGGCCTCTAGTACTGTGGCAAGCCGCCTAAAGTGATCGTCGAAATTTCCGGCGAATACAACGACGTCATCCAAGTAAACGAGACAGGTCTGCCACTTTAATCCTGCTAAAACCGTGTCCATGACGCGCTGGAACGTTGCAGGCGCCGAGCACAGTCCAAATGGCATTACGTTGAACTCATAGAGGCCGTCTAGCGTGATGAAGGCGGTCTTTTCGCGATCCCTTTCGTCGACTTCTATTTGCCAGTAGCCAGACTTGAGGTCCATCGATGAGAAGTATTTAGCATTGCAGAGCCGATCCAATGCGTCGTCTATCCGTGGGAGGGGGTATACGTCTTTCTTCGTGATTTTGTTCAGTCGACGATAATCGACGCAGAAACGTAGGGTTCCGTCCTTTTTCTTCACTAAAACAACTGGAGACGCCTACGGGCTTTTCGACGGCTGGATGATGTCGTCGCGCGGCATTTCGTCGACTTGTTGTCTTATAGCTTCGCGTTCTCGCGTCGAAATGCGGTAAGGGCTCTGACGGAGCGGTCGAGCGCACTCTTCGATTATTATGCGATGCTTTGCGACTGGTGTCTGTCGAATCTTCGATGACGTCGAAAAGCAGTCATTGTATCGTCGAAGCAGACTTCAGAGCTGCTGCCGCTTAATCACGGGGAGACTTGGATTTATGTCTAAGTCTGGCTCGGGAACTACGGTCGTCGGGGTGGATGCGACAGAATCCGAGAGGACAAACGCATTGCTCGTTTCCACAATTTCCTCGATGTATGCTATCGTCGTGCCCTTGTTGATGTGCTTGAACTCCTGGCTGGAGTTTGTCAGTAACACTTTCGTGTTTCCTCCGTGCGGTCGAGCGATCCTTCTTGTGACGCATATTTCACGGTCGAACAGTAGACGTTGGTCGCCTTCAATGACGCCTTCTACGTCAGCGGGTATTTCGGTGCCGACCGAAATAACAATGCTGGAGCGAGGCGGGATTCTTACTTGATCTTCGAGCACACTCAAGGCGTGGTGACTACGAAGGCTCTCCAGCAGTATCACTTTATCTTCCGACAGCGTTATTGACTTCGACTTCAGATCGATGATTGCGCCGTGTTGGTTCAGGAAGTCCATACCGAGAATGACATCTCGTGAACACTGTTGGAGGATAACGAAGGTGGCAGGGTAAGTCCAGTCATGAATGGTTATTCTTGCCGTGCAGATTCCAGTCGGCGTAATCAGGTGTCCTCCAGCGGTGCGAATTTGAGGCCCGTCCCATGCAGTCTTAACCTTCTTCAACTGGGCGGCGATGTGTTCACTCATGACGGAGTAATCAGCACCTGTGTCCACTGAGGCGGTAACTGCGTGGCCGTCGAGAAGCACGTCGAGGTCGGTGGTTCTTTGGTGTTGCAGTTAGGTCTTGGCGTCGGATCACGGCTGCGTCGTGTTGAACTGAAGCTGGAAGGTCGCGTCGTCAAGTCGTCTTTCGTCGGTGTAGTCTTGGCTTGCCGACTTCGTCGGGACGGCGGCGTGTCGTCATTACGTCGTCAAGATGGTTTCTTCGTCGACTTCGTCGGCGGCGGAGGATCTTCGTCGACTTCGTCGGCGGCGGAGGATCTTCGTCGACTTCGTCGGCGGCGGAGGATCTTCGTCAGTTCGACGAACAGCAACCGCACCTCCATCGGTTGCTGCTTTTAGTTTTCCGGATATGGGCTCGCAGAGCGGCCCCGAGCTGGACCAGTGTATGGTCGACGCTGCGGTGACAGGTAGCGGCCTGGTGACGGCGAACGGGACGGTCGTCGAGAGTTCCACTGAGTGGCGGCTAGGTAATCGGCGATTTCACGTGGGCGCTCCCCAAGCTGTGGACGCGGCGCGTTGACGGCGAACCCTCTCAGTCCCAAGTCGCGGTATGGGCATCGGCGGTACACATGGCCGGCTTCTCCGCAGTGATAGCAGAGCGGGCAGTGGTCGGGGGCTCGCCAAATGTCCGTCTTCCTCGCGTAGGTGCGGTGGGCGACGTATCGGCGCGCTGGCGGCGGCGGCGGCGGACGACGGAATTGCGGCGTTGCAGGACCCTGGCGCGGTCGCGCATGGGGGCCTTGACGGCGGGCGACGGGGGCGGCGTAGGTCATTGCTTCCAGCTGTGGTGATTCTGGTTACACCTCAGGAACTCCAAGGGATCGGTGCACCTCTTCTTTCACGATGTCGTCGATCGAGGCCACTTGAGGCTGCGACGAAGGCAAGACCTTGCGCAGTTCTTCGCACACAATGGCCCTGATGGTCTCGCGCAGACTTTACGCGGCCAGTGATTGAATTCCTGCGTAGTGGGTAGAGCTTGTACGGCGGTTGAATTGCCGGTTCCGCATTTCGAGTGTCTTCTCGATGCTGGTTGCCTCGCGAACGAACTCTTCTACGGTCTTCGGTGGGCTTCGTACCATTGCGCCGAAAAGTTCTTCCTTCGCACCACGCATGAGAAGGCGGACTTTCTTCTCCTCGGGCATATCCGGGTCGGCGTGGCGGAAGAGACGGTTCATTTCTTCCGTGAAGATGGCAACGTTCTCGTTAGGTAGCTGCAATCGGGCGTCCAGCATGGCTTCGGCCCTTTCCTTGCGCACGACGCTCGTAAAGGTGCGCAGGAAGCCGCTACGGAAGAGGTCCCATGTCGTCAAGGTCGACTCCCGGTTCTCAAACCACGTTCTGGCGGCATCTTCTAAGGCAAAGTATACATGCCGCAGCTTGTCGTCGGAGTCCCAGTTGTTAACCCTTTGAGGGTCGATTTTTTTCGCCATATGCGACCACCCAGGGTCGATTTTTTTTATTGCACATTTAAATTCTTCAGAGGGATCTATTTCGAAAAAAATTCACTGTAATTTTTCTAGGGTGACTATAAAGTGAGAAAAAAATGATTTCCATTGGCATATATGTACTGTCTATTCATGAAAAACAACAAAAAATAGCAAATAAAGTTAAAAGAATTTTAAAATAATTGGCGCATTGTTATATACAATGTCCACACGAGAAAAATACACAAGAAGAATGCGCACACGAAAATTTTTCGCAAATCTCGAATGTTCCTCTTGCACTAATATTTCTTCAGCGTGTGGTAGTCCTTGAAGCATGGCTCCATACAGAGCGGTTTGTTGCACTCAGCGCACATGTACCTTGTGTCCTTGCGATATTTTTGCTGTTGAGTGGTGTTGGCGCATACGTGGCACCTCCTCTGGGTACTGCTTCCCTGAGCAGCCGTGGGAGGCAACTTCAGAATAAAGTGCCAAAAAAGGAAACGCATGCACGGCGGCATCCTTCGTATGCGGGCCCCTGTGAGCAACAAATGAGCGAGTAACAGGTGGTCACCCTTTGAGTGACAAGAACGAGGTAGCTATCAGTGTTGCGGGCGCAAGAAGCCGAAACAGCGTGCGGAACAAAACAGAAACTAACCGCCGCGCGCCCGCGAGGGCGCCAATGCGCGAGCGGTAGCAGACGCTCCGGAGCAAAAAAAGAGCTATACAGCGAAAACCGAAAGAAAGAGACGCGAGAAAAAAGTTCCATGTATTCCCACGTAGTAGCAGCACATGCCAGGCAAGAAAAAGTTAGGAAATTAGCGCGCGTTTTAAACGCACAGACGGAGCCGTAAATATACGGCGTCGACCATTTTCGGACCTGTTCGCGGCGCCGTATATTTACGGCGTCGACCCTCAAAGGGTTAAAACTCGCGATTCGCTTGTAGGTCTCCAGCCAGGATTCTGGGTCTTCAGTCGCTGCTCCATGGAAGGTCGGTGGGTCCCGAGGTTGTTGTAGGATAACGGGGGACGCTGGGGCAGCCATTGCAGTTGTTTTGACCATGATCTTCTTTGTCGACTCGGGTAGAAGTCCGTGCTCTGGGGGCAGTCCTTGCAGTCTGCGGCTATCACGCTGGTCTTGGGCGATGTTGGTTTTGTCCTCGGGCTTCGGGCTTGGATCGCAGCTCTGCGGGGGCGTTCGGTACATGAACGCACAAGCACCTCCACCAAATGTCACGTAGTGGTGACGTTGAAGAACACAGTAACACCACTGTGAACGACAAAACTAAATTTTATTGGGCGAACCTGTGCCCACAAAACAGGCTACACTTATAGCACAACGATAGCGGCGAACACAGTCGGCGATCGTCGAAAATCTGATCAGCGGGTCAAGCGCGTCGGCTTTTATACAACAGTCGTCGAATGTTACAGACTAATCGTTGGGACCCGCGTGCCTTCCACAAAGTTCTACACCATTCGCGTCACGCGATCAAATCTGATAGCACAAGGTTCGGCGACAACAGACAACCGAATAGAAGCATCGATAACTTTCCAGAAACTTCGGATGCATGCAGGCGCGTCCCGCGCTGTGCGATAACATTTGTTAGGCGGTGAAACCTGGTCGCCCGATAAAGATAAGTACGCGTGTCAATAAGCAGATCCTCGTGTACCCCTGGCATGCACACGTCATCACTAGGTACTGAACTCAAACGTCGGTTGATGCGTAAGCAAAGGGAATTTTCAGTTGGTTCTGTCCTTTTGCTATGAAGGTCTCTTCGCCGAATAGCCCTGCGCGTGCCTCCTGTTTTCTATGATGCACTATAGGGTCTTCACAAACGGCAGCTCCATCGCTCATCAATCCACTTTCTCAATTCCAATCTTTGCAACGCCAGACGTTCTGCAAACATACTAAATGCTCCTTACTTGTTGAGAAATATTCAGCTAAAAGCGGCTTCTTCTTGCGGGCAGAAACTTTAGTGAGCCTATTCAGTCCTGTATTGTTGCACTTATACGCTTTGCCGAAGTAGCAGTTCCGCTACACTCATCAGGTTCATCAAAGACTGAAAGTAGACTTGCGCGCCAATGTAATCGGGATCATTTTTTTTTTTTGCACACGCGAGTTGTTCGTTATGTACAACCTCATAATTTTTCCTGAAACCTCCGCTGTAAGCTCATACATTCCTATAGCAGGGACATAAAAGATGATGTCAACAACCTGCGCACTCTATAGCATGTTATATCAACACGCACGTGTGAAATAGCAGACACTAAGCCCTTCAGCACGTTCTGAAGTGGGAAAACTATGCCAAACTCAGAATTTACAGGCAGGTAATAGACTGCGATGGCTGTTAGACTTTGTTGACGTGAAAGTCAGTCGATGTATGCAATGTCTATCGGAACACACTGACCCAAATGGTTCCTGATCTGTGATAACCACGTGTTATTTCTTTCTGCGAAATAACTTGTTTACGACGTTACACCATGCTTGGCGGCTAGTACATTGTATCTATCGTCATTACAAACTGCAGTCGTCATTATGTCTTGGGTTATGTCTTTCATATTAATCACCGCCCAAGCACTCCATACAGGTGGTTAACCAGCGAAACTAATACGTGCGGCCCCGCTGTTCATCACTCGGTTAATTCCGACGGTTCATTAAACGACGGCTTCGTAGGCTGCCGGATCCTCGGTACGCAGTTGCTGCTTGCGCTTGGCAGCACGAGCCTGTTCTCGTGCCCGGGCTGTAGCATCGGCACTGCGTAGACGAGCTAGTTCCCGGTTCTGCTCGCGGTGTAGCTGATTAAAAGCTGCCTGCTCCTCAGGAATACGTATGACGCGTGGCCATACGTCACGACACCACCTAGGTGGTGTCGTGACGTATGACACCACCTAGGTAGCACAAGGCCTCTTCACTCCGATCCATGACGTCATGTTACCTGGCCCGATTGCCATAGAATCTAATGGAGATGCCCCCGAGGAGGCAAGTGTGATTTTAACGTCACCGCTTTCGTCACACCAGCCTTGTCTATGGAAATTACGGGCCAAGTAAAGACGTCAGGAATCGGAGTAAACAGGCCTGGTGCTACCTAGGCGATGTTGGCTAATCGCGCGCCTCTCTGTCTCTATTTTCTTTTTTTTTGAGCATGCGCTGCAAATTACGGGCCAGGCAGCTTCACCTCAAGGATCGGAGTAAGCAGATCTTGTGCTACCTAGGTGATGTTGGCTAATCGCGTGCCTCTTTTTTTTCGAGCATGCGCATGGGGTGGCGCCGGAGGACTTTTCGGCGTACAGGCGACCGACAGACGGATGGAAGGACGAATAGAAAGACGAATGGCAGGACGAATAGCCTGTCCACATACATATTCGCTATTATAGTTAAATTATCGTTGTTTTTTCCATCATCTCAGTGAACGATAGTTTGTGTCCGCAGCTTATTTATTATGATGCTGCTGTGTAATTTCTCTTCGACTGCACTCATCGCTTTTTTCTACTGGAATACCAATTATAGGGTCATCCCAAGGGAATTTTCTCCATCGCCGTGGCCGTCATCTTCCGTTTAGTGCGACAAAATCCTGTCACACCTTGCGCGCGGCATGCCTATCAGCATGTCCATCAGCCGTTGGAGGTAGCATGATCTCAAGTTTTGGATACGTGTTGAAGCGAGAGGCATCACGAAGCGTTCGCTCCCCTCTGCTGTTCCTTTTAAACAACCCGGCGTAGTGACTCGTCATCGAGTGAGGACTATTCCGGTTTGCCTTTGCGCTTGACGCCATGCTTTCAATTTAGTTAGTAAGCGAATGTTCACAGCAATATATACGGCCGACAAAACTACGAACCCCATTTCAGGTAGTTGTCGACTACTTCGCTATTGCTATCAATGCTTCGCCTCTGAGGCGAACCTGCGACTTTTTAAAAATATTTTTTTAATGGCATTACACACTTGAAATTTGATTAGGTCTGTAAATTTTCATATGGTCTTTTCTTTATATTGGCGCGCTGCTACTGACAGCACCCAAGCCCTGCAGGGGCCGACATGCTCGTCAAGCGGCTCCTAGAGCTTTTTCTAAAGCCAGTTATCTTAACAAAGTTGTAGGTTAAGATAGTTCACTGTGATCATCGCCGCTTACAACCTATGTTATTTGATACATTCTCTCGGCACGCCGCGGCGATCTTCCTCTCGAAGCATGTTTGAAGGGACTATAACATCTCTGCGCGAAAGCGCCTAGTCAAGGCGTGCCTTTATACACTTCGCGTGGATTCATTGGAGCTCTCATTACATTGAATATATAATAATTTCATGGAAACAAATCACTGGCTTGTTTCTCAATACTCTCTTCAGCCAGGCAAACTATCTCCTGTAGCCGCATGCCCCCGACATCACTCTCTTTCATCGGTACTGTACGTCCCGAAAATGCTCGGTAAATAAATGAATAAGCTCAATGTGGAGGGATTGGTGTAGAAGTCTAATTTTAGGAAGATAACTACATTATATTTTTAAACTAGTTTAAGAATTTCTTCTCTAAAAATAGTGTAAATTGACTGAAGGACATGACCAATACTACGTTTTTTTGCTTCTACCTACCTCGCACCGACTTCCTTTAAACGTTTAGCCCAAGTTAGCTGAAATACTCTATTTAGTCTAGGCTAGGAGACTCGGAATATTGTACAAAAAAAAATCTGTACATTTTTTGCTTAATGCGCATAATTAACGTAAACACTAAAGGCACGGATTTTTTACTGTGTATAAGTGGCAAAGCACAAAATTTTTACACTGCTCTAACGTTCAGAAACCTTCGCCCATAGTGCGACGAGTAAACCGCGAAATTTGTAGTACGCACCCGGATTGCAGAGTTTTATGCACTTTATGCGACTGTTGAATGTGCCACTGGTATTTCTGTCAATGAGGACAGACTCGCATCGCTTGCTTTTGTTGTTGTATATGAATAGAATATCGGCGTTGTCGATTGTCTTATCGGTGTAAAATGGCTGATCTGGAGTCTTACAGGTTTCATTGTGAACGCAGTTTTTGCGGTCACTGGCTGCTTGTATCTCTGTAAAAGGCGTCAATTGAGGAATTAAGATTTCTCATTCAAGAAAAGAAGAGGGGGAATACCTGTTAGGGGAAAGATAATTAAATAAATTAACCTAAGTTCTAGGGCATTACTTGCCTAAACCATGGTCTTATTATGAGACACGCCCTAGATTGGGAAAGGGGGAGGGGGGAGGAGCTCCGCTATAATTTTTACCACCTGAGGTTCTTTAACGTGCGCCCAATGCATGGTGCAGAGCCGTTTTTGCATTTCACGTGCATCTAAATGCGCAAAGAAAACTTGGAAAGTGAGATTGCAAAAGAAGCTTCCAACCATGTTAATCATCCGTCTGCCTCGGCTACGTTCCTCTCCAGTTTTTTTATTAATGTTCCACGGGTTACCAATTTTAGGGTTTCTTTTACGTCGGCCGGAGCAACAGCATCAAGATATTTAGCACCAGGCGTTCCAACTTAGTTTGGTGGGTGTGTCCTGAGAACGTGCTTGGCTGTCGCGTGCGCTAGCACAGTTGGCTGTCACACCACAAACTCTTATTAATGTTTATTGCGTAAATCGCTTACTCCATTCTGTGCAAAAGGAAACATAGATATCCTGCAATTCATTTAGCTATATGCTGCCCGGGTGCAATGAAAGTAATACACTTGCACTGTTTGTGATCGCATAACCTCAAATCAATATTGCTGTTGTTGTTTTTCAAAAATGTTTTCAAGTCCTCCGAACTGCGAGGGTCTGCGTATTTGAAATTCTCCACTTGGGGGTTTTGAGATCTTTAGGTTCGTGTGTTTTTTTCTTACGGATGCTACCCATGCCACTGTTTGTACTGCCTGGCGGTCAGTGTGTGCCGTTAGCACAGACACACACGAAGACTGACCATAGCCTCCAGCGAATAATTCGATGGAGGCTTTAGCAAAGGATTGGAAAATAAATTTTTCTTCTAAAGTCTGCTCGGCTACCGGGTCGCCTAGTCGAAATTCGAACAGGGTAAGCGCGGAGTGGCCACCCTCGTCGCGAACAAATGCTCTTTGCAGGAACGAGATTTGAAATTAGGCAACGCGAAAGCGGAGGTAACCGTGATCGAACTCATACCGAACAGTTGGCTGAAAAACAGCGCATTCGTAGTGAACGTGTACAGCCCGCCCTCTGACCACAGACAGTCGTTCACATCGATAATAACGAAGGCGGCCTCAATGGCCAGGGGGTCCCACTCATAGTGGCAGGAGATTTTAACGCGCCCCACGGAGCATGGGGTTACGCAAGGCCAGTGCCTAAGGGAGAGCGGCTATTGGTGGCAGTCACTACGCGCTCGCTAGAGCTGGTGACGGACCCCCGCTATCCGACTCGACTAGGCACGTCGGTGGCGCGGGACACGACGCCCGACCTGACCTTCGTCAAGAACGTGCTCAGGGGCCGAGTGGCGCAACCTGCACGAGAACCTCGGCAGCGACCACTACATACTGGCGGTCACGATCCCCATCAGGGCGGCACCACCGAGAGAATTTAAGGTCACCGACTGGGACGCCTTCCGCAAAATAAGGAAGGAAGACACAAACGAATACGCGGATCTAGACAGTCTTTTTAGAAGGCTCAAAGAGGACGTTAACACCGCGACGAGGGTTGTCCAAACTGAACTGAACGTGAAAAGGATGGACGCGAGATTGGCACAGCTATTAGAGGCAAAGAATTCCATCACGGCCAGGTGGAAAACGCAAAGACTGAATCCCAGACTACGAAAGAAAGTAGCGGCACTAAACCGGGTAATCGAAGCGCACTCGATCGAGCTTTCCAAGCAACAGTGGAACGAGGTGTGCGCGTCGGTAGACGGACAAATGAGAACCGGGCGCAAATGGAACCTCCTAAAGCAACTGTTAGACGACAAACAATCCAAAGGAAGTCAGAGATTGGCAATCGATAGGATTTTACAAAAGCAAAAAGAGCAGGGCAAAACGGAAAGCGAGTTCCTAAAGGAGCTGGCGGAGACGTATCTGCCACTGGGCCCGTCAGGCGACGGCGACTATCCACAATACGCCGGGGCAGAGGTCGAAGAACTCGACGCGCCTTTCACGGAATCAGAAATTTGGGATGCCTTACAAGGCCTCCACGGACGCTCCGCTACAGGCCCGGACGGGGTCTCGAACAAACTGTTGAGGAACCTAGACGGAAGGTCGGTCGAGAAGCTCACCGAAGAAATCAACAGAGTGTGGGAAACGGGAGAAGTACCAGAGGTGTGGAAAGAGGCCTCGGTCATACTTATACCGGAACCCGGTAAACCACTTGCGGCGGAGAACATGCGGCCAATATCGCTCACCTCGTGCGTAGGCAAGACGGCCGAACATGCCATACATAACCGAGTATCCCGGTACATAGAGAGAGAGGGCCTCTTCCCACATAACATGGTGGGCTTCAGACCGGGCCTCTCCACACAGGACGTAATGTTGCTACTCAAAAAGCATATAATTGACGGCATGACCAGAGACACCAGGGGCATACTGGCCCTGGACCTAACGAAAGCGTTCGACACGGTCAAACACAGATTTCTAATAGAAACGATCTCGATGATGGGGCTCGGCCGGAAATTTCACTCTTACATAGGCTCCTTCCTCAGAGACAGGAAAGCCATGATCAAAATTGGACACCCCACGTCCGATTGGTACACGCTGGGCGCGAGGGGCAGCCCACAAGGGGCGGTGCTCTCCCCACTATTATTCAATCTGGCAATGAAAGGGCTCTCTGATCGGCTGACGAGAGTGACCAACGTCAATCACGCCCTGTACGCAGACGACATTACGCTGTGGTGCCCGGGAGGGTCCGACGCAGAAGTCGAGCAGGCTCTTCAAGAGGCGCTGGACACAACGGAAGAGTACCTGAAGGAAACGGGACTCCGTCTGTCACCCAACAAATCGGAACTGTTGCTGTACAGGCCCTCAAAACAAGGCATGAGGAATTTGACGCCGATCGATCAAATACCGATCAAATTACATACGAATGCCGGCCAGCCGATTCCCAGAGTGGACACTATACGAATCCTGGGGCTGCTAATTGAGGCGAAAGGTGGTAACACACAAACTGTCATGAAACTCACGTCCAAAACGGAGAACATGCTCCGGCTGATCCTCAGGGTGACGAACCGCAGAGGAGGGCTCAGCGAGAGCAGTCTCATCAGACTTTACCACGCCTTCCTCATGAGTCACGTCAATTACGTAGCCTCGGCGCTAAAATGGACCAAGAGAGACGCGGCCAAAATAGAGACACTGATGCGCAAGAGCGTCAAAAGGGTGCTAGGTCTTCCGATCACTACAAGCACGGAGCAGCTCGATCGGTTAGGGGTCCACAATTCACTATCAGAAATCATCGAAGCGCACACCAAGGCACAGGTCGTGCGGCTGTCGACCACCAGGGCCGGCAGGCGCATCCTAGAAGAAGCAGGGATAAATGCCGAGGCAGAGTGCAACGCACACAAGATTGCGCTCAGCGCGGCGGTAAGGGACACTTTCAAGGTAGAACCGCTTCCGAGAAACGTCCACCCGCAATTCAACGAGGGGCGCCGAAAGGCGAGGGCCCGAGCACTGCTGAAATCGACCGCCAACTGCCCGGGCCTGCGGCATTTGTAGACGCGGCCCAGTTTGGGCGCAGCGACCGGTACGCGGCCGTCTCGGTACGCTGGGATGGCACAATAATTAACGCAGCATCGGTCAAGGGGGTAACGTCCGAAGTGGCTGAACAGGTGGCAATAGCCATGGCAATGAGAGACCCCGAACGTCCTTACGTCTACACAGATTCGCGATCGGCGGCAAGAGCATTCGCCTCGGGCTCGATATCCCGGGAAGCGGCGGCCGTCCTCGGCAGCGAGGGAACCGTGGGTCAGCACCTCGTCAAATGGTTTCCAGCCCACATGGGGGCCGACGTGCACCCCGAATTTCCCAACGCCAACGAGCTGGCGCACGGACGCGCGCGAGGACTCACGCACCGCGGCGATCGTGGCGAGCGAGGTGGCGGGGAGGGAGGGGAGCACCGAGACCCGCTGCTCACCTTCAACGAAATAACAACACACTATCAGCTGTCGAGGAGGACCTTCCCACTCCCCCACGCTAAACTCACTAGACCACAGTCATCGATATTCAGGATGCTTCAGACAGGGTCGTTCCCCTCGAGAGGCAGACTGAGCCGTTATTCACCAGAAGTAGAGCCGCAATGTCCGGATTGTGGCGAATCTTACTGCTCGCTAGCGCACATGCTTTGGCAATGCTCCGCGTTAAGCGGCACCGTGTTCACTAAAGAAGAAGACTGGGTGGACGCCCTGCAAAGCGACGACCACCAGACCCAGCTCCGGGCCGTCCAGAGGGCTCACGAAAGGGCGGAGGCTCACGGGCTTCCCGTCCCAACGTGGGTGCGGCCCGCGACCCCTGCCGCCCACTAAACCAAGAGTGGGTGGGGAGGGGTTCCTCAGGACACATTAAAGTCATTTCCTCCTTCCTCCTTCTAAAGTTCCTCCCCCAACTTTTATTCCGCCTATCGAGGATGACTTTAGTGAAGTATCTATGGCTCGATTGTCGGATGTAATGCCGAAACTTCAGATGGCTGCTCAAGGCCAAGGTGTAGTCACTTCGGTTACGTTAAAAGTTATTTAAAAAGTGTCGCAAGGTGACTTGCTAAACAATATTATATATACAGTCAAAAAAGCACGAATTTCACGTGAATGAAAAATTGCATCGATTTTACAGTTGCTGAAAAAAACGGAGACAGTTATGCATCAAACAGCATCAGGTCCATTGCTTTAACGTCAAATCTTGTAAAAGTATTAGCAAGACCTGTATATGTTTGTGTTCTGAAGATTATTATTAGGACAAAGCTCCTTAGTCCATATCAAATTGCTTTCCGACTAGGCTGTTCAATATGGCAGGCGCACATTGTCTTTGAAAGTCGTATACAGCTTGCGTGAGAGACAGTGTGCAGGATTAGTTTGACAGGACATCACAAAAGCATACGATAGCGCTCAACACGGGGTATTTGCCAGGTGTGAGAACTTCCCGAAATATTTGCAAACATGGATTGTGGAGTTTCTAAGTGACAAAGGAATTTATTGTTTTTAGAACGGCTTTTCATCGGGCACAAATCAACAATAAAAAAGAAATCCTCAGAAGGGGCAGTGCTGTCCCAGGTACTATTGAATACATGATTGATCTACAGTCCATGCCATGTAGATGTGTGTACTTACTATTACGCAAATCTTATAGCCTTTTTCTCATTGGCAAAGGACATCCACAAACTGTTTAAAAGCCTGCAAACGTATTTATCTGTTCTAGGAGACCGGCTTAATAGCATTCATCTTTCTCTACATGTGAACAAATGCTCATTGCCTGTATTGAGTAATAATAGTAATGTTCAGCTGCTAAGACCCGGTACGTATATAGGTTCCTTACCCCTTGAACATTATTACACAAGTAGATACGGTCAAGTATCGTGGTGTGATATGTGACAGCTGTCTTTTATGGCATAAGCATATAGGTTATAGTGAGAAAAAAAGGTAGTCTGGCGGGGAGATTATTACAAAAATAAGCAATAATCAAACAGGGATATGCAGAGCGATCTTGTTATCACTTTTCTGCATACATGTACGCCCTGTCCAGGATTTTTGGGGTGCATAATACTATGCAGTGCGGGCCTATAAACGTCGCCCCCTCGTTCTTCTGGAAAAGCAGGCATTAAGAGTGTGTTTAGGGTACCCTAAATATGTAGCAAATAGTATTTTGTATCTGGAAGCAAGATGTCTTCACTTATAACTCCGTTTTGAGTTCTTGCAGGAGAAAGATTTTAAGAACATACAGGACGGAGCCAAACAGCGCTCATTTCTTAAGCCTGGTATGTTTTTTTACGTACATTGGAGTAGATTCCACGAACCGCAAAGTAAATTTGTACAAACTGTTTTGGATCCATTGAGCCTTTAAATAAAGGAGGGCGATGCCATTTGCTACGAGGAAAATCCTCGTCTAATGCGTATACTTTGATCATGCTTTTTCCAAGTAATGCAAAACACCCGTCTTGCAAAATGTTAATTGCTATATTGCAGGATTTTCTTATGCCAATGCAAGCAAGTGTGGTAATATTGACTGACGCATTGCAAAACGAAGAGTGATATTGGAATATTCAGCCCTATTCTCGGTTGGTCACTTGCCTTCCGTCTTTCAGACGTTCTACCCGTTTTTATGGTAGAATATTTAGCAATAGTTTTGGTTCTTCCAAAATAAAGCCATTAATAGTCTGTAGGGGTCGTAACTGGTTCTTTATCTAGGTTCACCTCGCTCACTGCATCTAGTAACAAACAGGTATTGTTAGTGTTTATATCATTAATACCTCACCACTTAACTAATATCTGGTTAGTCTGAGTACTTGGGTGTTCAGGCACATTTTAATGAAACGGCAGATACATTGCCGAATACGTCAATCAGTGGTCAACAGATAGCCATTCATATTCTCGCTACGTCAGCTTTAATCCTAGCGGCAATATTTCGGAGCAAATATTGCTTCGACAATTCTCTGTGCAATTTACAGCGAATTCCGTCATATTAACTACCTTTGAGGCTCCTGGAAAATTAGCGTATGCCAAACAAGAAGAATTGAAGTAGCTATAACTAGGATCCGCTGTCGTTTATCGTGTTACAATTCTCTTGATAAATTACGAATTAAAGTAAATACAGGTCAAAAACTTGCTGTAAGCCTACAATGAGCGATTCTATCACGCGGACGAAAGTCCGCCGGCCATTTTCAGAGGAACAGAAGGTGCTCCGACTCGAACATGTCTGCGAGTTCCAGTCGTAGAATGACTATGTGCTGTTTCAAATCCTGCTGAACAGGAGTCCAAGCAACTACGCCCTGGATTCTAAACTGTTCGATGAGTTACAGTAAGTGACTCTTTGAAATATCGTTAACTGAAATCCATCGGAACTGCAGCAAAATGAAGTCATAACAGATGCCCCGTTCAGAGGCCCCGCCCCACTGCGACGTGCTGGCCACAACTGTCCTTCGGGAAAATATGCTGAACTTCTTGTGATTGTAACCAAACTGAGAACGGACAGTGGCAAAGTAGTCTCCAGTGAACTTTAATAAAGAAATAATGGAGTACAACATTCAATAAACATTGCACTGTCAATCACTTCGAGAAACCAGTCATACTGACTCAAACTTCCAAAAGTAGCAATCTCTAAAAAATGTTGCCATAAAAGAGAGAAAAAGAATGTACCACTGAGCAGCAAAGCCAAAAGAGCAGGTGATGCAGCAAGGACGATCAGGAAACGCATCGTGGTTTCTGGAAGAAGACCAACAAATACATTTTCTTTACAACCAACGCACCTTACCAATGTAAGTGTCATATACATGTCATCATACAGGGATAGCTATTATACTGTCAACCAACGGACGAGCCGACAATTTTTGTTTTAAGAACTGAATGTTAGCTTTACATACGTGGTAACTTCGAAAAAACTATATTTCAGACATGGACACATACAAATCACCGAACTGTGTGTCCGCTACTGTAATCGGAACTGCATCGAAGCTTGATTTCCAAACCATTTAACAAAAACCGCGTAGCTCATTGCAGTTGTTTGCATCTTCTATCATTCCTACATGTGCACTGACGGTAGAACAATAAGAAATTGAAACAAACACAATGAAGTTTCCTAGTACTCATTTACATTGCTTCATAAACTAACTATTTGCAGTCGTGTTCGAGCGTAATTTCTACCTGTAGCGCCAGAAGGATGGAACTTCGCTGATTAGCTCATGTGTGTATAGAGCACGGAAGCAGTATGCGCCAGCTCGCACTTGCCTCGTCTACAGGAGTTTGCTGTGTCAATAAAATTTCATTTTGAGCAAGCAAAGATTTATTGTCAGATGATATCTGGTCACGATGCCCTCTTTGCCGTGAAAACCCGCATGCACTGTGTGTGGAATAACGCGTGTTAGACGCATATACGCTTTTCAATCAATTGTCGACTAGGGAGGCTCACCTGAGCCTAAGTTACAAAGTACAACTCAACTGAACAGCTATCTTCTCCGACCGAAGAGTACACGAATCCTCCATGGGAGTTTGTCTCAAGGTGCGATCGCTGGAACTAGCAACGCCGTAGCATGGTCCCCGAGATCGGTCCCCCCTAGCTCTACCTGCGAGAGCTATCTCGGAAGCCATATGGCCGCATTCGCAACTACCTCGCGCGTCATCGCGCTAAACGTGGAGCCTGGCCAACGAAGCTCACCTTGGCTCAGTGCACTGCTTTCTCACCTGACTGACGTGCGCGAAATTCATGCTTTCAGCGCGCGTTATGCTCGAGATCACTGAGTTTTACCGTATGTGGATATATAGGCACAACGGGACTTCATAATGTCGCTCAGACGCATTCACTGACGTCACACGCTTTTTAATACGCATACCACTTCAGGCTATACGTATGTGTTCACAACGGCTTGCTCGACCCCTCCTAAATATCTCTGAAAGCGTTCTTGCTCCAACAGCAACGTCACCACCGTAGCCCGACACTTCTCGCCAGCTGTTGATATTCCGCGGCGGCTTCCTTCGTTGTTTCTTTCCGTTTTCCTCTTTTTTATTGCGATAAAGACTTGTCTGGCTTCCTTGCGCCGCGAGCGATCATGCTCTTCTTTCGTGGACGTACCTGCTACTAAAGGGGTGTCTACAGTAGTTTTGGACGCTTGTTCATTCGCCCTAATGATAGCCTAGGGTTCATTGTTCCCCAAAGAAAGGAACGTGGATACATTCAGCTAAACTAAAATTTAATATGCTTTTCAAGCCGCTTAATATGCTTAACACTTTCCAGGAGCTACAGAGCCATGCGCAGTTCTTGGTATCGTATTGTGCGATGCTGCCGAAAGCCAGAAAGATGACAGCCAAAGACAGACAGCCAGAAAGATGAAAGGAGGACAAACGCCGTTCCCTTTCTTTTTTAATTTCGGCACCATTGGCAGTGTAAAAGAAAAAATTATTGCGCGCGCGCGCGCGC